>NC_141204.1:10392500-10807500 GCF_054491065.1 Syngnathus leptorhynchus | reverse complement strand
TACATCTCTCCCACTGCCGACTCGCCGGCGTGGTTTTGGCCAGATCTGTCATCTTTGTTATGTTTCCTTTCTCCTCCACCTGCGTTAAGCTCCAGCTGCCATGTTTGGCGTTTCACTTTACACACAGGTAAGCCACACACAGGACAGGACAGGACTCAATGTGTTGTAATGCCTTTGCGCGTGTGTGTGTGTGTGTGTGTGTGTGTGTGTGTGTGTGTGTGTGTGTGTGTGTGTGTGTGTGTGTGTGTGTGTGTGTGTGTGTGTGTGTGTGTGGCCAGTGCTGGCATGAGGGAGGACGTCTGGGTGAGATTTTAATTAAAGTTTGAGACAAAGAGGTCATAAGCCATACACCCCCTCCTCTGTGCACACCTTACACACACATATACACACACACACACACACACACACACACACACACATAGACACACAATGCACTGTTTTCTCTCTCACCCCTCCTCTCTCTCATTCCATCCCCTCAGCTTGATGACTTTTCCATGAAAGGCTTTTTCATTAATCCTACCTCAGGGAACCCAGCGCTCTTCAACCTCACACACACACTCTTACATGAGCAACAACACACAGACCTCCCTCTGCGGGTCACTTTGATGTATCAACACACTTGAAGACTAAACACAAAATTAGGTTCCAACTCTTTTTTTTTTTTTTTTCAGTGTGTAGCTGATTCTCCCCCTTCTACGTGCGCATAGGTGTATGGAGCCATCAGCACGCACAGGCCATTAATTAGTGTGCGCAAATAAACAGTTGTGAGGGAAAGGGAAGCGGCTGCAGTAAAAAAGAAAGGGGGAAAAAAACCCAAGCATGCACTTTTGGTGTCTTATTTCCCTCCAGTGGTGCGTTTTTTCTCATTT
Source organism: Syngnathus leptorhynchus (assembly GCF_054491065.1). Taxonomy (NCBI): domain Eukaryota; kingdom Metazoa; phylum Chordata; class Actinopteri; order Syngnathiformes; family Syngnathidae; genus Syngnathus; species Syngnathus leptorhynchus. Next base: position 10,806,631 of record NC_141204.1, on the reverse strand, counting down.
GAAGTGTGTGCTATCAGTTGAGGGCGCTTTAGCTACAAACTAGCCGCCTAAAAATATGTATCCTGCTTTTGTACTGCACAGTATGTCACTACATGTACTGTAAAAATAAAGTAGGAACTCCCAAAGTTTATTTTACATTGAGCTACTGAATTTAGTCAGTCATAAAAGGCAGCACTGCACTTTTTGTTTTCTTTTGCACCTAAAACAAAGATATGTGAAAGATGAATATTTCAGTCATATTGATATTCTGGAATACTGGGTCAAACTTTAGGGAGCTAATGTTCATTCACTTTCCATTATTTCTTTTCAAACAAATTCAAACAAGCTGCCTGTCAGCATGCAATGTCCCCCCCAAAAGACTTCATGACTTTACTTTGTTGGCAAATGTGAGTACATTTGCCAACAAATCCCTTTAGCACATTCCTGTGCGAAAACCTCAATGTGTTTCTGTGCCGGCGTGTGTGTAGGAGTGTGTGTGTGTGTGTGTGTGTGTGTGTGTGTGTGTGTGTGTGTGTGTGTGTGTGTGTGTGATATCTGATGTCAGCTGTCACATCCCAGTCGGTCTGGGCCCATAATAAGAGACAATAATAACAACTCATTAAAACCGAGGGCAGGAACTGTGGAGCTCATCGGCTCATCAAATTAACCTTTGAGCACTTCATATACACACATATTGCTTGGAGCTGCCTCACTTGCACACACACTCACACACGTGATGGAGCTACCTGTTTTTCTCTCAGTTAGTGGCTACATAATCTTTCTGTCTTCCACACACACACACTCGCCTCATTCGCAGCCAGTGGGTGTGTCAACAGGGGATTGGTCCTTTCTGCCGGGTAATTGATGAATTATATGCAATATGCAAATGAGGCGCCATTAATCTCCTGACTGACAGCTTCGTTTATGGGGCCTTAATGACGGCCGGATTAGATTCTAATTAAAATCTGCTCAAAGACACCCCACGCTAGGAAGCGGCTGCCGCTCGTCTCTCGCCCTCTCGCTCTCTTTTTTTTTTAATCTCTCGGACCCTCCTTCCGTATATTTCATCTCTTCCTCCTCTGCACACTTTGGCTGGCCGGGCTCCCTCTTTTAATATCCCTCCTCGCGGGCATACATGCACCCACGGGCTCGTGTTATGAAGTGTGTAGTATGATGGGAGATGAGGCGCGCTGCTTGTCATTAAGCCTGATGCGGCCCGTGTCATTCCCCCTGTCAGGACATTCACACCGTTTAGTCAGAGCCCAAGTGATGTCTGACAGCTTTTCGCCAACGCCGCGCCCCCTCGCCCACCCCCCTGGCCGGCCCACAAATAGGATTGATTGAGCATGTCCGGCCCAATCGTGGACCTTGCTGAAAAATGCGTGACGTGACATCAGGATCGCTAGGCGAGCCACGCTCAGACATCATCCAAAGTGGTGGCGCACATGGTTTTACATCTAAAGAATAACATAGCGCTCTAATCATGACCAGCATCGAAATACAGGCCAAAATGTTCATTGTAAACAAGGCAGAAGTTTTACTTTTAAAAGCATGATCGCAATGTAGCCCCACTTGCTAATTCTCACTAACCAAAGATGTGAGAATTTTAGCTTGAGGTTCTGAACGTTCACCTGTAAACCCAGCATCCTTCACTTAGTAGTGCACTACTTCATCTGCTCAAAATCACCACGACAACTTGTAAAAAGTCAAAAAATAGTCAAGTGGTCTTCTCGCACAAAGTGATGACATGCATAAAGGAGCTTGAGCGCAGTTGAGTGCGGGTCAGTGGGGGACGATGCAGCGAGAGGCAAACTGGGCTCAAGACAATTGGCCCAGTGTGAGTCTGCTCCAGGTAAGAAGAAATTGAAAAAAAAACAACAACAACAGAGCAACAAATGGCCAAGTGAGACAAGAAGTAGTAGTGGGCGAGCACACACATTTAATAAGCACACAAATGAACGAGTAAGCTGAACAGTAATGAGGCGCTTTATTGATGCCATGAGGGGCAAACTCCTTTTTTTGCTTTGCTCGTACTTATGGGGGTGTGAGGGCACGTTTGCTTTTGCTTCCAGGAAAACACTCACATTTCACTTGTCAAATTTTATAGACTTGAAGGCCAGTTTTTGAACACATGGGCGGCAGCCACCCATCTCAGTCTTAGCAACAACAAAAAAAGCAACAAAGTGACTAACGAGCGATGTTGTGCTCCGCAGTTCGAGGCCCGGCCGACCGCCCAAGAGGCTGCAGACGGTGACTGACGGCGCCGCTCACCACATGCTGTCCCACGGCGGTCTGATGCACGCCGGGATCATGCCTCCCGCAGGTGACCACCCAGCACTCGGCACTATTACCTGCAAAGCAGCAAAACACACATGGGAACTGTAAAATGTCACACGCATGTTTGGAGACATGCGACACTGGGTGCGCATGTTGGTGATCCCATTGCCATCACTATAAAAAAAATAAAATAAAAAAAATTTAAAAAAATATATATATATTTATTTATATTAAATAAATATATATTTTTTCATTCTAGATAGATCGATAGATAGATAGATAGATAGATAGATAGATAGATAGATAGATAGATAGATAGATAGATAGATAGATAGATAGATAGATAGATAGATAGATAGATAGATAGATAGATAGATAGATAGATAGAAGCACATCCTCCTGGTCCATATTGGTATGCTTGGAGGAGTATGGTGTGGATGAATTCCCAAAGGGACAAAGCATTTTTGCTTCTTATTTTGCACAGGTGTCCCAATACTTGTGACATAATCCACATATTCCTTTTTGCAGTTTTGACATGATTGCCAATGAATAAATCTTATAATTGGCAGCCGTCAGGTTTAGAACAAAAGCGGATTGGCCAAATGTCAGCACAATGATTTAGTGGCGTGAACGTGAGTCGTTAGGTGGCCCACGATTACCCGACGACCAGTCCACGGCTTACCCCACCTCTGCTCAAAATGGGCTCCCCTGTGATCCTAATGATGACAAGTCCCATAAAAAATAAAAGTATGGAGGTCGCTTATATGCAGAACACATTTTGGCTGAGGTGACATTGGCGACCCATCACCCGCACAAGTAGAAGGACGAGGGGGCGGAGTTGAATGAGGTGACTGATTAAAAAGATTAACACACACTTCTGACACCTTAGATAAAAAAAAATAAAAAAAGTTGGAAGGTCTACTTTTTTCCCCCCAGATGAACTACAAAGTTCCCAAAAGACTTTTGTAATCTTCAAACCTGCAAATTAATTATCTGCCGCCATGAACAACTTCAAAATAAAAGCATCGTGTGCATTTCAATTTGCAGTTGGCCTTCTCGCCATATTGGTGTTGCATTACCGTCACGTGCACCAAATAAAGAGGGAAAATATCAGAATCAGCACCTGCCTCAAAAAATCCATATTAGTCAGGCTCCAGAAGTGCTTTTTTAAATCAGTTAAAAGCCTCCTAAAGGTCGTATCATAGCGCCTTGTTATTTAGCTGGTGTGTGTGTTGTGTGTGTGTGTTTAAAACGAGAGGCAGAAAAGTAATTGTTGGCACCTGACCGATCTCAAAGCTGCCCTTGTCTTTGTGTCGTCTCTGCGAGCTGATCTTTTTATTCTGCTCCTCAAAAGATTTTCTATTAGCCGCCACTTCCGTCGCTGTTGTTCAAAGGGTGTGTGTGTGTGTGTGTGTGTGTGTGTGTGTGTGTGTGTGTGTGTGTGTGTGTGTTGTGTGATTGTTGCTCTCTCTCTGGGAAAAAAAAAAAAAAAAGCCTTCTCGTTCCCACCTCAAGGAGAGTGCACGGCGGCAATGTCAGCGCTCGTGATTAGAGGCAGGCCCACATGAGAGAGAGGAAGCCAAAGTGAGAGAAAGGCAGAGACAGGACATTTGAGCGTAAAAAAAGGCGGCGGCCGTCGTTTGATGTGATCCCCTCCTTAGTGTCTCCCTCACACACACAAACGCAACATGGCGGCGTGGCGGCCCGCTGTGATGCTGACATTTTGAAAAGGTAAAAGTAAGGCGAGGAAAAAGGGCAGCGGAGAAGATGAGAAGAAAAAAGGGGACAATTTGTCGTGGTTGTCGACGTTTTTGGTGGGACAGAGCATCTTTTGTGTGAAGAAGGAGGAGGAGGAGGAGGAGGAGAAAGAAAACAACTGAGCAGTTGAGCTCAGTGCTAACGTTTGGACATCAAGATCAGGAAATGAAGACTTACGGCTTTGTTTGTATTTCCTCGCTGGTGTTTGCACAGTTGTTCACTTTTAATAATTCGCCGTGTTTGTTCGCATTAACTAGCGCAAGACATATTTAATTGTATTACTTTGAAAGGTTGACCTCGCAGGGTCAGAGGACTCTCCGCGGTTCACAGAAAAAATGAAATGGTGTTCCGCTCTTGTCTTAGAAGGCAAAAAGAGTCCAACCTTGATTAAAAAAAAAAAAAATCTCATTTCTTTCCAAATGCTGTGTTGCGCCTGTGGGGGAGACGAATGTCCGTCTTGATTCCCTGCCAAACGAAATGAGTGGTGCACCCGAGCGGTCGCAATGAATGACGACCAGCCGTGGAGCTTCATCTTCCAGCAGGGCCATTGATCCAACTGCTATTGATTGCCTTTCCTCTCGCCCCAGCTTAAGGAGGTTATGTTTAGTTACATCAGTGTGCCTTTCATGGCGTGTTTCATGCAACTTCCTGTCTACCGTTTTTGATGCGCAATGGATGGAAAAAGTAGGACCTGGCCGATGATGTCAGCCACCTTTTCAAAAGTCACTATTATTTTGAATAAGGTTTTACAGATTAAACGTCAATACTTTCCCGTGAAGTTTGGTTTATATATAGAGATGCACCTAAAAAGCTTCAGTTCACAATTTGAATTTAGGATTCATTTTTAAAGGAGAAAGTAATAAGCTGTTTTCACCACAGCGCCATCTGCTGGATGTGGTGGGGCACTGCCCATTCGTGTAAATTTGCCTCTGCAAAAAAAAAAAAAAAAAGTGGTCTTTTAGATCTAAAATTCCGATGGAAGTCAATTTCACTTGTCTTGCTTTTATCTGTTGTCGCAGATCTGTCCGCCCTGGCTAAGAAGATCAAACTGGAGATGGGTGGTTACCATAGCAACCAGCAACATGGCGGCCACAACGGAGAGAACGGCGATCACAGTCCTGGATTGGGTCGGTGTCATTTATCTCTTTTTGTCCACGCACACAAACATGAAGGCGCAGACACTTCTTTGGTTACTCGGTTACAACGTGCCGCACAATTTACGTTGCTGTGCCGTCAAAACGAATCATGCAGCTGTGTTTATATGCTGCTGATTGGACGCAAGTTGTGACATCATCATGTTTCCTCTAAGAGCGAAACCTTCACCTACAACTTAAATTGATGTCAAGACCAAGCTTGTAGCTCAGGTTCTACAGTGAGCTGGATCTTATTTCAGAAAGATGCACCCTGGATTGGTCGCCAGACAAAGGCAGGGCTCAAACAACAATTTTGAATCTCCAAACAACCTCGCAGGCCTTTTTTTTTGTCAGCGAAAGCAGGGAAGCACTTCATATTATAGCAATGCGGACCGGATTAAAAAACCAGAGTGGGCCGTAGGTGGCCACGCCTGGCGTGGCGTGCTTTGCCCACTGAGATGGACTGAGCGCGAGATAGAGAGCTGACGAAGATGAGAGGCCGAAGCCCAATCAATAGCTTTCTCTCTAATTCACTACCTTGAATGCAAACGACAAACGGACGGGCAATCGATGGCGCAACACACACACACTCACAGGCCGGATGCGCCGCTCACCCCTCCCCTCCCACACACCTCACCCCCCTGCCGTTATCGACAGGTTAAAGCGACATCAGTGTGTTTAGACAGATGACAGGGCTTATACGGAGGCCTGTGTGGAATACACTATCAATCTGGGACGCCACATACACACACGTACGAACGTACAGTTTAAATTATGCGTCCCTTTCTATGTTGCCTTCATTACTATTATTAGTTTCTATTGAAGGGGTTTTTTCAGGTCCTCGCGTCCGCTCGTAAGCTTTGTTTACCAGCGCCGATAGCATCTGTGTGGACTTGGGTGGCATGGTTACCACCACCCATTAGAAACCTGTAAAGCTTAATCACTCTTAATGCTACAGTCAAGTGGAAACACACACATGCACACGACATTTTTTTTTTCTTTCCCCCATAGCGCCACCCACTGCCTTATGGGAAGTGCGGGACCCCAACCCGGGCTGGAAGCAGCACAAAGGCGGCTCTCGCACGCACACAAATGCTGAGCGCGACACCTTTGCGCGTGTAAACCATTTGTGCGTTTAACAAGATCTTCTGGGAAATGTTTGTTTACAGTAATGGTTTGTTTGGATAAACAGAAGAGCGCTACTTTGACTTGTGATGTTTTTTAATGAAACATAAGAGAGAGCAATGGGAGGGCCAAAGAGAAGAAGGGGGAAGGTGCGAGTGAGAATGAAATGATAGCAAGAGGTGGTGACAGAGAAGAAGGCAGCGGCTGTTTGTCTCCATCCGCTCACGTTTTCTTTTGTTTGGAAGCATGCAATACGACAAAAACACGCACAACTACAAACATATTTCCACTTACTCACCAGACACTCTTGCGCTGATAGCATCTGGATGAATCAGCAAAAATCAGGAGATTATAGTGTCATTTCTTTTTTGCCTCTTGACATTCATCCCATAGCCCCCCTGGAAAAATATCGTCAAATAATTGGCCAATTTTTGCCGACCTTTCTCTCTTTTGTAAGTTAAAGTGTTGCAAAAGAGTCAATTCACATCTTTATTGTTGGCAGCGTAAGTTTTCCTTCCTTCCTTCCTTCCTTCCTTCCTTCCTTCCTTCCTTCCTTCCTTCCTTCCTTCCTTCCTTCCTTCCTTCCTTCCTTCCTTCCTTCCTTCCTTCCTTCCTTGCTTGCTTGCTTGCTTGCTTGCTTGCTTGCTTGCTTGCTTCCTTCCTTTCTTTCTTTCTTTCTTTCTTTCTTTCTTTCTTTCTTTCTTTCTTTCTTTTTTCCTTCCTTTTTTCCTTCCTTTCCATCCTTCCTTCCTCCCTTCATCCCTTTTGCCTTCCTTCTTGGTTTCCATCAATCATATACTGTCACTCGTATGCTCATTTGTCATCCTTTTCACATCCTTCCTTTCTTATGGCTGCATCTCCACCCCATCCTTCTTTTCCTCTCTCTCTCTCTCTCTCTCTCTCTCTCTCTCTCTCTCTCTCTCTCTCTCTCTCTCTCTCTCTCTCTCTCTCTCTCTCTCTCTCTCTCCTTCCCTCTCTTTCTTTCCTTCCCTCTCTTTCTTTCACTGTTCTTCCTTCATTCCCTCTTCATCGCTTTCACATTATTTATGACAATTGTGCAGAAAGGCGCCTAACATTGTGTTCTTCCTGGCCTCCTTTGTGTACATAATTACCCATCATGCCTTGCTGGCCCAGCACCAGCACTGCCATCAGCTTCTTTTGTTCCACTTCCTCGCCGTGTGTGTCTTTTGTTTTTGCTTGTGCCTTTATTAAATGATAAATATTTATGTCAAACCTCTACCCCCCCTACGGAATTGTTTGTGTTTCGGACCAGAGGGACGTCAACAAGCCACAGGGGTGCTGTTGAGAGAAGGGATTTCCCGTTAAAGCCGCTCAATTCTCGACTTAAAGAGAGCTTTGTGAACAATAGATTGGCCGCGGTGAGATGAGGTGCGCTTCTTGGAAGTGGTGAAAGCACGGCGGAAAATCAAAAGGGACAAGTGGTGGTTTGACGCCGGTGAGGCGGACAGTGAGAACATCATCATGTTTTCGTCTTTGTGCTCTACTAAGCACAAGAATATCATTGCATCGCAACTAACTCACAACGTTTTGACATTGCAGTTCTGGTTTTCTGGAGTCCCTGAATGGGTTTACAATCTAGCAGTCACAAGACCTTCTCCTCAGAGTTTGCTAAAGGTTCCTCTTACAAGTGGAGGGGAAAAAAGACAAGTGTGTTCATCTTGTTGTTTTCTTCCTCTCAAGTTCTGGACCAGCTGCCCTTCATGATGATGTCACATCCCCTGATCCCGGCCAGTCTGGCACCGGCCTCCGTTTCCATGGCGATGGGCCAGATGAATCGCCTGAGCACGCTGGCCAGCATCGCCAACATGGCGCAGCTCCACCACGCCAACCACGCCGCCCGCCCCCCCGCCTCCGTCATTAAGGTGAAATCACGTCGCAGCGCAACCGTCTTGATCGAATGCTCCCATAGAACAAAAGTCTTGCCAAGTTTTATTTTTTCAGTGTATTAAAAGCACCGGGCTGTTTTGGAACAGGACTATTTTGGTGTGCCTCCAAATAGATGCAGCAACTGACATGCTGAGCCCAAAAGGTTTTATTTTTCCATGCACAAAAAAATGGTTCCCTAAAGATTCATTAAACTCAACTCTTTGTAATAACACACAATTATTACACGTGACTCAAAAGTCTGACGTCACATTTTAAGAAGAAGGAAAAAAAGTTGACTCCTGATTGCAAGAAGGAAGACTGTTTTTGAAGGGCTCACAGCTTCCAAGACTCGTGGCAGTGCTCCCAGTTGTCCTGGGAAAAACTTTAGGGCAACATCACAGTTTCCATCTTTAGATACATGACCGGCCACGTCATTAGGTACACCTGGCTCATGTTGCGGTTGTCTTGCGAAATGAGAACAGATTCCGATTTGGGTGAAATTGAATTGTGAGTTTCATCAATGTCTGTCTATCCTCCGGTTTGACCATAGGAGCGAATGCACGACGACAGCCCCTCTCCTTCCCCCTCGCTGGAGGAAGCTCAGCTGTCGTCCAATCACAGCAGCGTGTCCAGTTCGCCCTCGCACATAGATCGCGCCGCAGAAAACACACGTATGTACTGACGCCATTGTTTCCCTCAAGCAATCACCAATAAATGCAAATATTTACACTCTATATGTTTTGATTTCAGACCAGCTCTTCGATGGCGTCACTTTAAGTCACTGCATGTTGGCGCAGTCGGGCCTCAGAGAAGTCGACTCGATGGAAAGCAAAAGGGGGCGCATTGACAAAGGTAAGAACAGCACACAAAACGTGAAAGAAACGCGGGTCGGGCTTTGGGTGAAGACGTGTTCAGCTCTAGTGCTCAGACAACACGTCCAACATCCACTTTGGGTCAAGGAGGTTTTTTTTCCCCCTAAGATGTTCTTGTCACAGCAATTAATCATTTGCAGATTCTTAATCAGTAATGATTATTCCGCAGACAAATCAATAAGCAGACAACAAAGCCTGCCAATAGGAGGTTTAGATACTTTGAATAATCCATGCAAACGCCGCGTCCTTTGCAGCATCTTCAAAAACAGGAACAAATTCTTTCATTTATTTTGAAAACTTGTCAGGATTGAAATTAAGATTTCAAGGCGGTGCGGGCGACGTCATTTGTGGATAATGGCCTTCTGCTCCCCCTATTGCGAGCAAAGGTGGAAACTTCCGTTCGACGGCCATTTTGCGGGGCGGCGGCCTAACAAGCCGGGCGGCGCCCCTGGCCTTCATCTGCATAACGACCCGCCTCCCTGTCGTTAGGGCCCCAGTATTGGCGCGGCGCTGCAACGTCAGTTTGTTTGCTTCTCTCTGTCCGCGAGCTTTGCATTAGCTTAATGAGGACTGCTCAAGGACAAACAGTCAGCAGAAAAATAAAGACGGGAGCGCCTGTGCAAATATATTCTAATGCCGAATCGCATTATTCCTGAAATCAAATCTCCCAAATCACAAAAGCGTCTTCAGGTACGTTTTTTTTTTTTGACGGGGGGCTGTCAGGTCGCCGTGAAGATATTGACAAAAGCAGTGACGGTGACGCGCAAAGGCCTCCTTCGGGCGGCCGCCGCATTTATGCAATTGACTTTGAATTGATTTTCCCGCATGCAAATGAAGCTTGCGTACATTTGCCGGATTACATGCGGATCGGGGAGGGGGGGCAAAGTTTTCAAAGGGCACGTCGGCGCTGTCATTCTGTCAATCTATTGTGCTTGAATCTGCATGTGTGCGTGTGTGTGTGTGTGTGTGTGTGTGTGTGTGTGTGTGTGTGTGTGTGTGTGTGTGTGTGTGTGTGTGTGTGTGTGTGTGTGTGTGTGTGTGTGTGTGTGAGAGAGAGAGAGAGAGAATCAGATTTGGCTGTGTGTGCTATTTCGCGCGCTCTTTGAACAACGTATCCATGCAGCAAAGATCAGAGGCCATCCCTGACACCTCACTCCCATTAACCAAACATCAGCAGAATTTTATTCCATCTCTGCCCCCCCCCCCTTCCCCGCCCTCACCTCTATCCTTCCCTCTCTCTTTTTCTCTCTCTTCCACTGACTGGCAGTCTTCACGTGGTGATGCTCGATGCCCCCTGGGGACGGCCTGGAGAGGAATAAGAGTGCAGGAAAAAAGAGCAATGAAGTTTAAGAGGAGGAGGGGGGAGAAAACAGACAGTGACCTTGGTTAGGGAGATGGGTAAATGATCAAACGGGCCCGCAGATGCGTGTGTGTGTGTGAGAGAGAGAGAGGGAGAGCGGGAGTGAGGTAAAGTAGGCGTAAAACAGTAACTCAATAAAGGATCAGTCACATCCAAGGAGCCTGGGGAGCCCACGCTGCTGACTGCGCACTTCAGCGGGCTATCAGTATGTGTGTGCGTGAGTGTGTACGTGGACGTATATGTGTGTGTGAGCCACAGGAGTGTCGTTGGATGCCCTCCGCTGAGCTCGCCAGCACCTGCTAATTACCTTTCTCTGCAGAGCAATACTCTTAGCTAGAAAGTAATAGACGACGGTGTGTGTGTGTGTGTGTGTGTGTGGGGGGGGGGGGATAGAGGGGTGGGATGATGCTTCTCATCTGTGAAACACCTTGAATGTGACAGTTGCCAAGACATGAGGCCATGGCAGGCACTTTTTTTGGGAGGGGTTGAAAGATGCTGCGGTCAGCTAAGTGGAGAAAACACTGTCATTTGTCACATATGGATGAGAGAGAGAGGAAAAAATGGCAGAATATCAAAGTGCATGTTTAAGCTCCATGAACCCTCCACAGACACTCCCCGAGTCAAAAAAAAAAAGTGTCTGACGTGGGTTTGAAAAAATGGCGCATCTTCATTTTCAGCACCTCGCAACACAGATGGCAAAGTACACACATGGTGAACTTAATAAATCCACGTGCTAAATGCTACTGCTATAAATGGAATTATTTATTCAGTCCCTTGAGTCAAACTAAAAAACTGCAGACTCTAAAATGTATTTAAAGATCTTCTCAAGTGACATCATAGATGAGTTTTAAATGTTTGAAGGTAATTGTTGAAAACAGGACTGACTGCGCTAAGCTAGCGACATGCCGACAACGCGTCTTCACCGCAGGACACATATTATGGAACAGCTCAGTGTTGTCGTTTCAAATTCCAAGGGAGGAGGTGACCAAGTGGAGCCACTTGCCTTTTGTTAGCGTGCAAGCTAGCTTATAGCTAGTGCCTAGAAAGCCCATGTTTAGACATTAAAAGATCGGTTTCTCCCCAACGTGTGCTTTGACCTCTTCACTTGACATGCCCAAAGTATTTGAGAGCAGCTTTATTTTCAATCATTCTCTACTTTTTTGGAATCATTTGTCAGCGTTGTGAGCAACGCGCGTCTCGGCCGGCAGTCTGTGACGATTTCCACTTTGTTACTTTGCGCCGCCGCCATGCAGTAGGCACACACGTGCTCCTCACGTGTACAAACAGATGGTCATCCATAATGCAGCTTCTTCTTCTTTGCTGCTTTTTATGGCCACGTCAAGCTGTGATGCATTATCAATCGGCGCGCTGCCACGCCGTAAAAAGAGAAATTCTAAACCGGGACAAAAGATTAGTGTAAACACCCATTTAATATGTGCTTTTATGTGTTTACAAGGAATTCACTCAACAAATTAGAAAGCTGTAAATTATTCAAATGTGTTGCGGAGAACCAAAATAGCATCTGGACGAATTTGTTCAACAGTGTACAGTTCGCTCGCGTTGGTCACAAGAACAAGACTTTAATTCAAAAGTACTTTACGCAGCAGCTGTCAAAATGCGGCCCGTCCTCATAAAAATGCTTTACGGGCAGAATGAGAAAATGTCTCTGTGATTTATTTGGGAGAGCCTCTCTCTCTTTTTCCTCTTGAAGCTGCAGAGCGTTTGTTGAATTTAATTACAGGTGAAATATAAATTGGAAAGCGTTGTTTTGTAGCATGCTTAGCACAACATCAGGTTTTGGTATCAGGTCTTTTGTTGATTTGTTCTCTTTGAGGGCCTGAGAAATGTTCCCCACAATGTGTGTCAGAATCCAACCCGTTGGCCGCTGACAGACAAGTGTACCAGCACCCCCTGCCGAGCCGGGACGGCTGCGAGAAGGCGCCACACCCGGCGGGACACAAGCTCCCGGCAGGTCTCCAGCACGCTCCCTTCATCTTTCCCGAAGGCTTGTCCTCCATAGAGACCCTGCTCACCAACATCCAGGTGAGGCTCTGCCGGGGCTTTGTTGCCGTTATTATCGCGGCCGCCCGCTATTATACTTTGAAATGAATAGAAGGCCGACTTTAGAAAGAGCGCCAATGGTTAAATAACAGAGTAGGCGGACATTTAGGATATGGTTAACTTGCAATGGGCGTGCGCTGACCTGCTTCTCGCGTGTCTTTGTTGTGGACGAGTCACTGCCGGATTTGGTTTTTAAAAGGAAAAAAATATCTTGACTCTGGGGAAAAAAGATACTTTAGACTTTGATTTGTTTATATTTAATTAATCAAATATTTAGAATTTTAAAATGGAAATGACATCAGACGACTGCCTACCTATCGTTAAACGAAAAGACAAAATCAACCAAAAACTTTTTTTTTTTTTTGCTATGTCATTTATTGATGGCCAAAAAGTAAAACCACCTCCCTGAAAAACTCCCATTTAATTATTTGTTTCGTTTTTGAGAAGAAAAATAGACAACTTGTTTTAATATGGAATGCTGTAGTATATTTGTTCAGGTGAAATATCTTTAATCACTTTAATTTATTTATATTTTGCAAATTTCAGTAAGTGTCTAACACGATGTGGTACTTGCATGGTGACGCAACAGAAAGTCTTTTATTATTATGCGTGGCTAAAATTCTTACCACCGATTGTTGTGAACAATTCCCACCTAAGCTCGTTTGCAAATTCCTCTTTTGGGGCCGTGAACGGCAAATGTTTAGCGTGTCTCCCGGCCGTTGGCGTCCATCGTGTAACCTGTTGTTGATGTGCGCCTGTGTGTGTCTCCAAGCAGGGTCTGCTGAGGGTTGCCATAGAGAACGCCCGGGCGCAGGAGAAGCAGGACCACCTGGAGAGGACCGAGCTGAAGATGGAACTGGTGCGCGAGCGGGAGCTGCGAGAGACGCTGGAGAGGCAGCTGAGCATGGAGCAGAAGAACAGAGGTAGCTGAAAATTCACTGCACAACACAGCAATAAGAAGCAACCACATGGCAGCGAAACACTACTTTTATCTCAAAAAGTGTCTTAACCCACTTTTAGCTATTTATGGAACATTGGGGAAGAGTAATATCCTTAAACACTGTCATGCGCACGCTGCTGTCGACCACAGCTCACACTCACACTAAGACTTGGTGATGTCACGTGCTGCCCGACAGGGCCCCGCCTACAATTAATACTGTGTTTTCCACTGCAATATTTGTGTTCAAATATGTCTACAATGTGGCTAAAAAATATGTTACCATAAGTTCACGCGTGTAAAAAAAGAAAAGAGCGAATCTATCCCAAACAGTGAGCGAAGCAACGCTGACCTAATGCATGATGATCTCACCTGAGTTTTTATGATATGATGTCAGCCTGCACGAGCCAAAATAAATAGATGGCTTCATGGCTATCACTTTTATCCTCCTGTGCTTTCTTTCAGTTCTCATCCAAAAGCGACTGAAGAAAGAAAAGAGGAATAAGAGAAGACTTCAGGAGGCCTTGGAGGAGGAGGTGAAACTTCGAGATCAGGCGGAGCACGGCTTCCTGCAGCATGCCGCCAGCGTGCTCCCGGGTACGCCAAAAACACTAAGCTTCTTTTTTATTATTTTTTTACATAAATGTCAACAAGCGTTTACTGGCGACAGCATGGACTGTTCATTAGCTTTATAATTGACTTCCTTTATTCATTAATGACCAAAGCGCAGCACATCAATCATCCGCCGCCTCTCTCCCGACAGAGTCTGCGAGCCAGGACGCGGACGTTGTCAAGCTGGAGGACGACAGGATGGACGTTAAGACAACAGTGCAAGGTGCCAAACAAAAGAACCATCCAGCTGCGAATCACAACAGCTTGTGTCCTTGTTAGCCGGCTTGAACTCAAGTAGGATGTCATGTATGCTATTGTAGGCGCACAAAAAAATATAACAAAGGATTAAAAGTTAATTTACAAATAACATTTTAATATTGAAAATCAAAGTAAAAAAGTAGAAATAAAATGTAGCTGCAAACAGGCAACCAAATGAAGCTCCCACACAACAAGAAAGTCATTGATCATTTTTGCCCACTCGATGCCTCGCTGATCGGTCTGCCGGAAGATCTTTTTGAGTGATTTTTTTTTTTTTTTTTCTCGCACAGGGAGCACTTCTGAGAAACACGCCGTGCTTGACTGCTCCTTGGTTTTTAATGCACCACGGCGTTTAATATATTTATTATTTGTCCCACGCTATGGTCCGCGCGACCATTGGATTAACAAACGAAATGCCACGTGTTAGACAGACAGGGAGCGAGAGAAAAAAAAGCCAGAGTTCCTGGCAGTGGACCACCTACGCCCCCCCACACAACCCCCCCTCCTCTCCCCAATGGACCGGACCCCGGGCCGGCCGCAGCAGACAGCGAGCTTGTTCCAAGGCGCTTTTTTTTTAATTGAACGCCAGTGAAGCAAGAAGAGAACTGGCCACTAATTAACGGCTGTCTTAATTGTTCTCGTGATGAGTTTGTTTGGACATCATTTGCATAATTAACACCCAGTAATAAATCATTTAAAGGGGAATTGTCTGTCAGACGGCGGGGGCAAGATGCGCTTCCTTTGTGCCAGCAAGTTTAATCGTGCAGAAAAAGGGGATCAAACGCCTTGAAAAAAAAAAAAAAAGGCCTTCAGTTAAACCTTTCTTATCAACATTTTTTTTTTTTTTTTAATTCCTGCTCAGTTAAAGCGATGCAGGACCCTTGTACGATATTCATCACGCTAATGAACTGATGGCACAAAGCACATTCTGCCATTAGGAAGTCCATCTTTTTTCTGTTACATTCACTCCTGTGCTCAGAAAGAAAAAAAAATCCTCGAGTTTCCTCCCTGTATTATCCGCACAGTATAACGACGCACTCTAATGGGCCCGAGCCCTTGTCCACACACTGTCAAACCTTTCCTAATAAAATGAAAATAGAAAATCAGCCACCAACACCAGACTTCTATCGTAAATGGACGCAGAAGGTTTTTTTTGGGGCCCATTCCAGCGCTCATACGTTGATCAACTCCACCCGGGGAATTTCCCCCAAATGAGCCACTATCGGTACCAGGTACCCTGGCCAGATGGCCGGCGTTATATTGTGAAGCATTTTCTGCTTACGTGGTCTAATGCAGGCAGACTTACGGCATCAAATTTGATGATCATTTGGAGGATTCGCCATAAAGCCGCTCAAATTAATCTCGCCGCCTTTCTTTCCGCGTCTCTTTCAGAGGGCCGAGTATTCCTGCAGACAGCCGGCATGTATTGAAAGCAAGATGGCGGACACCTTTGAACTTTTCCACTCTTCTCTACCTTTAATTTATTGCATTTATCACCCGATCCCGGACAGTAGTAAGAGCAATTCTTTTATTCCGATGATGTGTTTGTGTTTCTTTCGACCGTTGACGAGGAGTGTAGTTGTTTTTTGTTTGGGCTCAAGCGATCAATACAGCTTGAGACCCAGCCGTGTACATATCTAGTCAATGCTTTTTGTTCTTATAATCCAGAAAAGGCATGTTGTATAGTCAGTACATGTATGGTGTATGTTATGCAGTAGGCCAGTTTGACAAAACAATACAAATACTTTTTAATATTAAGATTTGTCTTTGCATCTCTCTTGCTCCTCCCCCTCATACATTTTCTTTTCGTCTATGTCTGATGATCCAAAATTTAGTCAGGTCCCCAAAACAGGTGAGCTGTGACATTGCGGCGAGCTGAGCCTGTGGGCACTGTGATGTCAATTTTAGTCAACAGCGGGTAGCAGTAGAGGACAAAATAGCAGCACCCTGAGGTGAATAAATATCACAATATTAATCAGATTAGCGTGTTTCGACAAGCAAAAAAAAAAAAAAAGTAGGATTACAAAGAAACTTGACCTCTGTTTAAATATTTGTTCTTGGCAACTTCCCACCCACGGGTCTGATAAGGTATGGATTTTTCCAAATGTGTCATTTCCTGGTACATTTGACCCACTGCGTGCTACTGTACTTTGTGTCCTCCTTAGATACGCAGTGTGACTCACAAATGCATTAACGCATGAGTCATCACCTTTTTTGGATGACCACCTCAGAGTCAGTGGCTGAATGGAAAAGCTTTAGTGTGTCTTCATTGGGCACACTTCTACTGTTTCACACTCTTTCACTTACACACGCAAAGTAACATTGTCCTGCCGAGAAACGTGTCATGGAAAAGATAAATGGAGGATGAAGCTAAGGTGACAGGTCTGAATGTGTGTGTGCGAGGGAGAGAGAGAGAGTGCACGACACAACAGAGCAGCAAACCATCTGCTCATCTCCTCTTAATGAACAAAGCAAACAGCAGGAGTCAAGGCTGTCTCCAAATCTGCTCTCTCTTTATTGGCACACTTGCACACACATGCAAACACTCACACGTACACACGTACACATCTTTGTGCCGTTTAATCTGATTATGTTTGATTGAGAACAGGGGCAAAGCAACCTTTTTAGACCCGACTCCTACGCCGGTGACAGAGAAGGTCTGAAACACAATTAGCAAGCTGTTCCTCGCACTCAACGTCTGACCAGCGGCAAGCAAATAGAGCTAATGGGCAGGAACTAACCAATGGGAACTAACGGGCCGCTGTGTCCCCGTGCACGCAATACTATTAGACAGCTGTTGGACTTGGACATAAGACGGAGCCACCGAAGCCGCGCATAGGGAAGGCCTCGTCCGACACGTTTGATGTGGACTGTCGCAAAGCAGCGGGGCCTACTCGCAAGGAATCGGCACCGTGACCAACACCAGCGGTGTGTGCGTTGGAAGCGACCTGAAACAGATGGCTGCCACTCAGCTGACGTAAAGCTGCAACAATATACGTACAGGAAATTGTGTGGCAAAAACTGCATTGCAAAACCACTCACCTGGTTGACAAACATATTAAGATCTTCACTCCCAATGTTATTTCTAATTTCATCTTAAATTTAGCAGGCATTTATATGGCTCAAATTATTAAGGTAAGTAAGGTAAACTCTTAGTAAACGAAAAGTAGGACCAGAGCCCTCTAGGCCCCAGGGTCTTAATTTGACAGAAGTAACAATAAGTACATTGATTATTAGATGATGAACAGAATTGTCTAAATTGGAAATGAAAAATGGCTAGAACTTATGGGTGAATACAAAAAGTTAACAAATAATAAGAACAACAAAAATAATAATTAGAATGACGAATTTCTTGCATAAAATATGTTCAAATACCTGCCAGTAGTTGAAAAAAAAGTTCAAGTCGTGATATTGTCCGACTTTTTGCTTTTACAGATAAATCCACCCCTCCCACCAAAAAAACATAAGGTTTTTTAGAGCATGTCTAGAATCTAATTTAACATGATCATGTTCTTGTGCTGTGCATTCCTGTTGCAATTTAGGTGATTACTCGTTTTTCTTTTCTTTGATTTCGATGTCTTAAATTCCTTTTTGAGTAGTTTGCCGTGCTTGGTTTAGCCTTTTTCAGTTTCAAACCCAATGGAATACCGCCCTCTAGTGACCAAACTGAAAGAATAAGGAGCATAAATGTAAATTACCCACAACGCACTTGGAAAAGTTGAGTATAGACCACAATGCATTGCGAGCGGACAAACAACGTGGCTCAAACACGAATATAAAAGCGGTACAACACGAAAAAAAACTCATTTAATTGAAGATATGTACAACAAAGGAAATAAATGCAGTTTTAAAAATTTATAGTCAGAATTCTCAATGTGCCACTCTTTCATGACACATATAGTGGTCACTTGACGCAAGTAGTAAACTGGCTGTCCGAATCACCAAACATAATGAGGGAACTACTTTCTAGTGCGGTACTAGTGAATGACGGGTTAGGGTGGACACGCAACCTTTTTAATTAATGTAAAACAAGGTGTTTTGGTCCAGTCGAGCTTCTGTAGTTTGGGTGACGATCTACTTCCTGTTCCCGTCCTGCTCCACTACACTCCTCGTCAGCCAGCATGGATCGCTGCGTCAACGCCATCCCGTTTTTTCTTTACTCTTAGTTTGTGTTGAAACCTCGCCGCGTGTCCTCTGGAGTATTGTCAACTTCCTAGACGTCATGTTTACCACCACCGGTTCCCGGGGCCTGTGTGAGTATCTCCCCCGCCCCCTGCCTCTGGCAGCCAGCTCAGCTAAGTAGATTAGCATGCAGTTGTCATTCATTTAACCTGGCAGGCTATAGATGAAGTTGTCATTCATTTATCCAGGCAGGCTATCAGCGCAACAACTTGAACGTGTTTATTTTATTTTATTTTTTTTCATAGCTGGGTTTAGACTGCTAAAATGGACCTGTGGAAATAGTTCAATCAATCAATCAATCAATCAAAGCTAAATATTTTGACATAAACGAAGCTTTCCTTGGGTTAAACCAGAGGCGTCAACCTCAAATGTAATCCAGGGTGTGCCAAATAACCTAATCTCGGGTTAAACGGGCACCTGTTTTTTTGTTTTGTTTTTTGTCCTTTACAGACAAGGCTCCTCTGTCCAAAGGTCTGCTGTTAGTTCTGAGCGGCTTAACGGTGATGCTCCTCCTGCTCCCGCAGTACCAGCACATGTTTGAGTACAACCTGCAGTCTGTCAGCCATCAGCAGCAGGTATGACTTGACTCAATATTTAAAGGCTCTGACATGACTGTGCCTAACAATATGGATATGGCGGTAGGTGTGGCGCTTGCTGTGCGGCAGGCTAGTGTGTCTGGACGTGAAAGACTCCTTCTGCAGTGCCATGCTCATCTACAACTTCCGAATCTTTGAGAGGAGGTTTGGCTCCAGGAAGTTTGCCGTGAGTGCCAATGATGAACAAGCTTGGCAACATATTCTGTCCACATTAGACGGCTTGAGAGGACCAGAGATATTTTGAGATATTTGCCCCTCTTAAAACTTCCGCCTTTGCATTCTTTAACTGGACAAACAAATATACATGTCTTTTGTTTAGTCCTTCTTGTTGGGCACCTGGTTTATCTCTGCACTGCTGGACTTGCTGTTGGCTCAGGCGTTCTCCTTCCTCTTTGACTACAAGGTGGAGGAGTTACCTGCGGGACTGTGAGTAGCGCTGTATACAATCACAATCTTGCATGTAACATTTGAACACAACAAATTAGATTGTTGATGCGTGACGTCCACAGGCTGTCCCCGGTCTTTGCCCTCTTTGTGCCTTTCTATTGGTCCATCCCCAAGGTGCCCATCACCCAGGTGCTTGGGCTCATCAGCATCACCAACAAAACTTTGATCTACATTGTCGGACTGCAGGTATGGTTCTGTTCAGCTCCGTTGTGTCTTTACGCATTCAATCATGAATCTTTGTTTGTGTCTCCGTGTAGCTGTTGACGTCCAGTCCCTTCATGTGGGTCCTGGCACTCAGTGGCCTGGTGAGTCATATGATGCTCCAGCGGTCTTGTACACTCCATCAACAAACAACCAAGTTGCTGTTTCAATTTTGAAAACACAGTGCCCAAAGAGCAATAATTATAGAATGCTGTAATCAGCCTATTTTTATTTTTTTATCCTGAGGGTCCACTGGTATAAGCTAAACCCATCATCGTATAACGCAACGGTTGATTGATTAATGTTTGACGTGTGTCTCAGATCTCGGGTGGTTTGTACCACTCCAACGTGCTCTGGCTCCAGAATTTTCTCTTTGTGCCTGCCTGGCTGTGTGCCGTCGCACGCTACCTTCTGGAGCCGCTCTTCTCCAGTGCGTCCGAGCTAGCCCCATCACGGTTTAAACAACAATGATGCGCAAACATGGTCATGTTATTTTTGTTTTTTCCCCCCCCTTGAAGGTTCTCAACCAACCAGCGAGGCGCCTCTGGGGATGGGTGCCACCCTGGACATCCAGAGGCAACAGCGGATGGACCAACTGGATCAAGAGCTGCTACTGGCCCAGTTCAACGAGGCCCGCGCAAACTCCAGACACCAAGCACAAGTACCAGCAATTTTCCTGAACAAACCATCAAAGCCATTCCATGCAATGCAGAGACTTCTTTATCATTGCTTAAGAGGAAAGAGTGAAAAAAAAAAAGAATTTTTATCTCAGCAGACTGGCTCGCTCCCGTGGAGCAGGTTGTTCCCCTCCCTGAGACGCAGAAGAGAAGCGCCACAGCAGGCTCAGACGCAGCCCAGCGCGCCGCCGCCACCACCACCATCCGACAACGCCGTCGCAGAGGAGCAGGTGCAGCCACCATTGCCTGTTCATATTGAAAAATTTACCGATACAATGCTAATAATGAAAAACAATATCTGACATGCTTTGGTCAAAATATTCAAAGAATGGGAAACTAAATGAGATTTTCACCCTCTGCTGAAATTAGCCGTAAGAATCATTGCGGGTGTAAAAGCATCAATGGAAAATTTCTACACTCTATATCCAAATTCTAATTTCATGGAACTACTCCTGCAGGTCGCCAGGTTGGTGGAGATGGGCTTCTCCCGGCCGGATGCCCTCGAGGCCCTCCGAGCGTCCAACAATGACATCAACATAGCCACCAACTTCCTCCTGCAGCACTGAGAGAGACGAGAGCAGTAACAGAAGCGAAGCAGTGCAGCCGAAAACAGTCAGAGTTGAGTTTGGGGGGGAAAAAAGATGACAAGGCAGGTAATGTGAAGGCTGCGTACGGCTGGCCGATCACGCCCCGAAACGGACCGTTGCAATCAACTGGGCAAGACGTTTGAAGCATTAAGTTGAACATCCTGGGCTCAAATGACAAGCCTCAAATTACAACAATAACAAATGTGATCCAGCTAGCCTTCCGTCAAAGCTCGATGAAGCTCCTCACGTTAACGCAACATTCACTCGTTGCTTGGTTACCGCTGAATTTAGCATCAGCTTAAGCATTAGTTAAGAGTTCGGCACGCTCCGTAGCTGTACGAGTGATACTGAGGACCCCCGTGTACGCCAGCGTAACCGGCGACCCTCAAAACTGTGCCGTATGAAAAACATCACACCCACAAGGCAGATATGCTGTATGGATATTTTTATGCAATTTTCATCTCACATCAGATTATAACTCAGCAAGAAGCTCGAATAGTCTCCACACCGATACATTTCATTTTACAATCTAAAATTACACTCATGAGCTTTATTTTGATATGCTTGTCCATATGACGTGTCTCTAAAATTATTTTGTTGTTGTTGTGTTTCTCTTTGAGCGAGTCAGCAAGTGTAATTGAAGGCAGCAGATCTTTGCGAGGACGCATGTTCATTCCGTCTTTCGGTTAGGTGGGTCATCTCAGGTGAGACAAACCCCCCACCCCTCGCTGCACTGGATGTATTTATTAAATGATGTTCCAGTTTGAAACATCACAAAGCCGAAATGTTTGTTATGCAGTAAATATGACAGAGGCACACAACCGTTTGTGCATACTGCAAATGTTCAAGAGGTAGCATTTAAGTGTTGACTTAGTAAAGGGTACCTGTTCTGTATTTTTGTGCAAAAAAATGAAAGACTGTAAAAAGACTTTGTCATCACCTCAAAATAAAACTATTAACAAAAAGTGATTAAAGTCTCCAGTTTGGGTCTCATTTTTTTTATTCAGTTGGCAAGCAAGTTTACAAAACCACAATGTTGTGTCAACGACACAAGATGGCGCGCTTGCGTTGCAAAATATGTATCGGAGTCTGGATTGTTCCTTTTTTTTTTAATGGGGAAAAAAAGTTCTATTTGAGCCAGCACTGGTTGTCTGCAGAGTCTTGATTTAATTTATAATCACTCGTGGCATTTTTTTTTTTATTTTTTTTTTGTGAAAGCAGAATTTTTGATACGCCTCGTATGAGATTTCAGGATATCTCAGTGTACCTACTGTAGCGTCCAGTGAGTGCCTCAGCCAATAGATGTCGCTGTCGAGTCAACTTTTGTTGCTATCTCGCTGAGTGCCACGCCCACCTGCTCCGACGATGACACTGAGCAGACATCTCCATCCGCTTGTCTCCTCCATGGAGTTTTAACAGTACAAGACTCAGTGGGCAAGGAAACCACCGTTAAGTATGCACTTTAGCCCGCACCACAGCAGCCATTTTAGGATGAGATAGATATATTTTTGAGGCTCCAATCTATTTAAGATCCAATTTCCCCTAAGAGATAAATTGACTTTGGTTGTAATGTAACATCCAATCCAGTGGTCACTTCAGAGTTAGGTCTGCTAATGTAGAGTGATGAAAAGTTCACATTGCCCAAAACAGAATGGGCATCACATGCTTCCAAAGCCTGTCAAATTAGCTTCACTTTTATCCATCCATCCATCCATTTTCTGAACCATTTTGTCCCCACGGGGGTTACGGGTGTGCTGGAGCCTATCCCAGCGGTCATCAGGCAGCAGGCGGGGGACACCCTGAACTGGTTGCCAGCCAATTGCAGGACACATAGAGATGAACAACCATCCACACTCACACCTAGGGGCAATTAGGAGTGCTCAATCGGCCTACCAAGCACGTTTTTGGGATGTGGGAGGAAACTGGAGTGCCCGGAGAAAACCCACGCGGGCTCGGGGAGAACATGCAAACTCCACACAGGGAGGGCCGGAGGTGGAATCGAACACGCACACTCCTAACTGTGAGGCGGATGTGCTACCCAGTGCGCCACCCAGCCGCCAGCTACACTTTTAACTTAAAAAATAAAAAAGCTTGCCGATAACAATCAGCCTGTGTGCAGACAATTATGTAAGTAGGCTCTTCATTTTTGGATTTTTGGCCCTCAACACACCTCACAATGTGTAAGCCTCAGGTAGTCTGTTTTGATCAGGCGGTATTTCAATCGTCATTGTTGGTAAATGTCAATTTCGGAGTTTAGGAAAAAAGCAGTGTCGCAACTTCCACCTCACGTCACTTTGCGTGTGTGTGTGTGCGTGCGTGTTGTTAAATACCTGGGATTCCCCTTGCAGTCAGTCGGGTTTGAACCTTTGTAAGCATCCCTTGCTGTGATGCATGGAACTGACACCATACAGCAGCTATATTATTAGCTGGGCCATGGTAACTTCAAGTCGGCACACCCGTACATAGTTTGGCCTCACGAGTAACATGTAATTGTACAGGACTGTGTTCATACATGAACCTGTAAGAAATGCTCCTCCGGCTTTCCATACGTATTTGTGTACGAGTCTGAGCAGCCACAGCGGCCCAGACGACGCCGTCGCCGCCGCTCTATTCCCCCGTTGCCGGCTCTGTTGCCATGGTGAACGTGTGCCATGGCAACGGCGTATGCAAGAGCTTTCCGTTCGCACTTTCATGTTGTTTGTGTGATCGTTTCGTATGACTTCGGATGACTCCCGCACTCTGAGGGTGGAATTGTCCCAAAGTACGAGCAGAGTGGAGAACAATGTCACATCTGTTCTCATCGTTACGTAAGACGAGAATGCCAAATGCCTCCCACTGATATGCTAATGTTCGGAGCTGGTCGTCAAGAACGTATGAGAATGTTGCTGTTACATTTCGGCGGGCCGTATGCCTACAAGTCATGCACATGCTTGTGGTTTCTGAGTAATTAGGACTCAGATGGGTTCACTTGAGGAATTGCCGCTGTCATTTTATGCTCAACTTGTTTTTCCGTCCTACATGAAAGCTTGTTGACGCTCTAATTGTTTTTTGTCTGATCGTCAGGTCTGTGTTTGGACTTGCTGCGAAAAACCGAAACCGCAGAGACTGAAAACCATTAGTAAGATGAATAGCACAACTACGCTTCAGTTATGAGGCCATCAGCCAAGATGAAACCGATTAACTTCACGATAAACACCTACATATTGTAAAATGTTCTCACAACATTAGGACTTGAATATAATCATCTCAGGTGGCCATTTTGCCACTTGTTGTCAATTGAAAATGACATCACAGTCACCAGGTCTCAGAACACAACCAATCATGGCTCGCCAGTTTTCTGAAGCTGAGCCATGATAGGTTGTGACATGAGACCTGGAAACTGTGAGGTCAATTTTACCAACTTGCAAAATGGCCGCCTTCTGAGAGAGATAAAAAAACAGCTGGATTTTGCCTGTTTAATTCATATTCCACAAACAATATATTAATCAGAACACCGTGTTCCGAATATTTGGGCTGCACAGAACATATTACTACAAAAAGTGTTTGGCTTGACTTCCCATTTAAAAACGTAATAGACAGAATAGATTCAGCGCAAGAGAGAACTCAACATCTTGTCACTTTAACTGAGGTGTGTGTGTATGTTACCTCAGCTCATCACATAAATACACACAAGAAGAGCATGTGTTTAAAAATAAACACGCCCGCGCGCACAATCTTGATGTGGTGTGTGTGTATGTGCAGTTGCAACGGAAATGAACTTTGATGAAAGGTCAAACATTAGTGGGAGATTCTTGAGAGGGTGGCAGTGGGTGGCGCTACAAAGGGCCAAGCAGAGGTTTAAGGGTGGGGGTACTTGGGGGGCGGCTGGTTCTGGCTCCAGTCTTGTCATCAGATTACATTTCATTATTTTACTGAGAGAGTCTGCGGTGTGTCAGAAAGGACAGTGCTGGGCCGGTGACAAGAGACTTCCCTTTAAGTGTCCTCTTTTTTCCTTACAAAAATGTTTGACATCCTTGTGAAAGTATGAGTAAATCAGAATCAACTGATGTGTTGTATCTGTAAAGTGGGCGTGGCCTAGATGATCTATAGTGAGTGTCTGAAAGTAAGTTTGGGCTTGCATAAGAATTGTGTGTTTGTTTTCCTGGCTGAAAGTGCAACTGTCACTTTTGTTTTTTTTCTCCTCACGGCAAGCGGCATTGAACCCGATGTTTGCTCTCACTCAGTTAACTTGGTTTTTTTTTCCATTGCCTGAGCGACAGGTCAAAAACTCAAATCGGGGCAGTTGTAAATCAAGACAACGCTGTTCCCAATGTAGCAGTCTTGCTTGTGGGCAGTGGCAACCAAAAGGGTGTTTGCCTGCATCCACAGCCACACCTCGAACAACTTAGATGAAAAATTTTGAACGAGCAGCTAAATCTCGTTTGGCAGACAATACACTGGCCGCATGTTAACTACACAAATCTCCCCCCAGTCATGTTGAAATACAAAGACAAACCCTGCCCCTCCTTTTTTGTCTGTGCTGATTCACAACAGTCAGGAACCTGCCAGCTCTGGATGCTCGTCTCCATGGAGACAAGGGTGGGAAAGCAAGTGATGATGTTGCTGGGAGAAAAACGCTCCGGCGTGTCATCCGCGTGTGTGCATGTGTGTCTGCACGCTACGTACCAAGGAGAGAGGGAGCAAGTGGTCATTCGGTTGTCCGTGGCAACGCTTATTTTTGTCCAGAGATCGTTAGATTGTGAGAGGAATCCAACAATAATAATATGCAATGCTGTCTTTGTCATTCATGGACAGTTGCAGCTTCTGGCAAGCCCTGCCACTTGCATGTTGAACACTTTTTATGTATTCAAACTCATTTGCAGCAGTAGTCAGCTTTTCTCACGTCGCGATTGGGCAGCATGGTGGTATGGCATGTTTGACAGTTCTGAGGTACAGGGTTCGAAACTTGTTGGCCTCATGCTCTGAGACATAACACAAACCAACAGGACAGGTTTGTGTTGTGTATGATTTTTTTTGTGGCTGATCATCTATCACTTCCACACTCCTCTATTTTTACCTTCATCATCTTGGACATTGAAATGATCATTTTTACGCTTGATGTTGTCATTTTCAAGCAAGTCTGGTTGGACTCAGACTCTATTCTGCACATACTGAAGCTTCTTGACTCCAAATACCAGTGTGCGCTTTATCACTGTCATTACTTTGTTTGGGGAGTTGTCCCTTCACTGTAAAGTAGCAATTTGGGCAAATTAAAGTCATTATACATATTTACACTTATACATTCAAGATGCGGGAGCTTTAAAGTAAAGCCCCCCCCCCCCCTCCTGAATCAGCAGCGGTTCTCAGTAAAACCCTCATTATGGCTCTCCTGGTGCTGCGTACTTGTATATGTGTTGATAATGCAAATGGGTCCCTGGATTATTCGGGCTGAGGTAAAAATGGATCCCCTTCGTCCCCGTAGTGCTTTATCAGTACGGGAGTGCCTGTCTGCTCTTGACCCGGTTGCAGCACAAAAGTGGCGCTCAATTGGAGCACCTTGAAGGACACTCGGCGCTCAAACCAAGCCATGTGCATCAACATCAAAATTTTAATTATCACTTCAAGTTGAAACGCAGGAATCCGTTGACGCAGTTCTTTCTGCATAAAAAGAGAATTGTGTTTGCACGCCCTGCCTGCATGCACAGACAAGTCCCGCTCCGTGACATTTGACTTCAAACGTCGGGATGACTTACTATATGAGCGCTTATGCAGCCTGTGCTACTTTGGAAACGTTTAGGCGCTTTGCTGGAGGGCACTTTGGATCTTAACTTGGCAACGCCTCCCTGCTGGCTAATGCGATAAAACAACATGAACACTTATCAGTGTTATATTTGTTCCATAGATTTTGTTGGCACAATTTTGCATTGTTTCTACACATGACTTCTGATTGCTAATCCAAAATCTCATTTCGGTAATAATAACTTCCCTCAGTATCGGTTCCCGATACAGACATGGATCAATACTTGCATCAAAGCTGCATAGCTGTTGTTTTGTTCGTTGCTTGGTTGAGTTTGATTGATTGGAAGGTGTGCGGTGGTGTTTATCATCTATGTCAGTGTTTCCCAACCACTGTGCCGCGGCGTGAGAGATATTCGGCTGTGCCGTGGGAAATTGTC
Organism: Syngnathus leptorhynchus; assembly: GCF_054491065.1. Classification (NCBI taxonomy): domain Eukaryota; kingdom Metazoa; phylum Chordata; class Actinopteri; order Syngnathiformes; family Syngnathidae; genus Syngnathus; species Syngnathus leptorhynchus. Next base: position 10,779,527 of record NC_141204.1, on the reverse strand, counting down.
CAATAATAGTTACGGAGCACTTTGTAAATAGGATTGCCAAATCACTGGTCAGTTAGCGCAAGGCCTGGTCATCCACTTACTAATCGAGCATGCATGGCTAATCGGAGAATCTTGAGATTTCATGTTGTGTCGGTCTGATTGTTCTGGATCGGCACATATTTAGTTTGCTGCTGAGTGCATTTGATGACAGTGACGCTTTGATGACTGTGGTGCGTTTGTGTACTGATGAAAATCCCAGCATGTAGTTACACCAGAGAACCTGGATTGTTCATTTTCACCAACATAAAATACTCAGTCAAGTCGTGACACCTTGACTGTGATCACCATTCAGCTACCATGCCAGAACAGCAGTGTCTGGAAACGTGACTTTGTTCTTGTCGTTGCAATATTTGTAGGCCTCGTCTAAAACAGTTAAAGTCAAGTTGATTATTTTGGATTTGAATCACAATCACTTTCAGTAGTTTATTCCTTACACTGTCTAAAACCTTTGTAAAAAACTCGCTTTTATTAAATCTAGTGTATTTATATATTTGTATTCAATTATTCCACTTTCTCTATATATACGTACATAGGAATAGGATTTTATTTATATAGCACGTTCACGTCTTTCGTAATGTAACAAATTTTATTATAGAAGCTGGTGTAATGCCTAACAGATTTTTGTTGGTGGCGTGCCTCGAGATTTTTTTCCAATGAAAAGGTGTGCCGTGGATGAAAAAAGGTTGGGGAAACACTGATCTATATGATGATTGAGAGGAGCAACCCAGAAGGGGAGGGGGCAGAGGAGCGACGCCACCCAACACTTGCTGAGCTTTATGTCGGGCCCACTCAGCGCTCGGCAGCCGCCATCGATTGGCGGGTTTCGATCCACTCGGTGATGGATGTGAGAAGACACTCGGAGGCTGCTGGTGGCTTCTGTCACAGCCTGCTTCTTTACAGCTTCCTTCCCCATGATGCACTAAATGGACTTGTGTTTACTTTCTAGAATAGCGGCAGAACCAAAAAAACAACAACAGTATCTCTTGGGCTCAGAGTCATTGAATACCTTGTACAAGGTCTTGATTTAAGATGTATCAACAATTGATTTCAGCATTCTAGGTTGCAATGTGAATTTGGAGCAGAAATGTAATTTCATCTCAGCTATGTATTCTTTCAAATGGACATACCGTATAATGGAAAATTGATTTTTTTTAATTGCTTGCTGACATAAACTATTGGCTCTCGCTGAAACAATTAGTTTTTATATTGGACAATATTTGGAAATTGAATTTTGCCAAATTGTCACAATGAATCATTCACCAATTAACCTGACAAGTATTTAATTCAACCATTACGGTAGCTTTAGCGTAAAGGCTAGCATTGTTAGCCTAGCTTTTGTTAACATTTTCATGATCAAATAAAAGGCAATAAAAATGATTTTGTCATTTAACCTTCTCGTCCTCAAGGCCAGCGAGTACTCATCAGTTGTCCTCTTCCTTCTCTTTTCATGGTGAATGTTGAGAAGGGCACCAGTGCAAAATTAGCTTTCCGCGCATGACGCTACAAGTCTGCGTTTGGCGTGATCAAAGCCACAGTAATGGCCAACATCATCGTCTCATCTTGTGACTTTGTCTGGTACTGGCTGCAAGGACACCGCTGAAATAAGATCGTAATTATATTTCACTCCTCCAATGGGTGTGAATATTAGAAACAGACGCCCGTGTGATGTATTGCAGTTCTCGGACTCCAACTCTTTTATTGCGTTTAATAAACTGTCCAATAAACACAAAATAACAAGCACAAACTCGCACATGACTACTTAAGAGAATGCGAGTCAATTGTGGCTTGTTATGACTAAATACTAATTTAAATCTGCACTTGTTTGATTGTGCGCCAGCAAAGTGAATGCAAATGTCTTTTTGCATCAACAAAAATGATTTCATTCATCAACATTAGAAAAAGGGCTAGTGGGTGCCATTAGTGTTCAAAAGTCAAATAAAATGCAAATGAAGGCTCACAAAAGTTATTCAATGAAGAAATGAACAATTACTTGTTGATGGTCATTTTATAATAATGACCAACATTAAAATGATCGTAAGAGACCTCAGGACCGCATACTGCTTTGAATCTAAAGGTTAGCAATGTTTTCCCACTCGTGTGTGTGTGTGTCTGTTCCATAATAAAGAGCGTGCTGATGGAGCGGCCACCAGGTCCCCGATCAATAACTTCTGGCACGGTGCTAAAGCAAGCACACCATCGTGAACGTGCCCATGAACTCTAGGCCGGGGGGTGGGGGTTGATGGAGTAAGATGACAGCGTTGATGTAACGTGTGACGCCACATCTGGCCAGTTAGCCTTTGACTCAGCTTGAACTCTGTCAAGGTTGTTGAGTGTTGATTGCACGTTGCTTCAAACGGTTCCTGCCTCTTGTGGAAGGCGATGATGTCACAGCACAGGAGTCTATTCTTTGAAACAATTCTAAACTAATTGGACGATTAATCGGTTTTCAGGGTTTGGTTCTTCCAAATACTGGAATGGACACGGACTTCAAAAACTCCATATGCCTCATTCAGGGGTTTTTCCAGCTGCCTTCTTTCACTTTGCCCCCCCCCCCCCCCCCCTCCCGTCTCTCCATTATCACATTGCTCCCTCAGCCCTTTCCCCTTTTCGCTCCCTCTCTGCTGTTCCCATTCCCTGTCTGTCTCGTTAGCCACTGAATTGGCTCGTCTGAGGGACGTGCTGGCAAGGCGTGGTCTCCAGCCCACCTCCCCTCCTGCCCCGTGATTCTATGACCCCCCCCTCCCTCCGCCTGTGTCTCAAACATCTTCATCCACATCTCTCTCTCTCTTTTTCCAGTAAGCTGATCCCGCGCGCTGGCAAAGAGTAGAGAGGAGTTCCTCTTCTGGAAGGACCCCCGCCAGCCCTCCACCCCTCCCCTCCCCACCTTGAACAGTACACACAGTCCCCTGTCAGAGATGTGGAAAGCCTCACTTGATGTCACGCCTGCGAGAAACCCGCACGGTAAAAAGGCAGGAGGGACTGGATCTCTTTTTGATGTTTTTGTTTTTCCTTCACTGCCACTTTCTCCACTCTTGCTCTTTTTGAGGACTCTCAGGTAGCCTCAGGTGGACACCCATCCTTCATCACATCTCGTTCGCTCGCTCTTGTTGTGGGTGCCTACCCCACCCTTGCGAACGCGCGCCGCTAATTGCCAAGGCAGCCGAGTGGGAGTGGACCTCGATGGTGAAAGAGGAGGAGAGCATCATCTCTCCTCTCAATCACTGTGGCCATGGAGGCGCTCCGCTGACGACCGGCTCCCGCACGCTGGATTAAACGAGGCGCAACAACAAAAAGAAAGAAGAAGTGACTCTCAGCATGAGTGAGGAGGCAAAGGAGAAGACGGCCTCAGGAACAGGAGGAGGGAAAGCGGCTCATCGCAAAAAGAAAGGCAAAAAGGTGAGTTTGTTTTGCTTTCAATGGATGAATGGGAGATTTGGAAGCACCTGACAGGTGATGTCTCACAAGCAGTCACCTGCGTTCATCCCTTAATCGCTACTGGTCGGGTTGGTTGTCTTCTCGCCCCGGGTGATTGGCTGCAGGAGCGCAGCTATGCAAAGTAGAGGGGGGGCCCAGGGTGGGGGGCAGGTAGTCAGAGTGATCTGTTGTCCTATCCAACTCTACTTCTGTAATTTGCTGTTGTTTGGCTACTGACGTGTTCTCGAGGCGTTTAAGAGCAAGTCGCACAAACATGTTTTGACTCATGACTTGGAATGTCGACCTGCGTGCGTACGCGTCATCGCCTTTTTTTGTTCTTTAGTGAACACAAACCCAGCCGTGTATTCTTTCAGTCTAAACAAACCTAAAAAGCTGCGCTTATCTCTTTTCTCTTTATTCGCGTCTGGCAGGACGAGAAGGGAAGAGGCTTAACGCTTTATTTGGGGTTGGCCCTTGAGATGTTGGATTTATTAGACAGGAGGCAAAGAGCAGAACGCGCAAGATTGCCGCCATACATTTTAACAAGGTTGTTGGGTGTGTTGCTCACAAGCGGCGCATTCCTTGCTTTGGCTTCCAATTAAATTTACGGGCATTCTGCTATGTGTCAAAACCTCACATGGTGCAAAACACAAACAAACCAACAGCCGTCTCTGAATGTCAACGCCGGTGGGCTCGAATTCCATCAAAACAAATGAGGCCTGAACAAAAAAAAATTCGGATTCAAATCGACATCAGGATGATGAATGCCGTTTTCTCGTAAAAGCTGCAATTTTCCAAAAACTGCCTCGTTTCTTTTGCTCTGTAGGCTTTTAAAAAATCTATTTATATTGATTGATCAATTTATGTCAGCAGTGTGACGATTAATCAACAACTAATTGATTACTGAATTAATCGACAATGATGAATCGATTATTTTTAGAATCAATTAATTGTTTATATAAATTTTTGATTCAAAATTGTCCAAATCCTTCCAATTTCAGCTTGTCAACAATTGTTCCTGTCCAATCTCTGTCAGCCTCCATGAGAGCAGACTGATTATATTTGTCATAAAACATTTGCATTTACTTTAGAGAAACAATGATCACATACCATTATGGACCAAAGCTGTAATTGAGCCGTGAAAACTGAACCACGCCATATCGAATCAAATCGTAACCCCATCGAATTGAGCCATACTCGAATCATATTGCACCCAAATTTATATATTGTCCCAAAGAAATTCAGCCTTAATTGCAATAGTCCAATAAAAAGTGGACTTTCTCCTGCTGCTGTTCTTTTTTTTTTTCCTACCAGAGTGGAGGCTATGCAAAATTAAATATCTCTGAGGCCGCTATTTTAAGCGTTTTGCTGCACGGGCTTCATCTTCCATCGGAAGTTGCAGTGCAGGTTGGTTGAACTGAACCAACAGGATCATCAAAGTTGCCCACAGACGTATCTTCGTCCTCAGCCGGCTGCCATTCTCTTATCTCGCTCACGCAGGCTCCACTCTCCCGCCACCGAGCACCGAACAGCTCCAAAAAAATCATGCATATTGATGATGTCTTTTCTTCTTCTTTTTTTTTTGTCCCGCTTTGCTTCCGTTTGTCGGTTTGTTGTCGTCGGGTAACCTCGTGCGCATGCGCGTATGTCGTATCACGACTACGCCAGATGTGTTCATGATTGTAACCATGGCAACTCAGCTCTCTTTGGAGCGAAAGATGTCGAGGGTGAACGAGAGGAGGAGGGAGTGGAATTAAAGACAAAAAGAGAGAGAGAAGAAGATGAGGAAGGGGAGGCTGGGCTGCTTGAACTTGTTGGCCAGGAGAGAGAAATGTTACATTTTAATGTCTGTCTGTCTGTCTGTCTGTCTGTCTGTCTGTCTGTCTGACTGTCTGTCTGTCTGTCTGTCTGTCTGTCTGATCGCTGCTACATAACATTTCCTACTTTCAACAAGAAACTCCGAAAAACCGTGCATCTAGTTGAATCAGAATGACACGAACTTGAGGCAAATCAAACGGTTTCATTCAAGAACAAAAAACGGCCAGTGACTTCGGTGGCACCCCTTGCTTGTATTGTTTGATATTTTCTTCCAGCTTGAGTGTTGTCTTTTGGGGGATGTGACAAACATCTCGCTTTTGTCCCTGGTCGTTTCTTGTGCCTAAAGAAATGCTTTGGGCCATCTTGCCTCCTGAGATGCATACGACTGCTCGAAAGAAGCTTTCAAAGCGGGATGACACATGACGTGCGCCCCAGACGGCCGCCATGCCGACGTGCTGCTCGAAGATGTTCCTCCGAGTACGTGCGTGCGTGTGTCTGCGTGTGTGCGCGCACGTCTTTTTGATATTCACATTAGACTTAATGGACTTAGATCACGTCCTTAAGAGGGCCTGATTGTGCATTATCGGCAATTGCAAGAAACTTTATGGCGATATCAAGTCCGGCAAACGCGCGTGCCCGATAGCTTGACGTCGTCGCTCCGTCCTGTAGAGGTTACGCAAGCTGAAGATTGAGCACGGATGCTGCCAAAAAGAACATCCGTGAGATTTCTTACATAAATGTGCTCCATCAGGTGTCGATCGAGCGGAGGTGTGAGCGAGCGCATGCACGTGTGGGCTTCCCCCTCATCTAAATGAGCGCATGCATGTGTAGGTGGGCTCTTCCTGCCTTTGCCTTTTGGGTCCTGGCCTGCATGGGAGACAAGGCGGGGGTTGGCCTGCTCAAGCTCCATCGTTCTCTGAGGAACATCAGTGAGAATGTGGATAATAGGTGTGATGGATAGGAGAGTGGGGAGTGGGCTGCGAATAGGAAGGAGGGCGTGGTGTTGACAATTTTCATTTGGACTGAGGGTGTTTGTGTCCAACATGGCCGCTTCCCTATAGTGAGTCCTCACCGGCAACAGGTGAAAATCCAAAAACCCCTTTTTTAGCCACTCGGCCATGATTTTATGTCTCAAGGTCTAAAATAGTGCACATTGTAGCTTTAAAGGCACCAAAATGGAAGCCTTTGTTGAGCTTGCCGGTGATTTTGACGAAAGCAGTTCGAGGTAAGCTTTGAGAGCCCAACTCAGGGGTGAAGAGCGTGCAGCTAATCAAAGCAAAGGCCAAAATGAGGGCTCACCACTCTCCTCCACTCGTCCCATCTCGCCGCTCGGCCCGCCCTGCCATCAGCGAGTATGCTTTTTTTTTATGCTCTCTTTGCAGGAATAAATTGATAACACAGAGAGCTCAGCACATTTGAAATGGCTTTCTCTCGCCGCATGTGAGATGTTGTTGGCGAAGGCCCATCAGGCTTCGGCCGGTGAGCGACTTCGTTTCCAAGTGCTCCCTTTTTCATCCGTTCTCCTTTCCACTTCATCTCAAAAGGTTTTGATGACTTTTGTTGACATCCAAGTCATGGGCTTTTGCTACGTGATGAACAGAAATGCCTTAACAGAACTGCTTCATTTTACTTTTGTCTGTAAATGTTATGTAGACAGTATTTCGATAAGTTCAATGTTCTAAGGCAATCAAATCACAACAATCATGGAGAACAATTCTAATATTGTTAATTTTTATACAGTTTAATTTATTGCTTGGATGTAATAATAAATATGGGAAAAAAACAAATATCCACATATTAAATGGAACTGGGGGGGTCCCGATTACATAATTGTTCCAATTGGTTCCGTATCTTGTACGATAGCTGCAATGTGAGGAACATTTTCAAGCATTTTTCTGGATGCACTCGCGTGGTTATTTTCTGTGCAAGCATCTGCTCTTGCCTCATTATGGCAGCCTCTTCCGCTTCCCACTCTGATTCCACTACCCCCCCCCCCCCATTTCAAAGGGGAAGGGAGAAAGACGAACTAGAGTTGTACTGTTGGATTTGTTAAAAAAAAAAATCTCAAGAATTCGGGATCCTCCTTGGGCTTTCTCTGGCTCAGCGTTACCATGGCAACTACTCAAAGCCAGCAAGTGGGACAACAAAAGGTTTTTATTCTGTGCCAAAAGAAAGCGTTTTATGGCCGACGTTTTGTCTGTCGACCCCGTTGTGACTGTCGCCGCTCGATTTGTGGCGGCCCTTTTGGAAAAATGTATTTCTTTGCTAGTAAACACACCTGACTTCAAATTTCTGTGATGGTGCACACAGGGAATGAAAAAGATGAAGATGAGAAGGCGTGCCAGTGAAAACTAACAGGATGTTACATAACCTTGCGAGCAAAATGTCCCATGTGCTGCGATCACCCTGAGTGAAGCTTTCCAAGAAGCCAAATGCTCACCCCCACCTTTCTTTCTGGTCTCATGCTTTGGATTTGCCAGCAGCTGCTTTGTCTGCAGGTGTCGGGCCGTCCGTCACCCGACGCCGCCCGCTCGCTTTTCTCCATCACATCCATCCATCGCTTCTCCAAGCCATTGACTTTAACGAGCGGGCCCAGCTTTTCCTCGGGCTCGGAGTCGCCCGGCGACACGAATCTAAAGTTGTTATCGCCGTTCGACCGGACGCCTTCATTTATGACGGTCTCTGAGCAAACAGCTGACATAATGAGCCAATAAATTTAAAAGTTGCAGGCCGCCATCGGAAAGTGATGAATTATGTAAATCTAATCCACACACAGTACTAAATATTACTACTAAATAACGTGCAATATAATTTATAAACTTGTTCGAGTGGTCAAGATTGGTAAGTACACTTGTTCATTGGTGTGTTGATTCTGTAAAATAGCTTGCGCGCTTGCGTGCGGTTAGCAAATGCGCTAACAGTCGCGCAATGTGACAACCTCCAGCTGTGAGGGTGTGAGCCGGCTAATGAGATAGCCTCTGGATGTGTGTGTGTGTTTGTGTGTGTGTGTGTGTGTGTGTGTGTGTGTGTGTGTGTGTGTGTGTGTGTGTGTGTGTGTGTGTGTGTGTGTGTGTGTGTGTGTGTGTGTGTGTGTGTGGGGAAATGGCAGCTCGCAGAAGTGGTGCGAGTACCTTCGAGCCTTTCACTGAGTTGCCTTTAAATAAAGAAAAAGGATGATTAGGAGGAAGGGCAAGGGCAGGAAGAGATGAAAGAATTGGGTTCGTAGGAAGGTAAGATGAGTGAATGCAGAGCTGAGGTGTCCAGGAAGGGGATGGAGTCTTCCATCACTGGACTCGTGAATAAATCACTGCTGAGATCTCATCCGGAATGTCGTCTCAGTTGCGACATGCCCCAGATGGCCGAGAACTTGCCAAGTCGTAATTCCCCAGTTGAGGACGTTTTCCCATTGGCCTTGTCCAACAGCAATGATCCAAACATAAGCAGGACATTTTTTGATGATGACCTGCACCTTTGTTGAATTTTCTTTTTTTTCTCAAAAAAACAGATTAGCACTTGTCTGAGTGTTGTTATATGGTTTGGTGCTCTCTTTGTCTTCAAACTTTTGTGGTTTCGCTATATCAATGCTAATTTTATAAGCCCGTGTTTTGTATGATCCGTTAGCATTAAACTAGAAAACCTCCATATGTAAACTTAATCTGGGAGTGGCAATAAAAAGCTTGAAGCAAGCACACTTCACTTTTTTGATACATTTTTTGATCCTTCGGCCCTTGGAAAATTCACAAGTTGGTTCACTCTGAATACAGGGTGGCATGATAGAAGAAAAAAAATCAGCAGATAAGCCGAGAGATGACTAATTGATGCATGTAGTATGTGAAACATTAAAAGCACAGGAAAATGTTACGTAATCGAAGATGAGGGAAAATGTCGACAGCCAACGACGAAGTCGTGTGGGTGCTCGCCGGGGGAGAAACAATTTCCTTTCGAGGCGTCATGAAACGACGACATTGCCGTCCTCATAATGACCGAGACGCAGAGCGACGGAACGCTTCTGCTTCTCCGCTCTGATTTCTTGCTATCTCTCGTTCGCTCTCTTACAGTTCTTTGATGAGAGATGCGTGTGAGCCCGTAATTAACAGCATGCTGGACTCCGAGGAGAAATAATGTCAACAAGTCATGCAGGACTAATCCTCAGCCCTCTCGAGTTCTTGCTGACACAAGAAACAAGATCTGAGGCTTAGATGGTGATAGCTGAACCGCATTTCAAAGCCCCCCCCCCATTCATCATGAACATTTGATGATTCGAACTGTGTCAACATGCAAAAGTTCTCGTCAGCGTCCTCGTAAAAGCACCACGAGAGGCTCTCCCGCCGGCCAAGAAGCATTTGGCAGACGTAGCCGTCTCCTAAGTGGTAGTGGCAGCTAATTGTCTGTTTAGCCAGCACGGTCACAGTCACAAGCGCATGAAAACAGAATTAGTATTGACCCCGAGCCGCCGGGTGGCCGCGTAATCTCGCGCGACAAGCCGTGCGAGTGCACGCGCCGGCCGCTCCAGCCGACGTGACTGGCGAGCCGCCGCTGGAATTAACAGCCAACGAGAAATTAAACATCCAACGTGTTGCCATCTTTAATCTGGACAAGTGTGGAATGAGGGATTTGGGAGGGAATAAGATCGGAGAGCGCGGATCATCCTCGTTCATCTTCTTATTCCATCGTCAAGAGCGGCTAATTGCAGCCGTCAAACTGCGGCTGCTAATCTGCGCCGGTAGCAAAAACGATGTCGCCACCTCAATCGGAAACGAGATTATTGGAGGCACGGCCGAAAAGCGCTTTAAATGGCAAAAAAATAAATAAAAATGGAACAACGCAAATCTGGCCAACTGTATTACTTACGGGGCCTTTATTTCCGAGCTCCGTGTTCACTTTCCCGCCATATTTAACAAGTCAAGTCAAGTTTATGTGTATAGCCCTAAATCACAAGCAAGATATTTGGGCGCACACATTTTATGTCACGCTTCCGTCACACTCGCCATAAATATTTTCCAACGCAATTCATTCATCACAATGCGTGAAGCTGGCAGTTGGACTGTGCATATTTGGGGCACACCTCCAACTGCCCCATTTCTCACAAGTACATTTCTGTCTTCATAATTTAGCTTTTGAGTAAAGCCAAGGCCGCTGAGCAAATCTGGACCTGACATGGCGACCGCCTTTTCTTCTCTCACTTTTGAATGTGCCAGTGAATAATAATGAAAAAATGATATCCATCCGCTGTCTGACCTCCTTTTGTGACTCCTGCTGCTGCACCAGCTTCGCTCCCTTGCCTGGCTGTGAAAACCCGAAGGAGGGAGGAGTGGGTTGATGGGCAGGGGGGTATTTTCAACAAAAAGTAGGAGCAGGCATGAACGCAGACGTGCACTTTGTAGCGGGAGGGCGGCGAGGATGTCTTTTGTTTCACTACTTTTATTGAGTCAGGCTCCATTTAAAAAATGTCACGGCGCTCGGCCGGAAAAATATATCACTGCGGAGTCGTTTTTGCACGTCCTGTAATTGGTTTTCCCTCCCAAAATTTCTGACTGCAATGTCAAGGTGCCTTGCCAGATGTCGGCGCCAAAATAAACCACACCGAGAACTGTTTACAGAAGTGGAAAGAAATCCCGTTGAGTTGTTTTTGTATGAACTCGTCTATCCATTTTGTGGCTCACAAGGAGATCTGAAATTCCGCTGGTAGATTTGTATTTGGGGCAAACAGACTTCAGGAAACCATTTAAAATCCCCAGCAAAATAGTTGCACCTTAATAGGCTTATGTAGACCGGATTGTGTTTTTTTATCCGAATTCAAACCGTTTTCACAGTGGCGCATAATGGCGGCGGGCCTGCTCTGTTGTCTGTGAGGTTTTCCGCTCTTGAGAGGCTCATTTGTTGATCTGCTAACCAGATTAGCACTTGTCTGATTAACTGGCCGCAACCGCCGCTGCCGTCCACGACTTCGCGCGACATGTCTGCGTGCCGGCGTTGTCACGGTCAGCTGGCTTTGACTTGTCTTTGATGCACTCTCGCTCCTTTGGAGTGGTCACAGATGGCCGTGATGAAGTGAAGATGCAAAGAGTTGAAAAGGTGAGATTCACAAGTGGACCTCTGATGTAACAGGATTAGCTTGTCTTCTCTCAGGAGGCCAAGAGTTGGAGTTAGTCGTTCAGTTGTGTGTTTTGTTTAGCAGGAAGTCCGACTTGTAAAGGGCGCCAGACAAGTTTTTAAATCAAAATTAGGGTCGTGTCTGCTCCTTGAGTCTTTCAATTGTTTATGTGTATTCAAGAAATGTCTTAAAGTGCATGGGTGCCTTTTCTTTTTTGCCTTCTCTCTTCCATTGGCAGCTTATCCTGAACTCAAAGCAAAAAAAAAGTGGCATTGTTGCCATGGCAACCGTTATTTTCCTCCTTACAAGCCACTATCAACAGAAATTCATTTCTGTATTAAAATGGGTCATTGGTCTTGTGCTAATTTCAAGTCTGAAACCTGATATAAATTATGAACAACCCCCGAGGCCCCTCGGAGGCTTGCTTTTAACCCCTCGACCTCGTCCCCTTTTCAATTCAGCCTCTGCCTGAGTGGCCGTGACAGGTTGAGCTCTGGGGACGCGAAGGTGAGGACACACTTTGGAGAGGGAGACGTGCGCCACCGTTGTCGATAGATCCACGCATGGCTGGCCAAATGTGCCCGCTGGTGCCAGAAACTGGGGAGTGGGACACCGGCAGGGGCGGCGCTATCTGGTCGTGACCACCCCAACATCGAAGGCAATAATTTGACAAACGTGATTCTGAGGGGCTTTCATACACGTGCGTATAAGTTTGCACGTGTCATCTCACAACCAGTCGTTCTAATGAGCCGTTGTGCCACCCTGACGAGAAGTTTCTAGCTCGGACAGCGGCGGGGAGTAAGCGACGCGCATCTGTGGCCTCAGCCGCAACGCTCCCTGACTCCATCCAATCAGTCGCACCGTCAAGCGGAGTGACATATCTGCAGATATACGCTGATGCGAGACCCGAGGCCCCAGCTGTCAAGGCGGAGCAGCAACGGATGGGCGGTGGCTGGGAGACGCCGCTCGGCCAAAATGAGTGGGAGGGGAGAAAGCGGATGGCGTTTGCTTATCAAACATGGCAGGATCTCCCGGTTTTTGTGGCTTACGGGCTTTGATAGGTCTCCGCTTTGCTTCTGTCTGTCGGTGTTATTGCGTTGAGTGACGGAGCGCGTGATTGCCTCAGTGTGAGACGCGGCCTTATCGGAGTTGACTGACGCCGGTGTTGATTTTCGTTCTAGCGGACGGTGGCATGTACCGTGGAGCTGTCAAATGACTTTCTGGTCGAAAGGGGAGTGTTCTACTTCCAGTACAATAAATGCTTCAAGCCACATTTTAGTTCTTGTTGTTGTGTGTCATGCACATTGAGTGACGGCCGGCTCAATTTTACAGTACATGGGTGCCTTGGCACACAAGTTCATCACCACACTTGTAAACAAACACACACACACACACACACACACACACACACACACACACATACACACATACTTTCTTGCTGCAAGATATCACACAATTGTGTTATGCTAGAAAATTAGCATCTTTACCAGTTGCCTATTGTATAATATAAAATCTAATTTAGTGTTGGCTGCTGGCCATTTCTAGCTACGTCGTTAACAGCTAGCTTATAACATTCTCAACATTTTAATTTTCCATGAATACTTTTCAAACCTCTGCTGTTGGTCCCTTGAAGGTTGCTATATATAATATACATCCAAGCTATTATGATTGTTATTGCTATTATTATTATTATTATAAAGCAGGTTGCCGAGTACCTGCGCAGTCGACCACCCAATCATCTCATTTGCATCCAATTAAGAGCCCATTTGTAACCTTTAGGCGCTCATTCATTAGCACATCAGGTGCTTAGCTGCCATTTAATCACACTCTCCTCTTAATCAATGAATCAATTGCCCATTACTTTCCATTCACTCCTGAGCCTTCATCTCAGCTTGACATTTTGGACAATTTGATGCTTTGAGCTGACTGATGTTGGCATTTAGCAGCAGCGGATATTAATTAGAATAGTCAGCCGTGATATTTGCATTACATATAATACAATTAAATTTGGATTTGGACTGTTCCTGCTGCTGTCCTTTTTCTGCTAGGTGGGGCAATGCATTTCTTTGCCCCCCCCCCCCCCCCCCAAAAAAAAAACCCCAACAAGGCCATGAAACCTGCCAAGCAACAAGTGACTGTAAATAAACAAAATATTTTCTTTTAAGAAATCATTTTCAAAGTATTACTCTCAACTTGCATGTTACATCTTGTCGCAACAAATTGCACATGCTGGTTGAGCATCGCGTGTTGTGAAATCAAGAGCGGCGCACAAGCCAAAAGGCCTTAAGTGTGTTGGCACCACCTTCATTTTTTTACAGTCAGGAATAGCGCCGTCAGTTAATGAATACTTTCCATTGACGGCCGAGAATTATAGTTTGCTGTAAATGTATCCGCGCATTCGGAATAATATACTACAAACTCCAAATGCTGAGACGGAGCCCGACCTTTGCTCTGGAATCGATGCAGAAGTGCAGCGTGTGTACGCCGACGGCGGCCTAGCGCGAGGTCTCCTCAGGCGCGACCATTCTTGGCACGTCTCTGCCATCCATCACGCTGGGGGGAAACACGACACCGGCAGAGGATATTCCGTCGGCTCGCAGCCGCTCTCACGCCGCCGTCACATTCTCAGCGTTGGTGTGCTCCCTGCGGCACAAGCTCGCGTTGGCTCTGAAAACAAATTCAAACAAAAAATGAACCTCAAAAACAAACGACCTGTGATGACAATTCCTGCCAATTGTAACCCCGCTTGCCACAGCTGCACCCCAACACCCGTGGACCTCCCCGCAGACATGGAGATGACTGGCGGAGAGGAAGCATGCGGCCAGCGCATTCCAGCATATGGCATGCCGACCCACTGACGGGCACACGCATATGGTGCCGGTGGCGTCCGCTGCTTCTCATGGGGAGAAAGCTCCGCGCTCACCGTCTTTGATGCGACTCCAACTCGCAGAGCTCCCACCGAGTACAGCCAGGTTTTGAAAAAAAAAAAAGATTAAAAATAAAATAGAACGACACTGATTTTCTTTTCGTACAGCACAAAATGGTCTCGCTTTTATTTCTGCTGGTCTTGGCACACGGTTAGGATCATCAATATCATTGTGTCCCCAAAATATTGGAAAAAAAATTATCTGCAGATATGCGAGTTAGTGGGTGCCACACTGTGAATATGCAGAGCGTGATTGTGGTTTGAAGTTGTAATGACAACAATCACCACTAGATGGCACTCTTGGTTGCATTTATCCTGTGCGACGCTACATCTGAGTCGGCCTAATAGTTTTTTTGCAGAATTGGAATGATATGCAGGACATATAATACCTCAATACTAACATTTTGAGTGAGATGATTTTTTATATGTCCAAAACGATGACATACTATATGAGAAGCCTGTATTTAGTAAATAATTATTGAAAAAGTGTTCCCGGAATAACTCGGCAAGTCGCCCACCGGAGCAGCGGAAGGTTTCTTCCCAGTCAGAATTAGCAGTGGACTCGCCCACGTTCCCTTCTTTTCACTCAACCTGAAATCTCGTGAGAGTGTTCTTAATTCTCGTTCATGGAAGCTGTGCACCGTTCACGATTTGCAATTAAAAAGCACTCAAGCCTCCTGTAAATGGTCGGAATCGGAAAATGATGTTTTATTAATGCCCGAATTGATCTTCCCTCCCCGCCGCCGCGGCTCGTCCATCATTTTGTCGGCCCCACATTTCTGGGAAAGTCCTAATGTGATTGGACTTGTGCTATGATGGATGCTTTGAATAGAAAACCAGGGAAATGTTTTCTGTGCTTTTTATTTTGAATTGGAGAAGAAATGATGAGGACATTTTTATCAGAGGCTTCTTTTCAGCTGCCCTTTGTGGCGATGAATTATTGCAGCACGTTCGGGGTAGTTTGTGATTACAGGCAAACTGTGGACGCGAGGGGCCTCCTCGTTTTTGCGCTCTGCAACAGAGCGTGAAATTGTTGGTTCGTCTTCAGCTTTTTTTTTTTTTTTCCCTGTGGGAGGAAACCCACAATAGCCTCCTGACCCGCCATGATAAAATTCTTCATTAAGCTGTTTTGTCCTGGTTGCGTTGATGCCATAGTTTGAAGGCGTTGCAAGGAAAACCGAGTGTTGTTGTTTTTCTATTGGGCCATTTTATGATGAAATAGCTCATGACGCAAAAGTGGTGTTGGCATTTTTTGGTTGGTTTGAAAATTGTAGTTAATTTTAAGTGGAGCCTTGCTTGCTACCTACTGCTGAGTGGAATAGCTGAGGAGAGTCGACAGAAAAAATCATAAATGGAGATAGAAAATCGTTACTTTTGGTGAGGATGCTATTTAAAGAAAAGCAAATGACACTGAACGGCAGTGTAAATGTCAGCTCCCCTCCCTCCATCGAGCTAACCTGACGTAACCTTCTGTCTTCACCTCCAGCTGAGGCGTGCTTGCTGTCCTTGTTGTGCTTTGCTTTCTGGACTTTTCTTTTCAAAAACAACTAAGCAGCCATTCCCCCCCAGAAAAACAAACGCACACCCCAACAGCAAGTCATTCAGACCTTCATCACAGTCAGTACTCCCCCCCTCCCTCTTTCTTCTGCTCCGCCAAAAATGTCTGGCTGCCCCCCTGTGGATAAAGTGCGAAAAGACACTTTGCTCTTGTTTTTCCTGGTGACACACATTTTGCTAGGTTGGTGGGAGATAACTGGGTTACGTCTCATTGTACCTTTTGTCTGTCCGGAGGGAAATAAAGTGATGGAATTGAGTGATGCAGGTGAAGACGTCATATGGGCAAGTGTGTATGTCTAGAGTGGGCCAAGGCTGTTTTGTGTATGCATGAGAGAGAAATACACAAAATTGGTACTAAAATCATTTTCTTTCATACTCAGATGCATTTTCCATACAGGGAAATCCATCTAAATTTGGTTGTTTTCATTTTGCTGCATGCTTTTGCTCGCCCAGTCTGAGCTCCAGTCATCGACAGGGAATATTCACATATTGTTGAAATGAGCTTTTCTGCCTGGTGAAGCTTAGTCAAAACTAAGGTCCAATGAAGAGATATATATGGGACGATGTTTTCAAAACTGTCCATCTGTTTTGTTTGTATCGAAAGCACATTTGCAGCATTCTATGGTTCAACGCTAGAGAGCAGCAGAGTACAAAAAGTAGCCAAGTGCACTCACCATCATGAGGATGCTGAACATTTGCCTCGCTTCCTTTTTAAAAAAAAATCCCTCGCGTGCATTCATAAAAATATGACTTACGCGACATTTTCTTTTTCATTGCTACAAAATATTGCACCCAAAGTATTTTATGTTGATGCTAAAATCACCTCAACTCTTTCAATCATGTTGATCCCTCTGTCCATTTTGTGAAGCTAACCAGCTCAAATATCACAAAATATGAAGAATCATTATCGCCTTAAATGTATATGCGCTTTGGGGAACTAATGATGCTTCAAAACCATCATGAAGCCAAGCTGAACTATTCAAGCTATTACCGTAATTACTTATTGTGCGCCCTCAGTGTGACCTGTCGAACTCAAACCCCCAAACACACACACACACACACACACACACACACACACACACACACACACACACACACACACACACACACACACACACACACATGCACACTCACAGTCTCCCTGCAAGATGCCCCCACCCACCAGCTCCCCCAACTGGGATGTGCTGTTGTGGCTGTAAAGGTCAAAAGGTCAATGAGATTGTTGCACTCTGGGGGATTTCATGAGTAAAAAAGGAAGGGAGCTCACTGGGATTAAAAATAAACAGGACTGTGAAGTCTACCACTATTCTGGCAGGAATATTGAAAAATAAATACATTTCCTGGCTTATTTTTCGATGAGGCTCAGTAATGGCTAAAATGCTGGGTTTGAATTCCTTTTGAGGACGTGTAAATGCACGAATGCTATTCTTTTGTTTCATGCTGCCCGTAAACATTCAAGTGAGCAAATGAGCTGTTCTGACTGTAAACACAGCGATCGTAACCCCATTTGGGTCAGCGAGGACATATTTTGGAGAATTTTTGTGCCAGTCCATTTGTCATTTTGTGTCCCGTGGCTGTAATATTTTGGCATCTGGGACCATAAGTGGGTGACCTTATGTCTGCCTGGCAACGCGCCTGGAAACGGCGGGTGGAAAAGTTCCAACTCCTTTGCGGCCACCTGCCAACTGTGGAGCTGAGATTTTATTTTTTTCTGTCTGGGAGTAAATGTTTTGCCGTGAAGTGACGTCCACCTTGGCAGTTCTTTTCCTCTCCACCTGCCAGCTGTTGTGCTCTGAATGGACTTTTCTCAATGAAAGCATTCACAACTGGCGTCTTTTTAAATGTCATCGCCCCGTGAGCGATTCTGGAGGATTTCTGGTGCGACCGCCATTCGTGTGCACATGTACCCAGCCCCCCCCCCACACACACACACACACTTCCTCTCACTCCCTATCCCAATCCTTTTCCTCACCTCTCCTTATCCATCTCTCCTGTCCTTCTCGCAACCGCCCCATTGGTGGTCGCCTAGCAACGGCATGATCATTTGGCATAATGTGCCCCCCCCCCATGCATGTTGGGGGCTGCGAGTCAGCATCCCCCATCCACTGACATCACCGCTTTCCAACGCTGGTGGCTGCATTTGAAGAGAAAGAAAACAAGGGAGGGGAGAGAAAAGGGAATTTCACGGGTCTCCACTGGCTATGTGTCCCTGGAGGCTTGTCACCCCCGCCCCCCCTCATCAATTGCCCCATATGGTCTCTAACCCTCTATCGCCAGGTTAAAGACACGTGGCTGGAAATGAAATTGACAGGCACATGCTTAGGCAGCCTAACGGTGGCGGCAGGACCCGGCCAGGCTCCCGATGATGCCGCGTGTGCTCGCACGAAGGCAAAAATGGCTTCCGCACGCTTTGCCAAGCTGTTGGCTCTGACGTGAGCATGGCAGTCGGCAATTTTAAATAGGACACCTTTCCTTTCGTTCTCTCTTTCTCGTCATTTCTGTTAACCCGTTGTTAACTTGTGAATCGTTAAGCTAGGAGATTCTTTTGGCCAAGTTACACGTCTTGGTTGGACTTTTTGGTGCCTAAATAAACAATGTTTATTTTTCTTTCCCATTCGTGACGTTCCTAAACATGGTGCCCATAAAACGTGAAAACATGCATGTGCATCCATGTGTGTGCATGTGTGCTTGTGTGTGTGCATGTGTGTGTGTGTGTGTGCCAGCTGCAGTTTTCATTCATTCTCTCTCACACACATAGACGTCGTTTCCGAGACCCGTGTGTATGGTGGAGCTGTGAGGGAGCATTTAGGAGGATGGAGTGAAACCGAAGGTGGTTGCCACGGCAACCACTCCCCTCGCACCCGCCCTCCATTCTCTCTCTCCCTCTCCGCCTCCCTCGTTCCATCCACCTCTGCTGGCGATGCTGGCGCCGCTCTTCCTTCCAACCCGGTTTGTCCTCACCTCTCGACTCACGCTGCCACCCGAGGAGGAGGAGGAGGAGGAGGAGGAGGAGGCTCCTCTGCCTCACTTTGAAGTCAAGAGCACGAGAGTGAACGCACCTTAGCAGGACAGCAGCCCCAAGGAAGGACAAACAGGATCTTGGCCACAAACAGCCAAAAGAGAACCTACGCTTCTCCGTTGTCCTTTTCAAAGGAGGGCATTTTTCTTCCCTTTCCCCCCCTTTCCTTTTCTACCCCGATTTTTCCCTCTGGGATCCCGGGGTTTGTCCCCCGCGGCCACCGTTGTCTAACTTCTCCGGGATCTCAGGTGAGGCGCGCGTGTTGCGAGTGCCCTCGGCCGCTTCATGGCTCACGCGGCCTCCCAGCTGAAGAAGAATCGGGGGGAAGTGGATGTGAATGCGTTGGAGGACGAGAAGGAGAAGCGGAGGAAGAGCAGGAGAGCCACATCCCGGGAGCAGAAGAGAAAGGTAAAGGAGGTATCGGTACCGGCTGGCGGCTTGGCGGTGGCAGACGTCGCCGCCGGCATTGCTGGAGCGTGACTCTCTCGCTCTGCTCTGTGTGTGTGTTGGAGTCTTGATATCAGGCGCTTGGAGGTCACCTCGGCGTACACGTTTCCATCTCAGCACGTTTCTGCTAATCATACAATGTGGAGCCACACGGGCCATCTCAATTCACGGCTGACCTTGAGTGGACCGACGTGTGCGTGCGTGTACGCTGGCATGCACTTCACTTTTGAATGTGTGACTCTTCCGACGTGATCATAAAAAGTACGGGGTTCCCACACTTTCTCAAAATGCGTCATGGGACAATTTTGATCAGGTAGCAAATGTTGTGTAAGCAGTCAAGAACATATTTCAACTTCATGTTTGTCTGTGTTCTTCAGAATCAGTTTAGGTGCAGTTCAGGGGCAATTTTAGGGTTCGAAATGTAGGGCTGCTGACAGTTTCAGTTGTGAGCTTGTCACGGTTATGCTGCCATGTATTGCTATTTTTTTTTTTTTTTTTGCCTGGGTGAGGAATTCAATGATGGGGCTCTATTTTCAAGTCTGTAATGTAGTGACTTAGTTTTGGTCCTTTTTTCTGGTGCACATAGCTCGGTGTAGTATAGAATGTGCCTTTTGCGCCGTAGAGGGTGTGCACAGAGCCGACCTCTCATTACCTTTCAAATTGCCGTGCGTGTCCTTGATACGGTGGAGGAAGAAATTAGCTCAAGTCCAAGTCGATCAAAGCGCACGTAGTTTGTTCAGTTGAGTTTCATGACTGGAGAGACTCACGCACCTACTTATCAGGCACCTAGGAAATATTTCATCGATTTTCCTTTTTAAAGCATTGCTGTCCTCTTGCTACGCTTGTCCTATACCTGAGGCTTAGACGTGACATCCTGGCGAGAAGGCCATTCAATAACCGGAAGAGAAAAAAACACAAAGATCAGCACAGATGGAGTAGCTGAATGAGATAATAATGAAAAAAATCCTCTCAGACTCTGCTTGATTTTGTGAGCGAGAGTGCTGAGTGGATTTGTTTTTGGAGGTTCTTTCCGTGTATGTGATGCCATGCATAATGCAAAGTGGCTGATTTATTGATGAACGCGCTTTTCATATGATGGAGGACGCACGTGGGCCGCCTAGCTTACATGTCCGATCGCACACAATATGGACACCCGAAACAGAACTTGTCATAAGGACAATGTCACAAGGAGTACTAGTAGCAGACAGTTATCAAGTAGTTTGCAGTAGTGTAATGACAGTGGAGTCGGATGGAATCTTTTTTTTTGTGCGCTGACCCCGAAAGCTCATGTTGGCTCACGATGACATTTACTGTACTCTGCTGTGCTACTGGGGTTCCTCGGTTTTAAATTATGCTGCCAGCAATGTTATTTGACCTCAACATCAACAACAAGGGAACAAGTCATCAGGGCCCTCATCATTGTCCCTTGCCACAACATTAGGCACAGCGGCACCACTCGTATCAAAAAATGAGCGGTGATATCTTAATATGGTATAGCTCGTTGTAATGCGGATAATGTGATTATTTGGACACTTGTCAAGTGTGTCCTCATTTGGGTCGCTCATCCCAGCAGAGAGGTCAAACTAAATGTAAACCAAAGACAAGTACACTTTGCAAATTTACAACAACGTGAATGCGAGTAGTCATTTTAGTCATTACACTGTATATCTTTATATATATTTGCATCTTCCCCCCAATAAATAAATAAATAAATAAATAAATAAATAAATACTCCAAAGCACTGTCCATTATCTCACCTTAAATAGATAAATAAATAAATGAATAAATAAATAAATAAATCTCCAAAGCACTGTCCATTATCTCACCTTAAACAAACAAACAAACAAACAAACAAACAAACAAACAAACAAATAAATAAATAAATAAATAAATAAATAAATAAATAAATAAATAAATAATCCAAAGCACTTTGTCCTTTATCTCACCTTGACTCGGCTTATTATTAGCTCCAAATGTTCTGCTGCTACACTGCAAAGTCATCAGTCACCCGAGTGAGGGAGTGAATTTGTCAGTTGTCGTTGGGAAAAGTTTCTAGGTGTGCTACCTCCTCTTGTTTGGTGGCCTTCCAACTCTTTCTGTGTCCTCAATTAAGGCTGCCAAAGTCGGAGAGATATGAGTGTCATTAAAGAATTGACAGATGTAGATACAACAAGGAGTAAAGGAAGTCATAACAGCTGTAAAGTGTTTTTTGCACATATTCACAATGATGTTTGAGCTCGACATGAAGTCCAGGTCAGACAAAAGTCTCTTATATCATACTGCAGCTGCCGTGACTAACATCTTTGCATCAACCTGCTATGAGTAAGTGCTTCTCACTGACAAAATGGCCAGTGTGGCGGGCTGCAGTCAAAATGTAGCAATGGATTCTTAAATGAGCTTGCGTGACGTGTTTTGGATGAGGCCTGCTGCTTTTATCAGGCACCACTCACTCCACTGGTGGGTTAATGGAGACCAGGACGGCACATGCCAAATATTGAGCAGCTTTTTGTGTGTGTGTGTGTGTGTGTGTGTGTGTGTGTGTGTTTGTGCTTGATGTTTGGATCACCCCTCTCTATTGCCCGAGCGCTAAAGTTTACAGAGAATCGGGAAACGTGAACGGCCATTTCGAGGGCCAAGGAACAAGACGAGGAGACGTAATGCAGGCTGTTGGGATCGAGCCTTTCAGTCTGAAGCAAGACCTTGGCTCCTCGTCGGAGAATGTCAACGTTTAAATTGGATGTCAGCCCTCAATCCCGATGGCAAGAGTGTCAGTAGGAAGCCTCTTCTTGCCCCCGGAGGGAAAAATAAACAGACGACAGACTTCCGGCAAGGCGGTGGGCCAAGATTGAGCCCGTTGAATCCATTTGCCTCCTACTTGTCGCTTTGGCACTTTATTTCATCCACTTGCCAGTGTGGCCGAAACAAAGCCGCCACGTGTTGCATCTCATCCGCTCCTCCTCTTTCTCCTCTTCATTTTCCCACATCAAAGATGGAGATTAATGAATTCCGTGCTAATTGCGTCGACTGTGGGAACTCTTTCCCGTGTCACAGAACGCTTGTATCCACATCGCCGGCAGCTTGACGGTTGCCGAGTGTGGCGGGAGATGGTAAACCTGCTGATCCCAATCGCCGTCATTTTGATGAACTTGTATTCTAACAACAAGGAAGTAGCGCCGTTACTGTTGTCATTCTAGTCCCTGTTTTTCCCTACATGTTCTCTGAGGGGCATCTTGTACGAAGGATTGTTCTAGTTATTTATCCATGTCTTTTGGGGTCCCTGCTATTTGTGTCAGGGGAATGCTGGGCCCGTATTAATTTTCCTCTGAGAATAACTGGAGAAGAACAGAGTAGATAAGCACAAATGAAAAGAGTGGAAGAGAAAAAGACAGAGTGATGGCAAGCCTGAAGGTCACTTGAAGGTGAGAAGCGCCTTTCCTTGCTTGTCCTCCTCCTCTCCGCGTGAGCGCTTAGTCTTCACGCTTGCTCTGACGATGTGATGGCCTGATTCGGTACCGCCAAACGGGCCTTTACGCAACCACTGGACTGAACTGAATCGAGGCTCGGTAACTGGGGTTGTCCTTTCCCGCATGCTCCGAAGGGCTATTTTGATAATATTCTTGCTTCGTTTTAATTCTTTTATTTATTTTTATTGTTTAATTTTAATTTCAATGATCTGCAGGCCAATTTCTGCAGTTTTGCATACGCGCTGTGTTTGCATAACTGGCTGGTGACACTCGGAACGAGATAATGCTCATTCTACGCACACTCACGCGCCCCCTGGGAATCATGCCTGCTGGCCTTGATAATTACATTTTTTTTACTTTTTGGTCCCCCGCCACCACGAGGCCGTGTCCTGGCCCCCCACTTAACCACCTGCCACTCTAATGTCACATGCGCAGATAATAAGAAGAATGTAGCCAGCTAGCCACATGGCAACCATTTTGCAAATTCATTCATGTTGACAACTGCCAACTTTGTATTGGTCCCATCATCCAGCCTGGTCTCGTCTAGTTTTGACCTCTGATCCTAGTGAAGGGCCCGGTGGTGACCCCCCCCCCTCCCAAGTAAACTGTGGAGCAGAGGAAATATGCTGCGTTAGGACAAATCAATGGTAATCACACCTCTTCACAGTGAGCGCTCGCGCATGGCCATGATGTTAGGAGGTAAGAAGGAGGAAGCCGAAAAGGAGGCGGAGCACGTTCGTGGGGGGTGCAAATCATAAAGAAATCCAGATTCATGTTGTGCGGAAGAAAATATTCCTGCACTTTGCTCTCTAATGAAATTCCAAACATAGACGCTCCCGAAACAAGCCTCAACATGAACGGAAAACTCATTTGACCCTTTTTTGTATTTTTTATTTTTTAAAGTGTGAAGCACGGAAGCCCTTCTACAAGGTCATAACACATAGGCTGCGTTTGTTCTTCTGTCTTGAAGGCAAAAAAATCCATTGCACCCTAAGAAGGTCATTTACCATTAGAATGGACCCTTTATTTTTGTATGTAGTAATTATTTTTCTCATAGAAAGTAATTCGCATGGCCTTGGTATTTTTTTTTTTAAGCCCCAAGTTTGGTGAAATCATCAGCTTTGTCATCTGCTGGCCACTACAGTCTTCCAGTCGCGCGTCCCTAAAAGCGATGATGTCATCTGAAAAGGTTGATTGGCGCTCCAAGCTGGGATTGGTATTCTTTATTTTGCACTAGACATGTGATCACGAGGGATAATAACAAACCTTTAAGCAAATCGTTTTTGGCGAGTGCACTGAAGAAATGCCGTGCGATCTGTTTACAAGAAGCTTGCATTCTTTACAAAGCGCATCAATAAATCTACTAAGACCCAAAGTATTTTTTTTAACTTGACTGATGGGTGTCGTTACTCAACCGTTGGTTTAGGTGGCGTTGGATGGTGCAATACTATAAGCTCTGCTTGTACATGTTAATGTTTACCCCTCAAGGCTAGAACGTGAATTCAGGGTGGGCTAGCCCATGTTTGAGCCGATAGCAGTGTAGCATCATAAGGGATGCGTTGTTTTTTTTCTTCTTTCTATTATAGTAACAGAGTACAAATACTTTGTCAGGTATCCATTGCTACATCTGTTCACAGCTAGTCTCAACAAGTTTCATATTTCAAATTCCAGGTGGAGTAACGGCTGCGTCATCGCAGTGGGAATCCTAAGTGCTAACTTCTGTAGCATGTGTAGCTTGAAAGTTAGCTATCATTTTCACAAAATGTCCAGCATGTTGTTTTAAAGTTGCGCCTTAAGCGCCCACTTTTGTCACCGGTCAGAATGACGTTTGAAGGTGACAAAACAATTTGAGTTTGACAAGTTAATCGTGGCGCCACTGCTGACGAGGTGGCTGTCAAAGAGTGCCTGTTGCGTAAGTGTGTGTATGTTGCTGACGGGCATGCTGTCAGCTGTGTGTCAGCTGTGTTGACACTCATGACTTACTTTTGACTTTTTGGCACCTTGTCCCTAGACAGCAAACGTTTGGGAAAGCACACCCCAGCACAGAATGCAGAGGCACTTGCGTAATTGACCATAATTGACTGTAGCCATCAGTCAAGGTTGAGCGTGTCACGTCGGCCATTTTGTTTCTCTTGACCTTCATGAAAGGGTCAGCCAATGCGTCCTCACGTTGCGATAGGTGGCCTCACAATCATGTCACTTGTAGATTTTAAAGTAAAAGAGTTGCCGCACACAATATGAATTGACTGTTCGGGACGGACGCCACGTCCGCCTGCCACAAGCTATCAGCTTCATCTTCCACGCCCAAAACAAAAATTCACTTCGTCGGGGTTTATTCTCATGCTCCTTTTTGATTGACACGAACTAAATGATGTGCTGTTGTATTTTCAAAAATATTGCTGTAATTATTAATGTCGTTTTCCTCACACCTTCATTTCACATCAATGTCGTCATTCTGTTCTTGGCCTCTTGTCAGAAGGATGAGAACATGTTCCCTAAATTTAACATGTTTACTGCCGCGCATATGTTTGCTTTGTGCTCCGGTGACCGTGTGTGTTTGTGTGCGCAAATTTGCGTATTGTGTAAGGTCTGAAGGGGCCAGATGGCTCCAGTCTGGTGTTCCATACCTGCCAAAGATCCGGTGAAAGCGGTCAGCACGCTTCTTGATTCTGCTCGGTCCAAAGTTATTTTTGTGTTTTGAAATTACGTATTGTAATGTTGGTATTGATGCTGAAACTTGGACAGCTTAGTGTGAGAAAGTACAGTTTGTTGCTTTTCTACAATATGAAGACATCTACACACTAGGCTTTTCTTTTTTTTGTGTCAGGAGAGGAAGTTTCCCTGTCTGTAGAAGCATCTCTCTCACTCTCTCTCTCTCTCTCTCTCTCTCTCTCTCTCTCTCTCTCTCTCTCTCTCTCTCTCTCTCTCACTCTCTCTCTCTCTCTCTCTCTCTCTCTCACTCTCTCACTCTCTCACTCACTCACGCAAGCACGCACGCACACACACACACAGAGTTATAAATACTTCCATAGATCACAGTTCCCCTTGCGTGTATCCAGCAAACATGATTACGTTGCAAATGATGACATTAGAAGATCATTGAGTGGTTTTATTTCCCTCCCTGTCTGAACACTAATAAAATGACAGGCAAAAAGGACGACATCCATTTTAAGGACATTAGAATGCATGGTACTCAGAAGAGTGGTCTCATTTACACAAGCGCCATTCATTTGTATGCAGAGGGATGAACATCTCCTATTCTCGAGAAAGTCTCCCGTAGTCTCCAATAAGACCTAAAAGTTTTTGTTGTTTGACGCTTGAAGGGCTCGAGAAAATACTTAAATATGGTGGTGCCTTGAAAGCAGCCCATTGCTGAGTGTCAGCTTGTGATGTCCGAAATGACCAGCAGAGTCCAGTGTTTGACTGTTGGATGAACTCAGAGGAGCACTGAGGGCCACGAGGTTGGTCGTCATCATTTTGACTTGATGCCAGATCAAGCTCATCTCTCTGAGCTCATTCTTCGCTGCTACTTTCTCACCGTTGTCTTAGCTTGATTCATTTATTTTTCCTCGAAACCCTCCCTGTCTTTTTCGAGAAACACCGTCACCTCCCTCCCACATGCAATGCTTTTTTGGCAGGATGGTGATGGAGGGCCTTTGGCATTTTTTGCTGACTTGTTAAACGCTCATGTTTTAATTTTTGACATTCACATGATACTGTGTGAATGTTCCGTTGTCTATATGTCCCCTGTAGAAATTGATGGAAAACAAATCTGAGGTCGACCGGCGTCCCAGATCGTGCTCAGGCGCCACTGTAGATCGCAGCATGTCTATCTACTTCTTCCCTCTGGCATCTTCCTCACTCACTTCCTCTCCTCGTCCTCCTCTTGTCCCTCTCCGATGGTTTCGAGTCCCAGGTGACGGAAGGGAAGCCATGCCCTTGAGCGAGCACCGTGCAGCAGAAGCAGTAAATCTTCTCCATGATGTGTGTGTGCGCGACGCACACACATATTCAGATAGCCCGCCTGCAGAATGAGCACGGCGAGATGCTTTACTGCTCATCCGAGATGGCCGAGTTTGTCTTTTGTACGGCGAGAGCGAGCGGATTAGCACAGGCGGACCAGACTTTGGAGTTATTGGCGGGTTGTGACAAGCTGGGAAGAGTCCTGCAGCAAAACGCTCGTTCCAAGAAATACGCGTCTGTTCGCTGATTGAATTGCGATGGTGGAATTTGGAGCATGTGGCTTCAATTGCGAGGGAATTTGTAAACACAATCACATTTTGGGGGGAAATTTAAATAATTATTATTACAGAATCTTTTCACATATTATTTCATTTGTATCTCCTCCAGGAGCATATTGTTTTATCGCAGGAACATTTTGCCTGTCAATCACGGAAATCGGCCTTTGGCTCGATACCATACGCACCAATATTGAGCAACAGTACCGGAAGAACCTTTGAGACCTGAAATTTAACTACAACTGGCGCGACAAGAATAAAATGTTGAGTCCAGATTCCGGAGTGCACCAGCACACTGTTTCCCCGTAAATCGTCCTCTTCTGCTCGAGCCTCCCCCATCGCCATGGCAACCCTGCATTCTTTTTTTTTTTTTTTTTCGCTACACAAGTCAAGCTGCTTACTGCGGCGCAAGTGTGAACGGGGGTGACTGCGATCCACCAACCACGCGCCCGAGACGCCTCCTCGGGAGTCCGGAGCATCTGTGCCTCCCTCGGTCAGCTCGCGGTCTCCTCCCGCGTCTCACCCTCCTTCCAAATGTCTCACAACGGCGCTGACTAAGAACGCTGAAATGTACCCGTGATGCAAGTGGCGCCTTTCCACTGAAACACTCACACCGGTGATGTGCTTAACAGATAATGCACTACGTGCAAACAAAAAGATCAAGAACCATTGAACGGGTTCTTTTTTCTTTACGGCACATTTAAAAGCAAAGAAGAGAAGTATAACGTAGTTGCGTGCATTTGAGATGAAACACACTCAAAGAACTTAAGCAGTTTTAAAATCCATCCATCCATCCATCCATCCATCCATCCATCCATCCATCCATCCATCCATCCATCCATCCATTTTCTGAACCGCTTAGTCCCCACGGGGGTCGCGGGCGTGCTGGAGCCTATCCCAGCGGTCATCGGGCAGTAGGCGGGGGACACCCTGAACTGGTTGCCAACCAATCGCAGGGCACACAGTCTTGTTTCAAAAACATTTCCACTGGCTCTTCACTCCTGCTTTTTTTTTAAAATTCTATTTGTGTGCAGCATAACAACAAATTGATGATGCACGGTGTTTGCTTTGACCTAAGTCAGATGACCTCAAGACAGATTCCTTCAGAATTTCGTTATATTCTTGGCTTGCTTTATATATCTCTCCCTCTCTCTGTCTATCTATCTATCTATCTATCTATCTATCTATCTATCTATCTATCTATCTATCTATCTATCTATCTATCTATCTATCTATCTATCTATCTATCTATCTATCTATCTATCTATCTATCTATCTATCTATCTATCTATCTATCTATCTATCTATCTATCTATCTATCTATCTATCTATCTATCTATCTATCTATCTATCTATCTATCTATCTATCTATCTATCTATCTATCTATCTATCTATCTATCTATCTATCTATCTATCTATCTATCTATCTATCATCTATCTATCTATCTATCTATCTATCTATCTATCTATCTATCTATCTATCTATCTATCTATCTATCTATCTATCTATCTATCTATCTATCTATCTATCTATCTATCTATCTATCTATCTATCTATCTATCTATCTATCTATCTATCTATCTATCTATCTGTCCGTCCGTCCGTCCGTCCGTCCGTCCGTCCGTCCGTCCGTCCGTCCGTCCATCCATCCATCCATCCATCTATCTCTCTATTTAGCCATCGATCCACAAGAGGACTCTTCGACTGCGCTTTTTGTGTGGGCAGAGTGGCCGTCTACTGTTGTGTCTGGACTTGTGTCGAATGCTGACATGCTTCTTTTTGTGCCATTTCACAAACTTTACTGTGCATACTTTCATAAATTTGCTGGTCAAGCAATACCACTGTTTTCTTCAGTGGGTGGTCCTTTGTCTACCACCCACAAAACATATATGTTAGCTACGCTATGTGTTCCACTTAATCATGTTTTCCCTAGAAAGCAGATAGTGATCAGCTCAACCTTTTTTCAGCTCGTATTTTCCGTTTGTGTACGCGTGTGTTATTTTCCGATGTGGAGTTATGACAAGCCAGTATAGGAAATAGCAAAGAAGTAGAAATACTTTGTTCCCGAACTTCAATCGATGTTTAAGTTTGCTTGGGAGTTTTCTGATTGAAATGTGGGTGTGTTGCTATACCCAATAGAATAATCGATTCTAAAGATATTCTGTAGACAAACGGTCTAATTTCTTTGCATTCTACGTGAATGAGAGTAAGTTTGCTAAATATGATGTGGGATGAGCAGCTATCTGCGTTGAGAGGTGGGACCGTGGGAGGACAATGGGAAGGGGGGGGGCGTCCCTAATACCAGAGAGTGAGCTCTCCTAATCCTCTGTTAGTGTCCCCTTTGATTGTTTTTTGGGTTGCAAAGGGGGAGGGGCGGCACTCCACGTGAAAGCGTCTGGTGTTATTTTCACTATGAGACTACATCACCCAAAAAAAAAAAAAACACCTCAGTTGGCTAACACTTGATGAGTCCAGGTAGCGCTGGTGTGCTGGCCACGCACAGATGCACAGGCGCTCTTTGTTGAGGAGAAAAAGGACTGATAAGCGGGATGACAAAGAATCGCACGCTGAGGGAGGCAGCGAGAGTGGGAGGGAACGACGGATAGTGGGTGGGATAATAAAATTGCGGGTGGGAGGGATGGAGGTGGCTGGGCGGGTTGACACATAGTCATTTTAGCTTAAGGATTTGCACCAGCGTCTATTTCCAGCACACTCGCTTCCCCAACCTTGGAAATCCCGGAGCACAAAGAAGACCCTTCCTCTTTCTCCTCCTTCTGCTGCAGAGTCAATGAAGGTGAGGAAGAAAAGCAAGGAGGTGGAAAAGGAGGGAGAAACCGTTGCTGTCATGGTAAGTCATGAGGACGGGGGGGGGGGTTCCCCTCCGTGCCTGAAAGGTGCTTTTTCATAGCAAGGTTGAGACTGCGGGCTTTAACCCGATTGGGGGAAAAGCGGAATTTCTTTTTTCCAGAATGGAGATTGCTTTAGTGCTTTGTTTACTCGCCAGTGAGAGCCTCTCAGCATCCTCCTCATGTGTGCCTCATCCTCGCGCGCTCTCCATCCCTCACTCAAGCGCGCCACGGATGCTAAAAGCTCCTCTTGTTGCTAGCGTCTTCCTTTGTATGATTTTCCAATCCGACGGTTGCTGGTGGGATGGATGCCCGCTAGGTTGGCATGAGCGTCTGAACGGTGACGGGCTGGTGGGGTGAGGAAGGGGTGGGGGGGGGGGGGGGCTCGGGTTTCACTCCTCTTCCAGAGGAGAGAAAGCGACAGTGTAAACAGAGAGAGAAGATGGCTGTAGAGGAAGGTGCCGGATTTGCAACGCATGTGAGTAAATGGCGCTCGTTTGTTGTTCCAAAACTTGAAAATGCAACACGCTGAGGGATTTTCTCACTCTTGACTTGAGTCATATTACCAAACGTGTTTGGTGCCCAAAGTAATTGACAGTTTGACCTGCGAGCATTGTGTACTGAGGGCTTTGAAACAAGAGAAGGTTCTGAACCACGTGTCTCCTCGAATGTAAAGACGGTTTGCAGTATCTTGCTGACTTCTTTCATCATGTGTTGTGATGTGAGCGCAAAGGTTTTTGGCATCGGACACCTTTTTGTGGCCTGCCACCGGGCCTCGACCCTTTTTGTACTTCTACTGTGTGGTTTTTGTTTAGTCAGGACAGTGAGGGATCAAGTGGAACAATACGAGCGCTGCGGCCACTCCACCGCTTGTTCCAAACAGTCTCAGCTCAGCCAGAATAATCAGCACATGACCCCAAGCCTCCGTGTCGGTTTGTGCCCCCTGTGCTAGCTGACACGTTTGGTTATTTCGCACCTAAAGCTCGAGCTTTATTCAAAAAACATCTGCCTTTCACGTCACAGTCTTGACGCCGTAACAGCTGACCAGCCTTAACATTTCCGATCGTTGGCCTCGGATATTTTCCAAGTACATTCGAGAAATTAACACGCCCCACCTCACGGGAGAATCGGTCACAATAATCTTTTCGAGTCAGCCGACAATTTCCCATTCGCTGACTTGCTGTCAATTTTTTTTCATGGCACTGTATCATGTTTGCTTCTATCACAAATGACATCACATAACATCCTTTGTCATAACAATCATCATCCACTTAGCATACGTAGTGGTAATGTGCTAGCAATAGTGCCCATGTCACTAGCTTAATATGTTTCTTGTGTTTCCACTTTTTTTAAGCTTCTGTGTTTAATCAGAGGCGGCATGGTAAGTTCTCACTTTTGCTGTCATTTCCCCACATACGAGTTGCTTTTTTACCCTGTCCTGGCCAAGCTCCATTAAAAATAAATCTACGCGGCTCGTCTATTCACGTCATTCCCTCGCGTGTCGTTTTCCTCTAAGGCCGTCCTCCGAGGCTTAACCTATACTCTCTGACGGCGCCATTTTCTTTCAATATCCGATACCGTGGGGAGGCTTAGCCATATTTGGCTTATAAATCTGTCACCCTTCTCCTGTCTGACGCACCTTCATCTTCAATGGACAGATTTGCCGAGGGCGGAGCATCCGACATGTTGGTCGCTGAGCATTAAGGGATAAAGCGGCGAGATGGGCGATTGGCGACTTCAACTATTTAATCTGCCACTTAAGCCGGCCGCATAAAAAAGAAGAGAATATAATATCATGTTCTAGAAACTCTGTCACATGACAACGAAGTGCAGCTGTTTGAACTCCGTCGTCGTTTTGTTGCCGTCAAGCCGTCAACGGCACATTTGAACCTGCGTGTTTTTACGTCAGAGGCATGTTGTTGATCAGGCGGGCAAGCTCCAGCATATAACGCATGCTTTCACACATTGGGACTGCTTATGTAAGAAAGAGGACAACTCTTTGGATGTGGACCAGCACACACACACACACACACACACACATGCTGCACAGATGTTATCCTGCATGGGAAACTTTGGCTTTAATAAGCAATGAATGAGGATAGACTAGTCCAAGGTCGTTGGAGAGACTTTAGTTAAGTGTATTATGATTCTGCCACAAGTGCATATTTTGGTGTTCATTAAAAATGTTTGACACATATAGATTATTGACTTATTTGTACCTCGGAGTATATTATTTGCCCCTTGAGCAGTTCTGACACTTTTTAGGGATGTCTTTATTGCAGCCGCCTTGACCTGTTGTTTGTCTCCCGTCTTGACTTCTTAGTAGCTCTCTGTCAATCCAAATAAAGCATGATTAACTTTGAACGAGCAGAATTTTAAGCCACATTCCGCAGTTGGCCGTCTGGTGTCGTTGAGGCCATGAGAGCCGAGATGTCCTCTTGGGGGGGGGGTTGTCAAGAACGGAAGACACTGTTCCTAGAAAGGAGCGCGAGTTGAAAGGTCCCAGTAATCAGGAAATGACTCTGACAAATATTTTCCATTCACAAACTGGTTCGGTGTGCTGCTGTGTTTGTTTTGTTCGTGGATCTGGATCAGGCCCTACTGTCGCTTGTCGAGCAGGTTCTCGTGCTGAATAAGATTCTGGAATTAAGCCCTGTTTGCTTCGTGGTCCTCTATTTTGAAGCCACGCCTCTCGCGTACAAAAGGCTCACTTGTAGGAAGCAGCAAAATGTAAGCACGGTAGAAACACAGAGCAGCGGCTCCACTTTTTCAGCTTTTGTCAGCTCCCTCCCCCCCTTCATCCCTCGCTGACATTTTCTTATGGGGGCAAAAATATGCTTAGCTCGTCATTTGATTTGAGCCCACAAAGCTCTGTTTTCGAGGGCGGTCCAGCACATTCGGGGAGGCTGCGACCGAGAACTCTGGCTGTCAGGATCCTGCCTCCGGGATTTGAAGGAAGGCTGACGGCGTACACGCATGCTTGGCATGCCGGAGCTCTGCTGGCTCGCATATGGCTTTGGTTCACAGGAAGTTTTGCTTTTTAAAATCGGCATCTGGATAGGAAGAAATTGCAAACTTAAAAACACTGAGCGATGCTTGCGGATGATGGAGCGCATGAAGCGCATGTGCGGATGCTAGCTTGGCTCTTCTGATGTCGTTTGCATTGAGGAATGATGACCGAATTCTACCTGGTACCTGGAAATACATTTTATTCTGCATTTTTCATTGCAGCTCATTATTTTCTTATTTATTATATTTTATATTATTATATTATATGTCATATTTATCATCTTTTTCTTGCTTGCCTCTCTCTCTGCAGTCTGACAGTAATGCCAGTTACTTGCGAGCTGCCCGGGCTGGAAACCTTGAAAAGGTCCTTGACTACCTCAAGTCTGGGGTCGAGATTAACATTTGCAATCAGGTGAGTTGGGCACATATTAATAACTCATTCACTGCCATTGACGACGATAGACGTCAATGGCATCGATATTTTAATTGGGCTGCCACTGAGTTAAGAGAGATAGACTGGCATAGAAACAAATCAAATGAAATGACCCTCCCGCCTCATCTTGTGTTGATTAGCATAGCATGTTTCAAGATGGCTCATTGTCGCCTGGCACCTAACAATTAAACATTTCTCTTTGTCACCGCTTCTCACTCACTTTTCATGGCAGAGCAATAAAGTCAACCCGTCCACCGGTCGACTAATCCCGTGTCGCTGCTACGATGCCTCTAAGTGACTTGTTTGCTTTTTGCTCAGAATGGCCTGAATGCTCTCCATCTAGCCTCTAAAGAGGGCCACGTGGAGGTTGTGGCTGAGCTGCTGAAACTGGGCGCCGCCGTGGATGCTGCCACTAAGGTAAGCCTCCATTCGCCTCACGCAGCTCGGATGATTTCGGGAGCTCCGTTTGGATCAGTGCGTGGGCTGCGGGGATTAAACGGCGCCAAGGCGCCACTGTTGCTCCATAGGTGGGGATGAAGGGAATTTATTTTGAATTATAACTCATTTAACGGCCTCAG
Source organism: Syngnathus leptorhynchus (assembly GCF_054491065.1). NCBI lineage: Eukaryota > Metazoa > Chordata > Actinopteri > Syngnathiformes > Syngnathidae > Syngnathus > Syngnathus leptorhynchus. Next base: position 10,745,643 of record NC_141204.1, on the reverse strand, counting down.
CTGCTAGAGGAATGGCAAAAAATGTGCTTTAAAGTGGTGACTTGAACAACAACCCCTAATGGCATGCATAATGGGAGGGGTCGGCTCTTCTGAATGAAGCTGCTTTCATCTGATGCGAATAAATACTTTTGAGGGGGAAATATTATCCCCCATTAATGTCTGGCAGTCGTTTCCGCCACCCCACCCCGCCCCGCCTCTCTGCCACAGGCTACAAACCTTCTGCTGACAAATGTATCATGTGATGAAATATTCAAGAAGAAGGCGAGGGTCTCCCCAATTAAAGCCTCGTAATTGGGACCCCAAGCGGTCTGAGGGACGAGTGGAAGGTCTTGGGGATTCTTTGTGTGTGTGTTATTGTTTTTTTTTTTTACTTGAGACAGTCAATGAGGAGGAGATAGGAAGCCGCCATTGTTTATATACCCAACACTTTGGTTGTGGTTCTATCTCCTTTTCTCGGTAAAAGAACGCAGCGCACGTGTCACCGTCGCCCGACAACGCACTACATTGCTTTCACGTGGCCGGCGGGGCGATCCGCGAGGTCATTTGTGCCATCACGGGGACGGTGCGGGTTCATAAAAGCCGCTGCGAGCATATTTACGGCCGAGGCTCGTTTATGTGCGTGGCATCGGAAGTGACACATTGTTGGCAGCGCGGCGGGCCGGGAGAGCTTGAAAGCCTTTGGAACTTAAGTGCGATTGGTGCTGGGATATAAACAGACTTGGCTGCATCTCTCACATATACACACACACATGCACGCTCACACACACACGCACGCGCACATACACTCTTGCAGAAAACAGGTGTGCGAGAGCTTAACAGCTTTCCCGCGGTTGTTCCGTGTAATCCAGAAAGGAAACACTGCCCTGCACATCGCCTCGCTGGCCGGCCAAACGGAAGTCGTCAGAGAGCTGGTCACAAACGGAGCCAATGTCAACGCACAATCTCAGGTGAGCCCCACACAAGCAAAAGCAGACGGGGAAGATGTTCCCAATGTAAATGATACATTTCATGATTGGTGAATCCACAGCTGAGCATTTCACTATGAAGTTGGAGCGTCACTTTGTCATGCCATAGCTGTGTCTAATAGAAACAAAGTGGGAAGGCGGTTGTTAACTTGCGTGGAATTTCAATTTGCTAGCTGCTCATGCTATATCTACTCCAATTTTTAACATCTCAACTGATTTGTTTTTTTAAATGTGATCCCACACATATGAAGGAAAGCATTGCCAGGTGTGCTTTGATGGCTCTTACAGTGGGCTCAGTTCTGAAGGTCTGTGATTCGGTTTTGTCTGTGGTGCAGAATGGCTTCACTCCTCTGTACATGGCATCCCAGGAGAATCACCTGGAGGTGGTACGCTTCCTTCTGGAGAACAGCGCAAGTCAGAGTATGGCCACCGAGGTACAGCACACAAAGAATTGGACAAGAAGCCACAAATGGTCCCTGAGCCGTAGTTTGGACACCGCCGATCTAACCGTCCAACTCGTCTGATCTTATTTATTCCGATTTCCATTTTGCGGTTCTCGGCTCAGTTTCATTGATTGCTCAACGGGCAAAGGTAGAGTGACCTTGAGCCGTATCAATGATGAGTTTTCGCTCCGTTGGCCGCCTCTCGGCTCCGATTTAACGTCGCTCAGCTCGTGCGGACACACACAAATGGTACACATTTAAACGTCACACAAGACCGATGGGGTTAATTGAATAGCCGAGGGATCCGGACAAGTCAATCTCTTGCACTTTCATTGTTTAAATACATACGGGGAAGGGATTTCCATTTGGTTGACCAGCTAGCTGTTAGCGACTAGTCAGCTGTTATTGTTTGAGCGAATGAAAACCTTGCGACTTTCAGCACCTTGCTCGTTTTGACTTTGGACTGTGCGCAGGATGGCTTCACCCCTCTGGCGGTGGCCCTCCAGCAGGGCCACGACCAAGTGGTCTCCTTGCTTCTGGAGAACGACACCAAGGGCAAAGTGCGTCTGCCCGCCCTGCACATCGCCGCCCGTAAGGACGACACTAAGGCCGCCGCACTGCTCCTCCAGAATGATCACAACGCCGACGTGGAGTCCAAGGTGAGGCACCCACGTGGGACAGTTTGTAAGTTGTTTATTTTTTTTATGACTTGCAACCGCTTTTGAGGAACTTCTCAAGTTCTCCGCTCACAACGGAGGTCCTTGTCGTTTTCCTCACTAACTCCACATTCTCTCCTCTCTTGGCTGACTTTGTAGATGATGAATAGAACAACAGAGGTACTCCTCAACTCTGTACATAAAGTCTCTCCATCTCAGCTCATAACCAGTCTGAAAAAAAAAAGAAACCTCCCCCAAAACAGTCCCCTCAATTTACTGCGGTTTTGAAGCCCCTTTGCCCCACTCCTTGTTTCCATGTAACGCCATCCTTCTCCTCTTCCATGTCTTCACTCATGTTAGCAGGTAGTCTCGCAAGGAGACTAGACTGGATCAATGGCGCATGTTTTGCTGCCTTTTGGCTGTACTTTGGGGTATTGAAGCTCTCCTTAATGGTTTCATGGTGCCCTAAAATGGAAGCTTCGGCTGTAATTTTGGGGCAAAAAGATTTGAGTTTCAAAATCGATTTAATTGTCATAATCCCGCGACCCATGAAACTGATTAATATGATAACCAGTATGTGGAGCATGTCGAGAGGTTATCAGCAGTAGCTTGCCCTCAACCTGCATGGCAACAGATGATGCTAGTTGATGCTAGGCTAAGCTTTACATTTGGTGTGTGAATGCTGAGAGAAGAGCATTTACACCAAATGCTATGAAAGTCCTTCTTCAAAGTGCCATGTTTATTCATATTTGAACTACGACTGCAAACTCGCCCCTTTTTTTTTTTTTGTTGCTAATCTGTACACTGACAAAAAGAAAATCTCCTGACGCTGATGGACATAGAACTGGGTGGACATGACAGGATCCATAAAAGTCTCAAGTTAGGAACACTAAGTCGACCATTTTAGGTTTAGGACAGCCATGTTGGAGTGAATTCCAGTGCTCAAATGTTGACAAATTCCTACTGGGGAGTTGGGAGATTATAAGACCCAAAAAGAAGCGGCCATCCTAGACAACTAAATTAAACTCTAGATTTTATGGTGTCTAAATTTGGTTTGTTGCAGCTTTAATTTGTCTCGTTATATTTGAGCTTGCATTTACCCCTCATAATGCCAATGCTGTCAATGAGAATGTGCAGTTTTTTCAGAGCAAAGGATCGTCAGCTTGGCCCGCTTTCTGATCTGTTCCTAATTATTGGAATCCCACAAGAGGGTTTGTTCACATGGGACCTGCCAATTCCTTTGACGTTCTATCAATTAATTTGCGTCTTTCGCATTTTGGGCTTTGGCGAGTTTCAGCGTTCACACGCAATTTCCAAGAGAAATGTAAATTGTAGTTGCCAAAAGCATTTTGCATGGTATCAGAATAGCTTTGCAGCCATGTTAACACCGACCTTGTTAATTTGGCACACCGATGTCTTTGTGTGGCAACATATCCAAAAAATTGTAAAGAAAAAAAGAGAAGAATGTTTTGACACAGTCTGTTTGAATTCAAATATTTATTTTCTTTTTCTTTGCCTCCATTGTTTCAACAAGATATCCGTCAGCAAACACCTCCTTTCCCCTGGATAATCTGTAATAGCACTCATGGAGCTGTTGTGTCATTTGGACAGCTGTCGTTCACTAAACCAGGAAATGACTCATATTCACGATGTTGTGTTCATTTGCAGGGTCAGTTTAGGCATCTCAACCAAACATCTAAATTAGATTTCACCTGATCAAACATTTACACTATGATGTATATAAAAGTGCAGTTGCAGTATACATATGTCTATCTTGTTCATTATTGACACGGATTTGTGTTTTTTTTATTTGTATTACAATGTGTATTCAATTTTGTTTCTTTGTGTGTTCCAATCAGAGTGGCTTCACCCCACTTCACATCGCAGCCCACTATGGCAACATTAACGTGGCCACGCTGCTTCTGAACCGAGGGGCCGCTGTGGACTTCATGGCCAGGGTGAGTTTAGTGCGACCTCTGCTGTCTAGAAGGTGAACTGCATCCCGCCTCCGTCCATCAATCAAGATGCCTCATGAATGAATGAAATGGTTTACCCTCGAAAATTACAAGATACATACTGAAAGCAAGAGTGTTTAATCATAGTTAAACATAACTTAATCATAGTTTACAGTCTAATGAAATAATAATAATAAAAAAGAGGGTTGAACTCAAGTTCCAAAATATACAAAATAAATTTGGTATAAATATATTTTTAGGAAGTGAAAATTGGACATGAGTTTAGCAGAGTCAGCAAAGGTCCACAATTACATTAGCTAATGTTTGGAGGCGTGTGCTGCTTTCTGGCATTAATCACATGTTGTATCTGTAGAAATAGGAAGTCTGCAGATGGGAATAGCCCCACTTGTGTTGTTATTATAGTCATTAAGCGCCACGCGATGTTTGTTTTTGTGACTTGCTAATAATGAACCATTGTTTCTTGTACTACTAATTTGCCATGGTCTCTTTCCCTGTCTTCAGAATGACATCACGCCCCTCCACGTGGCCTCTAAAAGGGGCAACAGCAACATGGTCAAGTTGCTACTGGACCGAGGCTCCAAAATAGACGCCAAGACCAAGGTGACAACATGATTCTTGTCTTAACGGGAGACCCGTGATGTTTCATCAAGTCCCACTGTGGGTTTTTAACGGAGATATCGGGATGCATTCAAAAACACCAACCGTTATATTTAATACCCCTTCATCGGGCATTTGTATCGTAAAAATCACCCCAGTGAAAAATTTTGTTCATTGCCAAACCCAACGTTATCATTCAATGTGTAGTAATATGACTTCAGTATAATATACAGTATTTTATTTGTCTTTAATTAAAGTAGTGGCTTGACATCAGGGGCAGCGCGAGATGGTGGCCATTGGTGGCTGTGGCCATCTTCCAAAAATAAGCTTACAGCTTTTTAATACCACTTCCTGTTTAAGTTTACTGTCAAGCTAAACGTGAAACATTGAGAATTACATGTATTTATTGGAAAGAAACCCAAACAACTTTGACTTGCTGTCAGCTAGCTTGATGCTAGCATCATCACAAATGCCCTGCTAACGCCCCCCACCCTTGTTCTGTTGGCAGGACGGTCTGACTCCTCTTCACTGTGGGGCAAGAAGCGGTCATGCACAGGTGGTGGAAATCCTGCTGGACAGAGGCGCTCCCATCTTGTCCAAGACTAAGGTAGCAGCGGCTCTGGGAAGGTTTCAAAGATTTGCAGTAGAGTAGAGTTTATTTTCCAGCTCATGGGCAGCCGTTTACCAGATTACAGTGGTACCTTGACTTGTGAGTTTTTCAAGTTGCTCGCTTGATTTGTCACTTTGCAAATAGGAATTTTACACATAAGAATGAACTTCACCAAATTTGACTGTGAGATGGTGGCAGTGAACAGGTAGTCTGTGCTGAAACAAACAGTTACGAAATAATAGTTATTAACTGTACACAAAATAATCTGTGAATCGTCAGGACCGCAATCAGAATTCTGCTGTTTGGTCTAATAATTCAAGGTACCACTGTCCGTTTCTGAGATTTGTCCAGTTTCCACCTTGTCAGTAACTGTCACTAGCAGTGAATGAATTAGCTCTCTTCACTATACCTTTCCAGTCACATAGCAGCGATTTTATTGTTGCCGTGGCGACGTGGTGTGGCACTGTCCCCGGCCACATCCGTCTGACCCGAACTCACCGCGTCCACTTTGACCTGGCGGGACCACCAATGTAACGGCGTAGACATTGTTGTAATGCCCTCGTTATAACAATGCTCCCGCAGCCTCTCGATCGACTCCCTTCACAGTCACCTGATGTCCGCCTGACTGACTTGCTGTCCGTCTGTCTGTCCATCCGTCTATGTTTCCGTGTTTCTCTCTCTTCCCCCCTGTCGCTTCCTCTCCATCCCACCTCAGAACGGCCTGTCGCCGCTCCACATGGCCACTCAGGGCGACCACCTGAACTGCGTGCAGCTGTTGCTGCAGCACGACGTCCCGGTGGACGACGTCACCAACGACTACCTGACAGCGCTGCACGTGGCCGCCCACTGCGGGCATTACAAGGTGGCTAAACTCATCGTGGACAAGAAGGCCAACCCCAACGCCAAGGCCCTGGTAAGACGGGGGAGGGGTCGATTTGGAAGCGGTATTTTAAATTAGCATAATTAGCTTCATTCTTGAAACAGCCATTGTACCGGATCTCTTCCGATTGTGAGAATTCTCGTGATTGCATAATCGCTAAGCCTTTTGATTTCTCCACAGAACGGTTTCACCCCGCTTCACATCGCTTGCAAGAAGAACAGAGTAAAAGTGATGGAGCTGCTGCTGAAGCACGGAGCGTCCATCCAGGCCGTAACTGAGGTGCTGCTCACGTGTCTTTAGTCATTTCTAACAGACATCAAATTTGAAGTGCTGTATGTATATTTTCACACTTACTTGCATATAATTCTTTGCAGTCTGGCCTGACGCCAATCCATGTGGCAGCCTTCATGGGTCACGAGAACATTGTCCACGCGCTTACCCATCACGGAGCTTCACCCAACACCACTAATGTGGTGAGAGAATCGTCACTGCATTGTTCTTTGTTGAAAAGGTGTGCGGCTTTCTTGCTCAAAATTTGACCGTCCTTCTCTAGAGGGGCGAGACGGCGCTCCACATGGCAGCCAGGGCAGGCCAGGCCGACGTGGTTCGGTACCTGCTCAAGAACGGGGCCAAAGTGGAGACCAAGTCCAAGGTGCGCACTTTTTTTTCATATCGCAAAAACCTGCCATTTGAAGACTTGTTGTAAAGTCAAGTATTGAAATAAAATTCAATTTCAGGATGACCAGACGGCGCTGCACATCTCCAGTCGTCTGGGCAAGGTGGACATCGTGCAGCAGCTGCTGCAGTGCGGCGCCTCGGCCAACGCCGCCACCACCTCGGGCTACACGCCGCTGCACCTGGCGGCCCGCGAAGGCCATCAAGATGTCGCCACCATGCTCCTGGAGAACGGAGCCTCGCTGGCTTCCTCCACAAAGGTAAAACAATTTTTTTTATAGCTACGCGAAAATTCAGTTTTTCCTCTGTTGGGGTCTTTCCAATGAGTAGTTTCCCAATTGGTGAATTCCACCGAGGGAAGTCATAAGCTGTGAAGGACATTTTTTAATGGAAGTGGTTTCCGTGTGTGTGCGGACAATGTTGCTTAGGGGGGCTTTTCGTGAAGGTGACCTCTGTCAGTGGAGCAGATTAATGGAGGGTAAACCCCTTGGTGCGCACATACTCAATTACACAGTAACACACACACGCATACACAGTATCTTTTGGGACACCACTCGAGTCAGCCGTTCTAAGGAAATGATGTCAGCGTCAAACGGCCATCTTTATTCATGTCAGTGATTGCAAAGCTTGATACAATTTTCATATCCAGATGTTTGTCATTTGAAATTTGGAGTTACAATAGAAGTAGAAAAAATAGGTCAGGTCCTTCACAATCCGCTGGGGTTTCACATTACTTTGGAAAAAATATCAGCATCTTAATCAAGTGTATATGAGGAAGTACAGCACTGGTAGCTTTTCAAAATAAGACAACACGAAATTGCTTTTTTTTCAATATTTCAAATGCACATTCCAGCAAAATCTGACTTTTATGGTGTTGTACGTCCCAACAGAAAGGCTTCAGTCCGCTCCACGTGGCCGCCAAATACGGCAAGATGGAGGTAGCTAGTCTGCTCTTGCAGAAGAGGGCTGCGCCTGACGCTGCTGGCAAGGTGAGGAGTCTATTAAAAAAAAAAAAGACCAAAAGACGAGTTAGAGGCCACTAACGCTCTCTTTGGGGAATCTTCTTCATGGCCAATGAATTGGTCAAAATCTGTTAGCATTTAGCGGCACATAATATTAGTCAATCATGATAATTTACGATGCTTCTATTTAATGACTCAGCAATTTTTTCGCTTACGAGATTTTCCTCCCACATTGAACTCTGGTCTAAAATACCACAGATTATTTTTCTCTCCCATCGTCAAAGTGTTAAGCACATTCCGGCGTGGTGCAGCACGCACATACGGTGACTCGGTCGAGCTCACTGTTGAGCATGTGGAATGCTGTGCGTCGTCCAAAAATGTGGGGAAGCATCATTGAACTGTGGGCCGTTGTTATGATGAGGAAAGGAGGGGTCGCCCATTTTGACATATGAGAACCTCATTTGAATTGATGATCATACAGTCAATCATTCATCTGTCTTCTGCTGGGTGTTCTGATTTCTTCTCACTGTTTGCATGAACCCACACAACCTACACAAAGGTCTTGAACTGTGCCATGTGTCTTTTCTGGCTCCTGTCACGTTTGTGCACGTCTCCATTCAGTTCTATCTATTAACCTGCTGCTGTGTGTGTGCGTGCCTGTGGGCCATTTCAGAGCGGGCTAACTCCGCTGCATGTAGCCGCTCACTACGATAATCAGAGAGTAGCCCTGCTGTTACTGGATCAGGGAGCTTCCCCGCACGCCGCCGCCAAGGTACACGCAACACGCAACTGTGACGGGAGGGGCCGCTGTGTGTGTCCGTATCGCATCCAAATCACATGGCTCTCATTTCTTCCATTCGTAATGCGCATTAGCTCACGTTTGTGCTTGTTGCTGAAGGTGATGTGTCATCATCTCATCCAAGTCCACCTATATCCGTGTCATTAAAAATTCAAATTTAGCCTAAAATCCATTTAGCTTTTAAATAATGCTGGGCCTCACAACATGTAAAAGTTCAACAAAGTCAGTTCCCACATAGTAGAGCTGATCACGCCAACTCTGCGTTTCTCTCTCTTTGCTAGAACGGCTACACGCCGCTACATATTGCCGCCAAGAAGAACCAGATGGACATCGGCACCACGCTGCTGGAGTACGGCGCCGACACCAATGCGATGACGCGGCAGGGCATCAGCCCCATCCACCTGGCGGCGCAGGAGGGCAGCGTGGACCTGGTGTCACTGCTGCTAGCCAAGAGCGCTGCCGTCAACATTTGCAACAAGGTAACGTTGCTCAACAAGTGTGCTCATCATGTCCTGTCATGTGGAAAAAGAGAGCCACGGTATCAAATGAAGTTTTTTTGGACCAACCGTTTTCTCAAGTGTATTCATTCCTATTGTGCCTGTCTTTGTGCCACGGCCAGAGCGGACTCACACCGCTCCACTTAGCGGCTCAGGAGGACAAGGTCAACGTTGCGGAAGTCCTCCTCAACCATGGCGCTGACGTCAACGCGCAAACCAAGGTACGGGCTTTCTGCCAGCGTGCACGGGCAGATGCTCGAAGTAATGCCTGCGGTTCAATAAAAGTCTCTGGGGTTCTCACAGATGGACTACACGCCACTGCATGTGGCTTGTCACTACGGCAATGCCAAGATGGCAAACTTCCTGCTCCAGAATCACGCCAAAATCAACGGCAAAACCAAGGTGGAAAAAAAAAAATGACAAAGTTGTGTTTTGTTTATGTCTTCATGCCATGTGTCTTTTACCACCGCAGAATGGTTACACACCGCTGCACCAGGCGGCTCAGCAGGGCCACACGCACATCATCAACCTCCTGGTCCAGCGTGGCGCCTCAGCCAACGAGCTCACTGCGGTTAGTCTCAGAGCTCCGTCGCAGCTCCATTCTTTTCTTTTCTGTGTCACTGTCTGACCAACGTCCTGTGTGTTTCTCGCACAGAATGGGAACACGGCGCTTGCCATCGCCCGTCGCCTTGGTTACATTTCGGTGGTGGACACGCTGAGGCCTGTGACAGACGAAAATCTGAATACTGTGGTGAGACGCGTCAAGAAGAATATATTTTGTAATATTTATGAATTAAGGAATTTCAAACTTAAACAAACCTGCTATGCAAGAAAAAAGTTGTTATTGTCAAAGATACACTCAGGGACACATATTGTCTGTTGACCAGTTTAATTAGTGCTTCAATATTTTTTTTTACGTAACAATGAACTTTATTGAAACAAAATATTAAAGTCTAATATTTGATCGTCAGCTGGCTAGCAATGATAATATTTGGTCGGTTAAGGCCATGCACCAAGTTGAGCATGCAAATTTGAATTGAAAAGATGAACTAGCTTAGTTCATAAAACTAAATGAACTAGTTTTCATTTGATCAATGTGTGATCACACTCTGATCAAGAGGTCCTTTCCACAAGTCCAGCAGACACAGACAGCACTTAATGTTGATTCCAAAATGTCTACTCACAAACACAGCAGACTAGCTTATTGTTTTTTTAAGCAACAAAATTGCTTAAAATTTTAAGTTGCTTAAATTTTACTTTAAAATTAGAACGCTAAAAAAAACGCTTTTTTTTTGCGTTCTAAAAAAAAAAAAAAAAAGAAGAACTAAACAGGCCAAATCCCAACAAAAAGCAGGATGAGAGAGACTTCAAACTTGCCTGTTTTCATCCATCTCTGCTGGATGAAGCTAATAGATGGATTTTAAATGGGACCAGAAAGGGGAAAAAAAATCTTTGTTTTACAAAATCATGTGTTTTGTATCATGTATTTTTCCTCTTACGATTACTTTCCCTCCAATATTAACAGAGTGCAGCCGAAAAACACAAAATCAACGTCCCGGAAACCATGAACGAGTTCCTGGACATGTCAGATGACGAAGGTAAGCTAACAACAGTTTTTTGTTTTGTTTCCTGCACGGCATGATTTTACTGTCATAGAAACTGTGCCTTGTTGTGATGTGTTAACACGTGCGCATGTGTTACGGCGCATGCATTCAAATCTCACAGTTTGGGCCAATGTGCCTGAATGTCTGGAGGAGGAGTCCATGTCAGATGACGATGAAGGTATCGGCTCATTAGGTTGCCGTCAAAACCGCTCTGGTTGTGGCTTTGCTTTCTTGTGTGTGGTTCTTCATCTTCTTTTAAAAATTGACTTTTCTCTTTACGGTACTCACAACAAACAAATTTGTCTCAATACTTTTGTCCGTATAGTGTGTTAACATCTACCTCCCAGATTTGAAGCTAGTTTTGCTCCCGACGTGAACTCCCTGCTGGCTTATTCTGAAATTCCGTTCCTCTCCTTGCAAACTCACAGTACGCATGCTATTTCCCACTAAAAGCTCCTTTGTTTTTTTCATCTCCGTCTCTCCATCCTGCATTTTTGTTGCATTGGAGATGTTCTAAAGTGCCGCAAAGGCCTTGCCAAATATCAACAACAACAACAACAAGAGCGAGCTGCTTGGGTCTCCTGAGCTTTGTTTCCTACCGTCATCCGCTTTTGTAAAATTGATGAGCTGCTCTGCGGATGTGTTGCCTTGACAACAGTTGTGTGCGTGGGGTTGTACGTAGTGTCAACTGATAGGGGACATGACAGGTATGAGTCGGGACTGGATAGACTGAAGATCCCTTCTAGAGGACTTGTACAATGATTCACAGGTGGTGTACTTGTGTAGAGGAGAGAGTGGATGTAAAGAGTCGCTTTAATCCTTCTGGGTTAGATGGCCAATCTTGTTATGCTGCAGGCTGGTCACAATCTGCGTGTAGGCTCTCAATGCTTCTAAATACGTGATGTGCATCACACATTGCACAATTGGACGCTTGTGCAAAGTTTGCAACTTGTTCACTTCCTCCCGTCAGTTTCAATTGGGTTCCTCCCTCTTTTGCCAAAACTTGGCATTTGTGGGTTCTGGAACTCCTCCACCGTCGAAGAAGAGATGACCGTCAGTGCTTGTTTGTGGCCGACACGTTCTTGGTGCGTCAGAATAGGCGTTTGCGGAGACGAGTGTCACCTCTTTAAAGCCTACGAGATGAGCTTTTCTTAAGGGATTTAACTCGGGACTTTGTAGACGTCAGATGTCACCGGACATTACGAGTTCTCCTCCCTGTGCACCAAGCGACCAACTATTTTTGGAAGTTTTTCACCGTGTAAGAGATTAAAAATGACTTGCAAAATCTAAATAAAAAGGAGTTATGGCTGCGTCGGAGAACGGTAAGTCAACTCAAAATGTAATGATAAATTCACTGTAAATGTGTTGTAACCGTAGCACAACTTTTATTGAATACGGTGTGTAAATTTAAGATTTTACCGTTGCATGTCAAGAGAAGAAAGTGACAAATGATGCGGAAAAACAATGTCTTTTGAAAGTCGTTTCTGTGAACTGGACAGTGGGTAGTTAAGTAAGACAATAGCAGCCAGTCTCAACAGGAAGCGAAAGTCCACAAAATAAAAAATAACGTTCGACTTGGAAGGTTGTACAAAACAAACAGTGGCACAAACATGTTCGTCTCACGTTAACATGTCTCACGTGACCGCAAAGGTGACTTAATTTTTCGGTAGTATGTCATCCAAAACGTCCCAACGACTACACGTAAGTCGATGCCAACGGCCAAAAATAATTAAATAGGAATTTGAACTAATTCCATTTGCGTTCTTCTTTAAAGTCTCGGCGAATTCATGATCTGACCATTTTATCAAATGTTAAATAACTATTATTGTCAGGTTTTATTGTGGAATACCAGACCGGAAACGCAACGAGTGGTGCTCTAGTAGAACTTGAGTACGATTGTAGTGCGGCACTTGCGAAGGCGAGAGGGGAGGGGCTGCGGTGAACGAGCGCACTGTTTGCTGGGCTGCGCGGTGCACAAGCACCATCCAGCGATGAGGGAGAAAGCCAAGCACGCTAGCCGCGCCACCCGTTTCGTGGAGCGGCGTGTCATCGTCCACCGGTCCGCCGATCGAGGTGTGGTGTTGCTTCACTTTTCTGCTCACCTTGTCGTTTGTGCCTTGGGGCTGTTGGTGACTCTGCTGTCAAGGAGATGGTAGAGAGTGACTCTGGATGTAAATGGATCTATCTATTTGATATTTATATATGTGTGTGTTTTTATATTGTAATGTTTACTGTCCATTGCATGGTCTTGGGTGCTTTAACATCAAACAAGAACAAAGTTGCAGTAGGCCCTGCAGATGCATTCAGCAATAAACCGTGCAGATAAATGTCCTGAGGCCTCCAGTATGATTAAAAAATGATAAGGGACTACTTTTCTGCTTTAAACATTTCACGGTGCTATTGCCATCTCTCCGTCAGGTGAGGATGCCATAACCTGCGACACGGACAAGTACCTGCGGCCCCAGGATCTCAAAGAGCTGGGGGATGACTCCCTCCCTCAGGAGGGCTACATGGGCTTCAGCATCGGCGCCCGCTCGGCCAGGTAGGTATCTATTTGTCATTTGCTAAGACGAACATGCAGGAGAAGAAGAAAGGATAAAACATTACATCACTGCTTGGTGCACATAGCAAATGTATGATACCTGGTGGAACAGTGTGCACTGGTACATTGTTGGAAAGTTGCCATCTAATGATCGGAACCGATAAAATGATTCAGCATTTTTTTCGCGTGGTCTCATTCAATTGCGGAGTTTTAAAGTTGCCCCGATTAGAGCAATAAATGAGCTGAATACTGTTTCCTGTGGACTGCTCCTCAAACCTAAATCAGATGAAACGCTGCAGTGAAAAACACCACTGACACACTGTGGATGGTCAGAGTGATAAAAACAAATCGGGGCTAGAAGTGGATTACAGATGTGAGTTTGGAAAACACTTTTTTTTTGTGGAAACAAGGCTCTGGGGGCGCAACTGGAAATAGTTCTGAGACGGGCCACAGGATTTGGTACACCTGCACAGTAATGAGATGTAATGCATATGCTTTGGTTGTGGTCTGCTGTGATGCGCAACTGCACTGCATCATGATTGTGTTTGGCAACAGCCTCATTAGTTGTAAAATCATTTCGTGACGTCTGAAATTGGTGTTGGATCACATGCGCAATTTTTTTTTAAATTAAATTAATTATCACTGTGTTGCTCTAAGGTTACCACTATTTTTCATACCAATGTGATTTTGTCAGATTGTGCAGGCCTACCTCAATTTGATTTTGTTAAAATGTAAACTTCATGATAAATCCGTCTTACATGATCTGATGTTGAATTGATTGACTAAAGTATGAAGAACTTCTTTTTCCTTTCTGTGCCTTCCACACTGCCAACACACATTTTGGTTTCTCCGACTTTGCTTGACACTCTCCTATCTTTTCTTTTCCCTGCACCTCAACTTTCGCTCTAGCCCTAGAATCAGGTAAGACCAGAATCTTGTCGTAGGAGTCTTTAGTTGTGAATGGCGTACCGTATCACCCTCTCCTAAACTCACACAAATCCCCTTAACGCCAACCGAGAGCTTCCCTCCCGTGTCCCTCGGTGTTTGTTTGTGGTAGTTTTGTCCCTATTTTGCAATGTTGTGATGACCTTATTCCCCCTCACTTGTTTGTTTACCTGATTCATCATCCATGATGGAAAAAAAAAGCTGCATTAACTGTTTTATCCAAACCTTTTTGAGGTTTGCACACTCATCCTATAATGTTGACGTGGCTTTCTTTCAAGCGGCAACTTCCAGGGACACAAGTTAAGGGCAGGAATTGTTTCAGGGTTTTTGTTTTTTTTGCGTCTCTGGTCGAGGCAGTCAGTCGCTTTTCGATGCTGTTTGACTTGTAGCTACCATCTGTTAGCAGCTTAGCGGCAGTGTAGAAGGCTAGCTAAAGCTTTTCCAATCCCATTAACTTTCCTCTCACCCCCGTAGAGCCGGATTACTATTATCATGGTGTCGAAATCGATGGCCTTTCTTTGCCTTTCCTTACGTGACTTTGACACCGCCAGTGTTTTGCTAGACATACTGTAATAGAGTGTGGCGACTAGTGAAATAGTGTCTGAAAGCGAAACAGAGGGGACCTTGTTGAAAGGCAGCCAAGCTGTAAACAAAGTCCCAAGTTGCACGGGTCATAAATCAGTGAATATGCCGTGGCAGTCACCAGGAGGACTTCGGATTTTTGGTTCAATATTCCGCACCGATGTTAATATAACTCATCCTATGCCCATTGTCGTTCACAAGTAGCTTCATAAAGAATGGCTTGTAATTTGTCAACTCGTGGGAAATTGCTCAGTGAAGCTTCAAGGGATGAAAGGAGACAGATTGGTTAGTGGCAAGATGAATGCAAAAAGGTTGGAAGGAGAGATGGTTGAAGTGGCTGAGAGGACGGAAAAGTGTTGGGACTGATAGCTGAATGAACCGAGCCTCATTCTGTAGAAAAAAACGACGGAAGAAAGACGGAAGCAGGAGAGAGGCAGGTGATGTGACACTCTGGATACAGATTGAACCACTTGAAAGGAAGGACGACCCTTTGAACGGATGTTGGCTCGGGAGACTTCCAACTGGGAATTGCCACTGAGTCCATTTAGGCAGCTCAGAGTTGCTGGGTTACGCGGCCGTGAAGAAAAGCTCTTCTCTTTGTGCCCAACTGCGCCCCCGCTCGACATGCTGAGCTCTGCATTTTCATCCCCCCGGACCCCTGTCACTAATGACCGGCTTCGTTGTTTGTCTTTTGAGACACATAAAACTCTCTATGGTCTTATGTTTTAAAACAAAGCCATGGTATTTATTCACTGTCACTTTAATGTCCAATTCCATATCCAAATTTCAGACTGAGGCCCAGCAGGATGAGATTTACAAGGACCACTGGGACCAAACACTGTAACCTCTGTTCTTTCTGTAAAAGCTTGAAGAAGTTTGGTGCCATCCAGGATTTGATTTCCTCCATACAGGACAAAGTAGCCTTAAGGAGAAAGTGTCCTTTTAGCTTAATGGGACATACATTTGACTGTTGTCTGCATAGCAGTAAAAGGAAATGCCATCCTTCCTTAAAAATTGAATCTAGGGGCAGCAAATACAATGAAAACAGCAGGGGCCCCAAATTGAACCCTGTGGTACACCATACGGCAGAAAAGCAGTGTGGGACTCAAAGGAACCAAAGCGAACACTAAATGTTGTGCCTGCAGAATTAGAATACAAATTTTGCCGCATGAAAGAAAAATATTTCATTAGATGATAAAAATGTCCTTAGTTCGCAATGATGTCAATATGGCAATATCTATCACGTGTTTTTCCAATATCATGCAGCCCTTGTAGTAGTAGTAGTAGTAGTAGTTGTAGTATTTCCATCCCTGAATAACCTGCCTCTCCAGAATCTCATCTCCCTTTTCGCCTCCTTTACAATTCTGGACACTTTTCGTCCATTTAGATAAAAACCAAAAACATGTTCCCTGGAGGTTGCATGCAATAACGTAATTCCTTGCTTTTTGTCCTGTGTTGTGTTTCCCTGACGCCGGTCGCTTATTGTTGCCCCACGGCGCTGGCTCGGGTGGTAACATTTAGCCTCCGCTCCTTCAGTTCGGATAGGTCCAATACCCTCAACAGGAGCTCTTTCGCC
Source organism: Syngnathus leptorhynchus (assembly GCF_054491065.1). Lineage (NCBI taxonomy): Eukaryota > Metazoa > Chordata > Actinopteri > Syngnathiformes > Syngnathidae > Syngnathus > Syngnathus leptorhynchus. The sequence continues at coordinate 10,729,334 of NC_141204.1, read as the reverse complement.
CGAGACAGCATGATGATCGAGGAGATCTTGGCCCCCACCAAGGACACGGTAAAGCGAACAATTTTGTTTATCCCGCTTGGTTTTGCCTATTGTTCAGCTGCAGAGGATGTATGTAGCACTTAGAATTTGGACTTTATGCTAACACAAGAGTAGTGCATCATCTCCCCTCCCGTCTGTTGTTTTGGAAAATCTCAGGGCACACTGCAGGATTCCCTGCCCATCCCACTGTTCTTTTGGTGGCCAGGAGCTAAACCAGAAACTGTAAACCTCAGATTATAAACAGTGGCAACAATGTAGCTACCTAGTTAAGTGATGACATCACCCAAACTATACACAGCCAAAATATAAACTCAACATGATTTACCACCTTTACAATATAAGCTTGAAAGTCATGGACTCGTTTACTCAACACTAGTCCAATCACATCTAATACACAAAGTGTTACATCTAATACACAAAGTGTTATTTTGTGTGGTTTGGTTGTAAACGCAGTGTCATTAGTGTGAAGGCGAAGGCCTTCACACTATTGTTATTAGTGTGAAGGCGAAGGCCTTCACACTATTGTTATTCTACTTTATTTTTCTTCTTCTTATTATTATTATCCTACTTTATTCCTCCCACTTTTTTGACACCTAACTACTCCCACATGCTTTAACCGATTCACTCCATTCCAACTTTCACACGTTCCAAAAATTCACGGCATGACTGCTAGTATTTTATTTGTTCATAACATTTACCGTTTTTGCATAATTAGCAAATTTGTGCCTTAAAATCCCCCATTCATTCTTAATGGCGCATTAGACACGAGCGACGTTCAGGAGTGAGTTCAAATTTTGACATCTGACAACTTTTTTCACGATTTCTTTCCTTAACTCGTTTATTTAACTCTTTTATTTTTTATTTATTTATTTTCCGTTCATTCATTTAGTTATTCATTTAATTTTAAGTTAAAAACATCATTTTACCGTTTTTATTTCTTGTTTAATATCATCATTCCACCGCAGCAACACTAAGTCGCTGTTTAGCTCAGTAAGAAGACAATGGTCCATTGAACACGAGCCACGTCCGCGAGCGAGTTCGAGTCCCGCTTGGCCATAATTTTTTTATTCATTAATTTTTCATTCATTCAATTTTAACACATTTTAATAATTATTTTCATCATTCATTTAGTTATTCATTTAATTTTAAGTTAAAAACATCATTTTACCGTTTTTGCCGATTTCTTGTTTAATATCATCATTCCACCACAGCAACACTAAGCCGCTGTTTAGCTCAGTAAGAATACAATGGCGTTTGGAACACGAGCCACTTCCGCGAGGGAGTTCGATCCCGGTTGGCGATAATTTTTTTATTCATTAATTTTTCATTCATTCAATTTTAACACATTTTAATAATTATTTTCATCATCATTAATTTATTATTTTTATTTTATTTAATCATTAATTTACCATTTTTATTTCATTTAATCATCATTTCGAGTCCCACAATAGTGTGAAGTGCCTTCGCCTTCACACGCAATTTCTCCAGAAATTGCCAATTCTAGTTCTACTTTATTTTTCTTCTTATTAGTGTGAAGGCGAAGGCCTTCACACTATTGTTATTCTACTTTATTTTTCTTCTTATTATTAGTGTGAAGGCGAAGGCCTTCACACTATTGTTATTCTACTTTATTTTTCTTCTTCTTATTATTATCCTACTTTATTCCTCCCACTTTTTTGACACCTAACTACTCCCACATGCTTTAACCGATTCACTCCATTCCAACTTTCACACGTTCCAAAAATTCACGGCATGACTGCTAGTATTTTATTTGTTCATAACATTTACCGTTTTTGCATAATTAGCAAATTTGTGCCTTAAAATCCCCCATTCATTCTTAATGGCACATTAGACACGAGCGACGTTCAGGAGTGAGTTCAAATTTTGACATCTGACAACTTTTTTCATGATTTCTTTCCTTAACTCGTTTATTTAACTCTTTTATTTTTTATTTATTTATTTTCCATTCATTCATTTAGTTATTCATTTAATTTTAAGTTAAAAACATCATTTTACCGTTTTAACGGCATTTACCGTTTTTATTTCTTGTTTAATATCACCATTCCACCGCAGCAACACTAAGCCGCTGTTTAGCTCAGTAAGAAGACAATGATCCTAAGAACACGAGCCACGTCCGCGAGCGAGTTCGAGTCCCGGTTGGACATAATTTTTTTATTCATTAATTCTTCATTCATTCAATTTTAACACATTTTAACAATTATTTTCATCATTCATTTAGTTTTTCATTTAATTTTAAGTTAAAAACATCATTTTACCGTTTTAACGGCATGTACCATTTTTATTTCTCGTTTAATATCATCATTCCACCACAGCAACACTAAGCCGCTGTTTAGCTCAGTAAGAAGAGACTGGAATTTGAAGCACGAGCGCTGTTCCCGTGCGAGTTCGAATCCGGCTTGACCAATATTTTTTTTTCATTCATTCAATTTTAACACATCACTTTAATAATTATTTTCATCATCATCATTAATTTAACATTTTTATTTTATTTAATCATCAATTTACCAATTTTATGTCATTTAATCATCATTTCGAGTCCCACAATAGTGTGAAGTGCCTTCGCCTTCACACGCAATTTCTCCAGAAATTGCCAATTCTAGTTATTAAACAATTTATTCCTCCCACTTTTTTGACACCTAACTACTCCCACATGCTTTAACCGATTCACTCCATTCCAACTTTCACACGTTCCAAAAATTCACGGCATGACTGCTAGTATTTTATTTGTTCATAACATTTACCGTTTTTGCATAATTAGCAAATTTGTGCCTTAAAATCCCCCATTCATTCTTAATGGCACATTAGACACGAGCGACGTTCAGGAGTGAGTTCAAATTTTGACATCTGACAACTTTTTTCATGATTTCTTTCCTTAACTCGTTTATTTAACTCTTTTATTTTTTATTTATTTATTTTCCATTCATTCATTTAGTTATTCATTTAATTTTAAGTTAAAAACATCATTTTACCGTTTTAACGGCATTTACCGTTTTATTTCTTGTTTAATATCACCATTCCACCGCAGCAACACTAAGCCGCTGTTTAGCTCAGTAAGAAGACAATGATCCTAAGAACACGAGCCACGTCCGCGAGCGAGTTCGAGTCCCGGTTGGCCATAATTTTTTTATTCATTAATTCTTCATTCATTCAATTTTAACACATTTTAACAATTATTTTCATCATTCATTTAGTTTTTCATTTAATTTTGTTAAAAACATCATTTTACCGTTTTAACGGCATGTACCATTTTTATTTCTCGTTTAATATCATCATTCCACCACAGCAACACTGAGCCGCTGTTTAGCTCAGTAAGAAGAGACTGGAATTTGAAGCACGAGCGCTGTTCCCGTGCGAGTTCGAATCCGGCTTGACCAATATTTTTTTTTCATTCATTCAATTTTAACACATCACTTTAATAATTATTTTCATCATCATCATTAATTTAACATTTTTATTTTATTTAATCATCAATTTACCAATTTTATGTCATTTAATCATCATTTCGAGTCCCACAATAGTGTGAAGTGCCTTCGCCTTCACACGCAATTTCTCCAGAAATTGCCAATTCTAGTTAGTGTGAAGGCGAAGGCCTTCACACTATTGTTATTCTACTTTATTTTTCTTCTTATTATTATTAAACAATTTATTCCTCCCACTTTTTTGACACCTAACTACTCCCACATGCTTTAACCGATTCACTCCATTCCAACTTTCACACGTTCCAAAAATTCACGGCATGACTGCTAGTATTTTATTTGTTCATAACATTTACCGTTTTTGCATAATTAGCAAATTTGTGCCTTAAAATCCCCCATTCATTCTTAATGGCGCATTAGACAAGAGTGACGTTCAGGAGTGAGTTCAAATTTTGACATCTGACAACTTTTTTCATGATTTCTTTCCTTAACTCGTTTATTTAACTCTTTTATTTTTTATTTATTTATTTTCCATTCATTCATTTAGTTATTCATTTAATTTTAAGTTAAAAACATCATTTTACCGTTTTAACGGCATTTACCGTTTTTATTTCTTGTTTAATATCATCATTCCACCGCTGCAACACTAAGCCGCTGTTTAGCTCAGTAAGAAGACAATGATCCTAAGAACACGAGCCGCGAGCGAGTTCGAGTCCCGGTTGGCCATAACTTTTTTATTCATTAATTTTTCATTCATTCAATTTTAACACATTTTAATAATAATTTTCATCATTCATTTAGTTTTTCATTTAATTTTAAGTTAAAAACATCATTTTACCGTTTTAACGGCATGTACCATTTTTTTTTTTCGTTTAATAGCATCAGTCCACCAGAATAGCATTAAATCGGTGTTTAGCTCAGTAAGAAGACAATGGCGCTCTGAACATAAGCTACTTCCACGAGGGCGTTCGAATCCCGCTTGGCCATAATTTTTTTATTCATTAATTTTTCATTCATTCAATTTTAACACATTTTAATAATTATTTTCATCATCATCATTAATTTAACATTTTTATTTTATTTAATCATCAATTTACCAATTTTATGTCATTTAATCATCATTTCGAGTCCCACAATAGTGTGAAGTGCCTTCGCCTTCACACGCAATTTCTCCAGAAATTGCCAATTCTAGTTTTTCTTCTTATTAGTGTGAAGGCGAAGGCCTTCACACTATTGTTATTCTACTTTATTTTTCTTCTTATTATTATCCTACTTTATTCCTCCCACTTTTTTGACACTTAACTACTCCCACATGCTTTAACCGATTCACCCCATTCCAACTTTCACACGTTCCAAAAATTCACGGCATGACTGCTAGTATTTCCTTTGTTCATAACATTTACCGTTTTTGCATAATTAGCAAATTTGTGCCTTAAAATCCCCCATTCATTCTTAATGGCGCATTAGACACGAGCGACGTTCAGGAGTGAGTTCAAATTTTGACATCTGACAACTTTTTTCACGATTTCTTTCCTTAACTCGTTTATTTAACTCTTTTATTTTTTATTTATTTATTTTCCGTTCATTCATTTAGTTATTCATTTAATTTTAAGTTAAAAACATCATTTTACCGTTTTTATTTCTTGTTTAATATCATCATTCCACCGCAGCAACACTAAGTCGCTGTTTAGCTCAGTAAGAAGACAATGGTCCATTGAACACGAGCCACGTCCGCGAGCGAGTTCGAGTCCCGCTTGGCCATAATTCTTTTATTCATTAATTTTTCATTCATTCAATTTTAACACATTTTAATAATTATTTTCATCATTCATTTAGTTATTCATTTAATTTTAAGTTAAAAACATCATTTTACCGTTTTTACCGATTTCTTGTTTAATATCATCATTCCACCATAGCAACACTAAGCCGCTGTTTAGCTCAGTAAGAATACAATGGCGTTTGGAACACGAGCCACTTCCGCGAGGGAGTTCGATCCCGGTTGGCGATAATTTTTTTATTCATTAATTTTTCATTCATTCAATTTTAACACATTTTAATAATTATTTTCATCATCATTAATTTATTATTTTTATTTAATCATCATTAATTTACCATTTTTATTTCATTTAATCATCATTTCGAGTCCCACAATAGTGTGAAGTGCCTTCGCCTTCACACGCAATTTCTCCAGAAATTGCCAATTCTAGTTATTAGTGTGAAGGCGAAGGCCTTCACACTATTGTTATTCTACTTTATTTTTCTTCTTATTATTATTAAACAATTTATTCCTCCCACTTTTTTGACACCTAACTACTCCCACATGCTTTAACCGATTCACCCCATTCCAACTTTCACACGTTCCAAAAATTCACGGCATGACTGCTAGTATTTCATTTGTTCATAACATTTACCGTTTTTGCATAATTAGCAAATTTGTGCCTTAAAATCCCCCATTCATTCTTAATGGCGCATTAGACACGAGCGACGTTCAGGAGTGAGTTCAAATTTTGACATCTGACAACTTTTTTCATGATTTATTTCCTTAACTCGTTTATTTAACTCTTTTATTTTTTATTTATTTATTTTCCATTCATTCATTTAGTTATTCATTTAATTTTAAGTTAAAAACATCATTTTACCGTTTTAACGGCATTTACCATTTTTATTTCTTGTTTAATATCATCATTCCACCACAGCAACACTAAGCCGCTGTTTAGCTCAGTAAGAAGAGACTGGAATTTGCAGCACGAGCGCTGTTCCCGTGCGAGTTCGAATCCCGCTTGACCAATATTTTTTTTTCATTCATTCAATTTTAACACATCACTTTAATAATTATTTTCATCATCATCATTAATTTACCATTTTTATTTTATTTAATCATCATCAATTTACCATTTTTATGTCATTTAATCATCATTTCGAGTCCCACAATAGTGTGAAGTGCCTTCGCCTTCACACGCAATTTCTCCAGAAATTGCCAATTCTAGTTATTATTAAACAATTTATTCCTCCCACTTTTTTGACACCTAACTACTCCCACATGCTTTAACCGATTCACTCCATTCCAACTTTCACACGTTCCAAAAATTCACGGCATGACTGCTAGTATTTTATTTGTTCATAACATTTACCGTTTTTGCATAATTAGCAAATTTGTGCCTTAAAATCCCCCATTCATTCTTAATGGCACATTAGACACGAGCGACGTTCAGGAGTGAGTTCAAATTTTGACATCTGACAACTTTTTTCATGATTTCTTTCCTTAACTCGTTTATTTAACTCTTTTATTTTTTATTTATTTATTTTTCATTCATTGATTTAGTTATTCATTTAATTTTAAGTTAAAAACATCATTTTACCGTTTTAACGGCATTTACCGTTTTTATTTCTTGTTTAATATCATCATTCCACCGCAGCAACACTAAGCCGCACAATTTTTTTATTCATTAATTCTTCATTCATTCAATTTTAACACATTTTAACAATTATTTTCATCATTCATTTAGTTTTTCATTTAATTTTAAGTTAAAAACATCATTTTACCGTTTTAACGGCATGTACCATTTTTATTTCTCATTTAATATCATCATTCCACCACAGCAACACTGAGCCGCTGTTTAGCTCAGTAAGAAGAGACTGGAATTTGAAGCACGAGCGCTGTTCCCGTGCGAGTTCGAAATCCGGCTTGACCAATATTTTTTTTTCATTCATTCAATTTTAACACATCACTTTAATAATTATTTTCATCATCATCATTAATTTAACATTTTTATTTTATTTAATCATCAATTTACCAATTTTATGTCATTTAATCATCATTTCGAGTCCCACAATAGTGTGAAGTGCCTTCGCCTTCACACGCAATTTCTCCAGAAATTGCCAATTCTAGTTATTATTATTAAACAATTTATTCCTCCCACTTTTTTGACACCTAACTACTCCCACATGCTTTAACCGATTCACCCCATTCCAACTTTCACACGTTCCAAAAATTCACGGCATGATTGCTAGTATTTTATTTGTTCATAACATTTACCGTTTTTGCATAATTAGCAAATTTGTGCCTTAAAATCCCCCATTCATTCTTAATGGCACATTAGACACGAGCGACGTTCAGGAGTGAGTTCAAATTTTGACATCTGACAACTTTTTTCATGATTTCTTTCCTTAACTCGTTTATTTAACTCTTTTATTTTTTATTTATTTATTTTCCATTCATTCATTTAGTTATTCATTTAATTTTAAGTTAAAAACATCATTTTACCGTTTTAACGGCATTTACCGTTTTTATTTCTTGTTTAATATCATCATTCCACCGCAGCAACACTAAGCCGCTGTTTAGCTCAGTAAGAAGACAATGATCCTAAGAACACGAGCCACGTCCGCGAGCGAGTTCGAGTCCCGGTTGGCCATAATTTTTTTATTCATTAATTCTTCATTCATTCAATTTTAACACATTTTAACAATTATTTTCATCATTCATTTAGTTTTTCATTTAATTTTAAGTTAAAAACATCATTTTACCGTTTTAACGGCGTACCATTTTTATTTCTCGTTTAATATCATCATTCCACCACAGCAACACTAAGCCGCTGTTTAGCTCAGTAAGAAGAGACTGGAATTTGGAGCAAGAGCGCTGTTCCCGTGCGAGTTCGCTGTTCCCGTGCGAGTTCGAATCCGGCTTGACCAATATTTTTTTTTCATTCATTCAATTTTAACACATCACTTTAATAATTATTTTCATCATCATCATTAATTTAACATTTTTATTTTATTTAATCATCAATTTACCAATTTTATGTCATTTAATCATCATTTCGAGTCCCACAATAGTGTGAAGTGCCTTCGCCTTCACACGCAATTTCTCCAGAAATTGCCAATTCTAGTTATCATTGTAAAGCAAACACAATTTGTGATAAAGTGCAACTCTTGACTCTTCCTTCCTCCTGAAGCTTCAGAGTGTCTGTAAAGACATCTCCTACCTGGTCGATCCACTAAATAAGGTATCAAAATAACAATAAATTCACGTCATTATTTCCAGGTCTCCCACATTCATTCTTCGCTCACCCATGCTTGTTTCTGTCACACACATTATCATGTGCTGATGCATCTGAGTGAATCAGAATATTGTTTTTTTTTTTGCAGTTTTGCAATTCAAATAGTGAAACTCATAAAGATTCACAACACAAACATTTTCAAAGAGTGAATGAAACTTGCCATATCAAAAAAACTAGAAGGAAGAAACAAAATGATTTTGAATGTTAGCAGTTGGCCTCACTGGCCTCTGTGAACTGAACCACTAAAATCAAAGAACTTTTCAACAATATTCTTCTTCCTCACGTTCTTCACACCTTCGCCCCCGTCTTCGTCGTCCGCTCTGCTCACCCGCCCCTCCCTCTCTGTTTGCAGCACCTGGCCGTGACCCACGAATACAACTCTGAGTGCCTGCGGCGCTACAGCTGGACCCCGGACACGGTGGACCATGGCCACAACATGGCGTCCAGCCCCATCCACTCTGGGTAAGAGCGTCGACTCCTAGTCAGTGTGTTCTGCTTTCCGTCCCGGTGGCGTGTTTGTGTTTTGTCACCATAGATCCCGACAGCGGTTGTCAGCCTTGATACTAAAACGAGGTTTCGGGGCTTCTGCCTCTCCCTGCATTGTCTCCATGTGTTTATTTTACAGCTTCTCCTCCCCGCTCCCTCAGTATGACTCCAGGTGAAGACTGAGCTGGCTGCTCTGTAACTCGTGACTCCCCCCCCTCCTCCCCTGCCCCCTCAGTGATGTCACTCATTCACCGCTACCTTTCCCGACATTCCCTTTTTCCTCCCACTCATCTGTGTGCTGTGGTGTTTCATTTGCATTTCTTAGTACACGCGTGTCATCTTTGTGTACTTGATTTTCTCGTACAGAGTACACGAATAACTTTATACTGCATTTACAGAAAAAAAAAACTCACAGGAAGGCTTTATACAGTGATCCCCCATTCCAGAAGCATTTGTAAATCTGTGAACACTGAGAATTTTCAGCAGTTTCAAAATAGCGGCTTTGTATACTTTCTTAAGTCACGTAAACACCTAAAATAAATTGTAAGCACAGTGATAAAGCGGGGGAATTACTGTGCTTGACGCATTTCTCCACGTATCCGTCATTTTGCAGACAGGATAGACAACTTACAAAACATTTGGCATGTGAAGCTTTCAGGTGAAATTCCTGATTGAATCTTCAACTGCACTCAAACTTTTACACATGATCTTAACTGAAATTTCAATTTGTTTCAATACTTTTGCACATTGTGCTATTTTCTGACAAGGAGTCAAACAGTGGCTGTACATGTGCACTCAAAAGTTTTTAAAAAATCCAATTAAGTTCATGTGTAAATGGCACAGTGCATATTTGGGTCATCCCGAAATATCACCAGAAAGCCAAATCTCCCGTCTTTTGGGCGAGTAGCCTATCACCTTTGGTTCGTGAAACATCTGGGCAGGTGTGTGAATATTTGATCACTGATGGCTGCTTTCGAGGATCCGAAACACTGGCGTCAATCTCACCTCTTGCCTCCAAACTGAATGAAACGCCATCGCTCTTCAGTTTCCTCTCAATTTGAGGCGTGAGCCAGCTCTCGGTACTCAAAGCACCTTTCTTTTGTCGCGTCTGGCGCTTTTCCATTATCTTCCTCTCTGGTTTTCGTTCCGTGTTTGGGTGTCCAGTGATCACAGCATGGGGGATGGTCCTCACTTTTTTGTCCATGGCTTGTGTCCGTCTTTGCCCGGGCGTCTTCTTCCTCAGCCTTACAGCTCTTCTCGGTTGTCCGGCAGGTTCCTGGTCAGCTTCATGGTGGATGCGCGCGGCGGGTCCATGAGGGGCAGCCGCCATAACGGCATGCGCATCATCATCCCGCCCAGGAAGTGCACGGCGCCCACTCGCATCACCTGTCGCCTGGCCAAGAGGCATAAGCTGGCCTACCCGCCGCCCATGGTGGAAGGGGAAGGCCTGGTCAGCAGACTTGTGGAGGTCGGCCCGGCCGGGGCCCAGTTCCTTGGGTAGGCTTCAGTTACGACTGGAGAAAATATGTGCTCAAGAACTGCTCTTTAAAAATGTGACATCGCTAACCTTGAGGACAAGCAGCCTAAAATTTGGACCTTGTGCTCTCTTTCAGTCCCGTGATTGTGGAGATCCCTCATTTCGGCTCCATGCGGGGCAAGGAACGTGAACTGATTGTGTTGAGGAGTGACAACGGCGACACCTGGCGGGAGCACCAGTTTGAATCCACGCCAGAGGAACTTACGGAGCTGCTGACCGGCATGGAAGAAGGTAATGGCACGCTACTTTGAGAGCGTCTACATTAAAACCAGAAAGTACAGCGTGACTAAGTGTTCCTTCTTGTGCCACATAACTATGTAGTCATATGCCGCTTCTCAAGCAAATTAATTTGTTCGGAGAAGGTTGTTCCTTCAACTCTGTTCCCGATGGTCACGTTGCAGAATTGGACAGCCCTGCTGAATTGGAGAAGAAGCGCATCTGCCGCATTGTGAGCCGAGACTTCCCCCAGTATTTTGCCGTGGTGTCGAGAATCAAGCAGGAATCCAACCACATGGGTCCTGACGGCGGCGTCCTGTCCAGTAGCACTGTGCCCATGGTTCAGGCCTCCTTCCCGCAGGGAGCGCTCACTAAGAAGATCCGTGTCGGCTTGCAGGTTCGTATGACATCATCACAGACCTACGACTTGGGTAGTTGAGCCTAACTCAGAAGTCAAGGTATGACCCATCCACCGCCCCCCTTTTAGGCTCAGCCTCTTCCCGATGACATGGTGAGAGCAGTCCTAGGGAATCGAGCTACCTTCAGCCCAATTGTCACCGTGGAGCCCAGGAGGAGGAAGTTCCACAAGCCAATCACCATGACCATCCCCGTCCCGCCCCGTCAGGCGGAAGGCCACCCCACCGGCCACCGCGGCGACGCGACACCTTGCCTGCGTTTGCTCTGCAGCATTACAGGCACGGCCATCTTGAGATGATTAGAGCTAAAGGGAGCGACCACTCATGTTCTTTGCCTCGCACAGGAGGGACGTCCCCCGCCCAGTGGGAAGACATCACAGGGACCACGCCGCTTTCCTTTGTGACCGATTGCGTCTCCTTTACCACAAATGTTTCGGCCAGGTACGGCACAATCAATTTGTGAGACCCGCTCAGATCACTATCCTTCATATTGTGAAACAAATTCTCTCTCCTCCCAGGTTCTGGCTCGCAGACTGTCACCAGATTCCTGAGACGGTGGGTCTGGCGTCTCAGTTATACCGGGAGCTGATCTGCGTGCCGTACCTGGCCAAATTTGTGGTGTTTGCCAAAATGAACGACCCGGTGGAGGCGCGCCTCCGCTGCTTCTGCATGACGGACGACAAAGTGGACAAGACTCTCGAGCAGCAGGAGAACTTTGAGGAGGTGGCCCGCAGTAAAGACATTGAGGTGGGACTTCCCCAAATTTGACCCAACTTGAATGGCCTCAAATCTGATTTGATTATTAAGAGGTGTCAACATGTCATCGTCCTGGATCAGGTTCTGGAGGGGAAGCCCATTCATGTGGACTGCTATGGCAACTTGTCTCCGCTGACCAAAAGTGGACAACAGCTTGTATTTAATTTTTACTCTTTCAAGGAGAACAGACTTCCATTCAATGTGAAGGTACAAGTTTTTTGTTGTTGTTTTTTCAAAATTATTAATCATTTCATTTTCATCAAAAAAAGTTCTTCCTCCAAAATGGATTCATTTTTTCTACCGTGGACAAACAAATTCTGGTAAAATTGTCAATCAGAGCTAAATGGTAGAAATTCAATTACAAAATGAAAACTCTTGTGCAACCAAGTAGTGAATTTCATTTTGTGTCTCTTGTATAGATCCGAGATATGGGTCAGGAGCCCTGTGGCCGCCTGTCGTTCCTGAAAGAACCCAAAAACTCTAAAGGTCTTCAGCAGACTGCCATTTGCAATCTGAACATCACACTGCCGACTCACAAAAAGGTAGGCATCAAGTCATCAAGTGTCCCTAAGCACACGCCGTCCCCCTTTTTGCCTCATGTCACCTCACCCACACGGTACTCAATCTCTCGCTCATTGGGTTTCGGAGCTGACTGCCTATTTGCGTGTTATTATTTATCACGCATATGAAGCCAGTCACAAGACCCCACAAAGTATATCTCTGTTGCTATTGCGCTCTGCTCTGCTGCTGCCCAGCTTTGTTGTTTTTTTGCCTGCCATGTTTTACTCTTCTCATCATGATGATGATGCAAGCAGGTTTTCCCCCTGATGTTTTCTGTTTTCCTTGTTTTGCTGCTTCATTTGTCATCACCCCCATCTCACGACAATATCGCCACTCTCCATTTTGTCATCTCTCTCCCCCTGCTCCTGCCGCAATGCATCTTGGGAATCCCACAGGAAATGGAGTCCGATCCCGACGATGAGGTAAATAGTCTCTTCATCATCACACAAACAGCTGCTTCTGTTTTTTTTTGTGTCCCTCTGTTGGCTTGTACGGAGTAAAAATGCTTGGCGCATGAATGATACTTATTTCAGTCAAATTATTTTTGATTTAGTGCCTTCATCTCAAAGGTTCTCAACACTTGTCCCCCTTTGCATAGACACGGTCAATAAGATGATCCCATTTTTTTGTCCGATACTTTAATATTTATTAAGTGAAATCTTTTCACGAACACTGACAAATAATAGTAACTCTTGCAATTTATGGATTTGATAAATCCTGTCATGACCCCTTGACATTAAAGAAGGTTGCAACAATGGTGACTCACCCGAAACAGGTCATTTTCCAACTAAATTAATGACTTAACATTATGTATTTAAGTAAACATAACCCCATGAGCATATTTTTATGATGAAACATCTTTTGTTTTTGTTTCAGAATGAAAGGCCAGAACGACGCCATACCTTTGCCTCCTTAGCTTTGCGTAAGCGCTACAGCTATTTGACCGACCCTGCGGCCAGTGAGTTGCCTTTTTATTTTAATAACATGCATGACAAAAACAAATCAATAGCTTTTCCACATAATTAACACAATCACTTGAACTGTGTGAAGGTCCCTTTATTGTAGTCTTACTGTTGCTTACATGTATCCAGAGGGAGTTTTACTCATGAATCATTTCTTCTCCCAGCCCAACAAACATGGTCATCCGTCCTGCATGGTTTTAATGTGTGTCAAGCTTGGCTACTGCATTTTGTGCTACTTTTGAAAATATCAGCAGGTCAACATTATACGTGTCATTGGTTGATTTATTTGGACCAAATGTGTTGTTTTATTTGCATTGTATGAACATGTTGAATTGATTTTGTTTTTATTCATTCGGTGGCCATTGTTGTCATCTTATTGGCTTTTTGACTGTGTGGCTGAGAATACTTTACAGGTTGCACTTTACAGCTTAATGTTGATATCATGTAGGTGCATTGTTCTCATTATTCTTGCCTGCTCCATCTTCAACATTTTGGATTTAATTTCAAGATTTTCAAAGTCATTCAGTGGCTGTCACAAAATAGCATAAAACTGCGAATCGGTGCTCACTTAACTTCCAATTTACAGTTTTGTTGTTGTAAAGTGCATCCTTATTCTTAAAACCTAAGTTGTGGCCAAACACATGGATATTGTAATGCTTTTTTATTTACTTGTGGGGTCATTCTCTGGCATTGAAAATGAATCGAATGTAAGGAATTGCATGTCAAGAAAATATGGAGAGTATAAGGCACGCTAGTCTCAACATGTCAAACAAGCGCATTAAGCACATCAAAAGGCAATGGAAATGTACTTTTCAGTTGTTTTGTTCCACCACATCATGCATTTTTGCCCCCCCCCCCCACACACACACACATTTTGTCATGTATTTTTATTTTGAGATGTTCACTTCTCACGTCATCCTGAGTGTGTAAAAGGGACCTTCTGTAATCTACAAGTACATTCTTGTCTTGCTACTCGTAAGTGATGCTGTTTCTGACTGAATTTCTCCCTTTTTTTTTATGTTTTCTTTTTCAATTATTTTACCTTCTGCTTTTGTTGGCTCCTTTTTTTTTTTTTTTTTGAATTATTGAAGAAACATCCGATCGAAGTCCGCAAAGAACACAGCCTTCTGGCTACCCTCACAAACCGGTCTTTTCAACGAGATCTTATCAGGCGTGGCCGCCTGTTCCTGTCGCCGTCCCTGGTCAAGCCAAGTCTGGGTTTGGCTCCCTCTCCAGCTCCTCGTCCAACACACCTTCTGCCTCTCCACTAAAGTCTGTCTGGTCCATCAACTCGGCCTCTCCCATTAAGACAAACATTCCCGGATCCCCTGCCTCTTCTGTTAAGTCAGTTAGTGACATGGCGTCTCCCATCCGATCGTACAGAACCATCTCCTCTCCCATAAAAACTGTAGTCCAACAGTACCCAGGCCAGGTTCCCCACAGTCCCCTGGCGTCACCTGCAAAAAGTGCTTCAGACAGTTCCTCTATGAAAGGTTTTGCAGCATCGTCAGCCAGGACTTCCTCTACAGGAGGAAGTCCACTTCTTGAGAGAACATCAATAGCTATGACACCTCCAACATCTCCCAAAGCATGCCTTAGTATGTTCAGTTCCTCTCTGTCATACAAGACCGTTGTGGGGGGTTCCGCTGGTACAACGGTATCATCGTCCTCACCGATCAAAACAGTCCCCGGCCTCTCCTCTGTCCGTTCCTTTCCCTCGGATGTGTCAGGCCCCACGAGGAACCTCTTCTCCTCACTGTCGTCACCGCTCAAATCCAACAGCGCACAAAGTGCTGCAGCTTTGATCAATGGAACAGCGTCACCAGCGCAGTACCACTCCCCCTCCCCAACCTCTCTCCTCGCCAGCAGTCTCCAGGAAAGAATACAAGCAACCACTAATGCCGCTACGACAAGCGTCAACGCAGCATTTGACGAGGTTGAAAAAACATTCAATTCTTGCTCAGCTGGGTATGGCACCTTAAAGTCATTGTCCTCCTCTGCATCGTCCTCATATCAGTCCATCAGGTCCTCCGCATCCAGTTCCCTTTACAACTCACTAAGGTCCCCTCCTAAAGCCACCACGGCTGGAACATCCAGCACAGTGACGGTCCCTGTGTATTCTGTTATCAATGTACTACCAGAGCCCCAGTTTAAAAAGCTACCCGAGGTGTCCAGGTCAACTGCTGCTATTCTGTCCCCACGCAAGACTGTGCCTCCTGAGATGAATCCTCAGTTGCAGTCGTCATTTGCCAGAAATCTTTCCCCTACCAAATCTCCACTTCTCTCATCCGGTTTAAAGTCAAACGTGACATCCCCGCTGTCATCAAGCCAAGAAATTCTGAAAGATGTTGCGGATATGAAAGAGGACTTAATACGAATGTCAGCCATTTTGCAGACTGATCCGAACTCTAATACAAGTAAAGGATTTCAGTCTGGTTCTGCAGTGAAAGTAGATGATGAAGAGCCATACCGGATTGTGGAGAAAGTCAAACAAGATCTGGTAAAAGTGAGTGAAATCCTGACTAAAGACGCGGCCAACGAGCCAATGGCAAGGGGGACCTTAGATGACATACACTTCTCAAAAGTACCTGTTGAACAGCCGCCAAGCAACTGGAGCTATCCCCCAAGATATGAAACAGTGGTTCCTCAAGCGAAAGCAAAAACAATTCAAGATAGAGACTTCAACCTTTCGAAGGTTGTGGACTATTTAGCCAATGACGTTGGTAGCAGTTCTTTCTCCAAAATGCACGACACAAAACATACAACAGATGAAGGCAAGAGAGAAGCGGATGGCAGGGAAAAGCAAAAACGTGTTCTAAAAGCCGCCATTGCAGTTCAAGAACAAAAGCTCAAAATGCCTCCAACAAACATGCGATCACCCCCTTCAGACAGAGAACCAGCTAAAGTGGCTGATGCTCTTTTTGGAACGGACACAGTGCTGGAACCGACGGATGAATTATATCATGAACAGGATAAGAGCCCCCTCTCAGACAGTGGCTTTGAGACCAGAAGTGAAAGGACCCCTTCTGCCCCCCAGAGTGCTGAAGGGATGGGCCCAAAGGCCCCTTTCCAGGACATCCCCGTTCCCCCGGTAATCACAGAGACTAGGACTGAAGTTGTTCATGTCATCAGGAGCTATGAGCACCCTGAGGATAACAAACAACTGGCAATGGTGGAGGGAAATCCCATCAGATATATTGATTCGGAGTCGAAAGGGCATGTCAATCAACCTCCATCCACCCCTGAGCTTAGTAAGGGCTATTCAGTTAAAAGTGCCCCTGATGAGGACCCAATGGGCAAAGGCATTCGGTTGAAGGAAGAAACTCACATCACGACCACCACCAGGATGGTGTACCACAAACCTGGCAGTGAAGCCGTATCAGAGAGGTGTGAGGAAACTATGTCTGTTCATGACATAATGAAGGCCTTTCAATCAGGAAAGGACCCTTCTAGGGAGCTTGCGGGACTCTTTGAGCACAAATCTGAGGACATCTCGCAGCGAATCTCTGAAGACATCAAACCAAAGGTTGAAAGAATAATTGAAGTGCACATTGAAAAGGGAAATAAAAGAGAACCAACAGAGGTCATCATCAGAGAGACTAAAAACCATTCTGACAATGAAATGTATTATTACCCAGAAAACAGACCAGAGGACAGGGAAACTGTCGAACATCCTGTCTATTTTGACTCCTCCAAATTTAGCAACACCATGACACACGATGATAGTCGCCCTAGTTCAGCCCAGTTAATGGCAGACGAGTCGTATAAGACCTTGAAACTGCTTAGCCAACAATCCGTGGAGTACAATGAGGATGAATCCTCAGAGATAAGAGGAGAATCTTATAATTTTGCTGAGAAAATGTTATTATCAGAAAAGTTTGACCAATCCCTTCCTGACACCGATGAAAAGTCTCACTTCCACTCACCAGACAGAAGTCGAAATGAGGGTAGGCCAGTAGGCCCAAGAACAGAATATATTTTTCGCTCGGCACGAAATGTGTTTGATACGTCAGGGAGAATGACAAATGCTGATGATACCTATGACACAATGACACTTTTGCAGCACTCTTCTCAGCATGGTAGCCCAAAGCAATCCATTTGGATGCGCGTCTCAGCAGATGACACAGAGAGAAAGGAAAGAGAGCAACTCATGTATGAGGAGAGAGTTGATAGAACCGTAAAAGAGGCAGAGGAAAAACTCAGTGAGGTATCGCAGTTCTTCAGAGATAAGACAGAGCAGCTCAATGATGAACTCTCTTCTCCAGAGAGAAAATCTCGCAGACCAGACTTTAGGGAATCACGATCGGGACCTAGTTCCACACAAAGCAGTCCAGAACGATCAGTTTATAGAAATGGTGCTAGTGGGGAAGAATGGAGCAGAGAAAGACTAAGAGATAAATTTGGCTCCAATGATAGGAAATGTGCCAGTTTACCCAGTAGTCCGGAGAGGGGAGTACTGCTGCAGTACAATGATTCAGACTCTAGAAAGCAGGGAGACGGGGAAATTGAAGGCTCAAAACCTTTGCATATGTCTTCTTCCAAAGTAAATGCGGTGAGGCTTAAGTTTGAACAAGAGGCTCAAAGACAAGACAGGGGTTCTCAGGGTCGCCAAAATTCTAATCAACCCATAAGGAAGCTCCACGAGAGTAAGCTCCCTGTCTACCAGGTATTTGGTGGTTCTAACATTCCAAACACACCAGAGAGTCCATTAAGCCAGAGAAAAGTTCAAGAAAGTGAGTCCAAGTGTTCACCCGTGCATCAGTCCTGTGGGAAAAATCAGGAAGATAAGAAGTTATTCAAAACATGGGAAAACCAAGGCTATGGTAACTATAAACCCCAATCCTCCAAATTATCACCAACATTAGTTCGTGATTCTCAAAAAGATGACAACAATAGTGATTCACAAAGGCAAGAAACCCCCAAGAAAATTATTTACACCGAATTTGTTGTACGAGAGAGTCCAAATAGCAATGACGGTCTAAAAAAAAACTCGGAATCTCAAATTCCTGTAAGAAAGTCCTCTAATTTATCAGAAAATCGTAGATCCCAATCTTTAAAATTAGATCCCTCTGTTGAAACACATGAGAAAGAAGGCTCTCGCACGCCCGTTCTAGTTCGAAACCCGATACATGGTAGCTTTGAGTCTAGCAAATCTACTTGCGGATCGTCAGGGAAATCCACAGACTCAGACTGTAGCCAGTCAAATATCACTTGTAACGGTGTTGACAGTGACCAAATAGAGTATTTGGATCATGGAACTCCTGCAATTGTCACAGAAGGTTTCAAAGATATAAAACCCCTACCTGTGTATGTCAGCATTCAAGTAGGCAAGCAGTACGAGACAGAAACGGCTACCGGGCAGCTCGGAACTTACAAAAAAATGGTAAGCCATGAGAGTAGGACAGTACATGAGACCAGGGGAACATTTTACACAGTCAAACAAAAGGAGTCTCCTCAAGGTAGTCCAGAAGATGACACTCTAGAACAAGTGACATTAATAGACAGCTCTGGAAAGAGTCCCGTTACTCCAGAGGCGCCAAGCTCACAGGATGTTAGCTTGAACTCAAGAATGCCTGACTCAGTGATTGGATCCACGGCTGGCATGCCATGTCCAATCCCAGAGGAGTCGGAAGAGGAAGACGGCAAGACCTTCATCTATAGGGAGCCAGCAAGGGAAAAATCTAAGCAAGCAGCTTCAGAGAATCACAGCAAGAAACAGGAAGCAGAGAAACAGAAGTTAAAGGGGGAGAAGAGAGTTCCATATATAGAGTTTCCACCACCACCTCCTTTGGACACTGAGCAGTCAGAGCCTGAGAAAAGAAAGTCTTGCGCATCCTCCGAGACGGAGACGGAAATGATGGAAGTAAACCTCCAGGAGGAGCATGACAAACACTTCTTAGCTGAGCCAGTCATCAGGGTCCAGCCTCCATCTCCCGTTCCTCCCGGAGCAGATAACAGTGACTCCAGTGATGATGAATCTGTATTCCATCCCATCCCTGTCAAAAAGTACACCTTCAAAATGAAAGAAGAGGGAGAGAAACGCCCACAACACCGCAAATCAGAGAAGAATGGAAATAAGGAGGCTGGGGTCAATGGTGTCGTAAAGGGGGAAGAAGCCGACTTAGAACATAATGGGAATGACCAATCCATCACTGACTGCTCCATTGCAACCACTGCAGAATTTTCCCATGACACAGATGCCACTGAGATTGACTCATTAGATGGTTATGATTTTCAGGATGAAGACGACGGACTGAGTGAGGAACCAAAAACATCCGGTCTATCCAATGATGGAAAAGCAGCTGATCGCTCCTTTGGTCAGTCTAAGCTGGAAGTGATTGAGGAAGAGAAGTGTGAGGATGGGAAAACCAATCCGTCTTCGACAAAAAGCAGTGGGCAAGAAATAGATTACACCCTTGAAGGCAGACATCCAGAAAGGCAGACCTTCGCAGATCAGTACTTTGGCTACCAACTTGAAGAAGAGCTCAACTCAACTTTTAAAACGGTAGCCACGAAAGGCCTCGACTTTGACCCCTGGTCCACCAAAGGGAGCGATCACGATGGAGTTTATGACTCCAAAACCAAAGATGAAGATCCCAAGCCCTTTGGTTTATGTGTGGAGGACAAATCACAGGCTACAACACCCGACACAACCCCTGCTCGAACACCGACTGATGAGAGTACACCAACTAGTGAGCCTAACCCCTTCCCTTTCCACGAAGGGAAGATGTTTGAGATGACCCGCAGTGGTGCTATTGACATGAGCAAGCGGGACTTTGTTGAAGAAAGGCTTCAGTTTTTTCAGATTGGTGAGCATTCCTCTGACCCTCTAACAGGGGAAAGGGGGAGAGGGGGCAAGATCCTTGGTGTAATTTCCTCTCAATCAAATACAGGGGAGAGGGCCACAGTAGAGGGGAAGGTGAAAATTGTAGACACAACCACAGGCAGCAACACACCAGCAGCAGCAGCAGCAACAGCGACATGCAACCCTTTGCACCCTGGCAGTGACAATGGCTATGCTGGTACTGAAGTACCCACCTGTGAAGCCATAGCTGAGACCGCCTCCTCATGCACAATCACAGCCTCCAAGGTTGATCCCAAATTACGCACCCCGATTAAGATGGGCATAGCTGCCTCTATAACTGTGAAAAAAGACTCAGGGGATCTGACTGATTTTAAAGCTGAGATATCAGAGAGCCAGATGGTTCCAGAATATATCAGTATAGAGGCTCAGAGTACAGAAGGCCAATCTAGCAAAGACACAGAGGCCACATCAGAGAGAAGAGATTACCCCTCTGAGAACTGCAACAACAATAATAACCTTGAGTCCTCCAGTATTCAGGCCAACTACATTCAGTGTGGCAGTGTGGTGTTCAATCTGCAGTCCTCCTCTGAGCCCACACTTCAGAAGGCCAGCAGGATAGAAACACTGTGTTGTAGGGAATTAGATGAGAAAGTAGAACTAGGTCAGAGCACTCAAGTGCAGCAGCAGCAGCAAAGTGTACCAGTTAAAGACAGTGAAGTGAAGGTGCCCAGGTCCAGGCTTCCAGTAAAAGCGTCAGGGCGGTCGATTCACACCCAGGGAACAGCCATAGGCAAGCAGAAGCCCAAACAAACAGTGAAAATTGAGACCAAGAAAAGAGGAGAGCCAGCCATTGCCAAAGTAGAACCAAGGTCTAGAATACCAGTCAAGGACATTAAAAGGGGCAGCTCCACAACCGCAGCGAGTTCATCACATTCAGTTCGGGTTACCTCGCGGCCAACAAGGCCATTGGCTAGTGAAAGAGCAGCCATAAAGTTGCCTTCGAGGTTACCACTGAAAGATAAGAATCAGCTCAGCAAGGCATCAGGTGAGGGAACGTCTAGGCAGGAGAGACGGGAGAACCCTAGCGAGGTTTGTAAACGCACCATTGAATACTTTAAAGACATTAGCGGAGAGACGATAAAGTTGGTGGACCGCCTGTCAGACGAGGAGAAAAAGAAGCAGACAGAGCAGTCGGAGGAAGACAGCACCTCCCGGAGCACCTCCCTGTCAGACACCTCGCAGCCTTCTCAACCTTCCCAGCCCTCCCACTCGTCCAGGTCCGGTAGAGGTTCCAGGGCTGAGGCCGGGGCCCCGTCCGTAGGGGCAAAGGTGGCGGCGACGGACAGGGCCTCTGGCAGTCAGAGGAGCAGGAGGAGTAGGCGGACTGGTGGGAAGGAGGGCAGTCAGGGACTCGCAGGGTCTCGAACACCTCCCATCGCAGAGATCAAGCCTAGTTTGTAAAACTTTCACACTATCAAATACATTTTATATCTTGACCTATTTCACTTAACGTTGCATGACATGTTGTGGTCATTGACTTGATTGACTAGAATGCCTGTGGCGTGTGTTCGCTTAGAACGGTAGCTGTCATTGATCCATCATCATTGATGTACTGTGTCGTGTATCGTCTCTGTTTCAAGATTCCTATCCCCCTGTACCCCCCTCCCCCACCCAATCCTGTGTGCCCTGTGCAGTAGAGTAGCAAGCCAGTTGTAGTGACTGTCACAACCTGTTTGGCAATCCCTGGTTTGTCTCTGTTCAGGGCAAAGTTGTTGTAGTTATGCTTGTAGTCTCAGAAACGTTTCATATGTCACGGTAGTTTTTGTAAAGAACACCACATAGCGCATGTTGACCATTTAGATACCGAGAACGAGCCACCCTTGATTTTTAGAACTCGGGAGTTGTGGTATGCTTTGTTTTGTGTGGTTCTCATGACTCGTAATGCTTGCTAAAAGGTTACGTGGCATAATTAGCCATAGACCACCACATGTAGTATGAAATACCTTTTCTTGCCATCATGTCAAAGAACAATTGAAACTATTTTACTTAAAGACTTAATTGTAGTTTGGAAGAATTGCCATTGCAATCCAGATATCTTGAATTGGAAACTAAAAAAGTGGCCAGAAAAGGAAACGTGTTTTTTTTTTTCTCTTATTATACAAGTACAGGATTATGCCAAATTTTAACTAGTGATTGTTGACTGTCTCTTCAGGTCCCCAAAGTCCTTGTGAGCGGACAGATTTGCGTCTGGCCATTGTAGCAGATCACCTGGGACTCAGCTGGACCGGTGAGGAACTTGCGGAGTGGTTCCGATCAAATATCGCATCCAACTTCTGTACCATACAAATGTTCATGTGCTGCTTCGTAAAGGCTCGATTTGTGTGTCTCGTCACAGAGCTGGCTCGGGAGATGAACTTCACAGTAGATGAGATCAACCACATTAGATTGGAGAACCCAAACTCGCTGACAGCACAAAGCTTTATGCTATTAAA
Source organism: Syngnathus leptorhynchus (assembly GCF_054491065.1). NCBI lineage: Eukaryota > Metazoa > Chordata > Actinopteri > Syngnathiformes > Syngnathidae > Syngnathus > Syngnathus leptorhynchus. The sequence goes on along the minus strand of NC_141204.1, from coordinate 10,706,570 downwards.
GAAATGGGTCAGCCGAGAAGGGAAAAACGCCACAAGTAAGACTCTATGTATTAATATCTTAAAAGATTAACCTCATATCAATTTGGATCATGTTGACTGAAATTGGTTCGTATGTTTCAGCCGACGCCTTGACGGCCGTGCTGACCAAAGTCAACCGGATGGATATTGTGACTTTACTGGAGGGCCCAATTTTTGACTATGGTAACATTTCTGGCACGAGATGCTTTGCCGATGATCATGCGGTTTTCCGGGATCAGGCTGATGGTAAAGTTTAGCTCTGATTAGCTGACCTATTACCTCTTCCTGCTACCATGTTGTTGTTGTTTTGGTGTTTGCTTGGCCCAATTTGCATGAACCGTGTCTATCGTCCCAATATTTAATTCTGTCCATTTCTAGTGATGTTGTTTTAGTTGCACTTCGGACAACTGGCTCCGACTGTTCTCCAGAAACATTTTAATAACACATGTCTGCTAGCAGGACTGTTTCTTGACTAAATCAAGATTGGCTACATGGCTACAGTGTGCCAGTTGTCATGAATGACCAATCTTGACAGGAGTATCCTGTTAGAAGTGCATGGGTTAAGATAGTCCAAAAATATTTTTCCCATGTCTAAGCTAAAGGTGCATTATGTGACTGTGTTATTCAGTTTAGTTCTCCTCGGCCCCCTCCAGTTCCTCTGAGCCTTCCTTGGATAGATGAGCTTCTCTTCCCGTTCCTCCTGCCTCCCATCACTTCCCCCTCAGCAGCACCCACTGCTGATAACGGCACATAAAAGCTCTTAATGCTTTAAGAGCCACCCCTCTGCCAAAGTCACACTATTTATTCATTTTCCTGTTTTGTGTTTAACATCAGCACTGACATTCATTTTTCATTCTCTCCTGTTTTATTTTTTATCTCAATCCACGCCCGCCCCTCAGTGTGTGTGATTATTCCTTTGATTCCGAGCAGTCCCGCTTTCATCCAGCAGCAATCCATCCCGTCCCCTCCCCTCACACCTCGAGCCTTGACCCCACGCCGCTCTCCTAGTTACGAGTTCTCCATTGCGCTCAAAGACTTGGCACCCCCTTCACGAGTGGGAAAACACTTCAGCTTTGTTCCCCCGCCTCTTAGATGCCTCAACCCTGCTGATCCACGCCGATCCCCTTCTTTCCCTTTCTCACCGCATCCACCCTCCCCGATCCCACTCATCACCTCACCGGCGCCTTCATTTGTACCATCGTCTCCCCCAACCTCCCCTGCTCCAACAGAACCAACAGTTGATGAATTATCCCAAAGCACCTCCGAACTCACCTGCGGTGCACCTAGCGTCTTTGGACTTTCAAGCACACCTGCTCTCCTCAACCTTGCACCCTCTGTACCTGATCATGCGTCACCCTCCATTGTCCGCTCCCCAAGTGATTCGGCCGCTTCCTCTTGCCCTGTCTCCCCTCTCTCCTTGCCCGCTGTGTCCCCCTGTGGGCCTCGCTGCACAAGCCCAAATCCGCTGTCCCCGCCTCTCTGCTCCCACTCTCCTTGCCCTGCATGCCCTTGCACTCGTCCACCTTCCCCTCGCACGCGCATTGACCCTACCTCATTGGAAATATTCATGTAGTGATTTACTAGTGGTTCTCAAACAAGGTTACGTGAGCAGTTTTCATATAACTTTATCTTGGGAAGTATAAATTAATGCTCGTAAGAATGACTTTTTATCCCGACAACATTTACGTAGAGATAAGTTTTGTTATGAGAATTGTCAAAAAAAATATTATTCCTGTGGCAATTAGGGGAATTTATGGTTATTTTTAATTTGCGTTAGAATTATGAGGGGGTTCTCCACTATAAGGGACCAAAATGTTTGAGAAGCCCTGCTTTAAATTTTACCTCTCATCTTTGACATGTGAGCATGTAGCATTTTTCATAGATTCAGTCGGTGTACTTTCGGTATATACACACCAACTTAGTTCACACATTGTATTGTGTAAGTCTGCTGTGCTGGTACCTCTTTCCCACTTGAGCCTCAGTGCCATTATCCTTTCTGTGGGATGCATTTTGCTGTGTTTTCAGTTCTTAGCATGCTTTGGTGTACATTCATCATCATGTCACCCACAGATTATCAGAGCATTCTAGCCGAGTTGCATTCCCCCACCGTCCTGCACTCCGACCCACATTTCCTGGTGCCCGAACTTCCCATCACACCTGACCCTTCCCCTGTGCACCACCAGCATCACCATTACCCACAACCCGACTCCCTTTGGCCGGCAGACTCCCAGCCTCAGCCCCCACACTGGAGCCCAGAGATCAAAGCTGGAAGCCCACCCGAGAGTCCCCTTAGACCGTGTCAGCTTGCACTGTCCCTTTCAGCTTTTGACCTCCCTGATCCCATTCCTCCCAAGGTGCGAAAGCCCCACATCGCCCTGAATGACCAGCTGCTTTTGAGCGAGGAGGAAGACAGATCTTATCGAGAAATGGAGCCGAGCCGCAAGCCCAAGTCACGTGCCGTCCCCGCAATGTGCGAGTTAGACGTCAGCATGGCCTACTCCACATCGTCCTCTTCAGTCTCGTCTGCATCGTCTGCAACTCCTTCAACACCTGACAGAGCACAGATGGAAAATGAAGACGTGGTCCAAGTGGACATGTGTATGGAAGGACATGAGAAGGAAGTCTCAAAAGAAAAGGTCAATGAGACGGTTGCGGCAGTGGGAAAGGTATTTGTGCAAAGGTGGGTGGAGGAGGATTTGATTAAAAACGTGGAGAAAAAATGTGCGATAGTGACAAAAGATAGGTGTCAGCTGGAGGCGAGGAAGAATATTTTCACAGGACAAAAGGGAGAAGCAGAAATGAAAATTAATGTGCTGGGAGGTGGATTTGGGGGAGATGAAATAGAGACTGAGACTTACAAAGAGGGTGTTGATGAAACAACCGAGAAGAGTGAAGAACTGGTCCATCGTGAGGACAGAACAAAAGTTGCTGAACAAGTACTGCAAGGTGAAGACAAAGGCACTTGGCAACCAAGTGACTTGACTGTTCACGAATGGGCTGAGGCCCTTTGGGAACATCAGCCCACTGAGGAGGAGGAGGAAAATCAAGAGATCTCGGATCTCAAAGCAGTGGCGAAGAATGAAGAAGGCTCAGAGGAGACGGAGGAGGACCAGGAGACAGCTGCCGAGGCAGCCAGAGACTGGAAGCTTCTCAATCGCGCTGAACAGCCAGAAAAAGATGTGTGCTCGCTTTCAGGTTGGCAGAGTGACTCATCCAGCGTCAATGCGGAGCCACCAACGCCGGGACGCAGCTCGGATCTGTTGGACAGGCGGGAAAGGTGTGATTTGTCCCGTTGTTGAAATTCGTGAAACTCAAAAAACATCCATCCTAATTGTCCGTCTCTCAGCAGCCACGAGAACTCCAGCGATTCCGTCACTTCCTCGTCCAGAGGCGAATCAGGGAGGTCCCGGCAGAATGGTGACAACTCCAAAACCTCACCTCAGGGCGGCTCATCCGAGTCAATGAATGGCAGAAAAGAAGAGGGAACGCTGGTGTCAGAGAAGAAAGTCCAGGTAATTGTGACAAACTGATTGGAAGAAAGGTTTCTCGGACACGAGTTTCGGCCTCAAGCCGGTCCCGAGTGCCCAACCACTATTTGAAGGTTGGATGGAAACCTCCTGTAACTTGTGACACTTGTACCAGGCAGTGTGAATCCATCTGTTTCCCTGTTCATCCAAGATCTCAAAAATATGTACTAGGTCTGAGCAGATCCGCCGATGGAAGAAAAATGTACAAGTTCCAAAGTTGCATCATTTGGCTAACTAACCACCTTCTTTCTCTCTTCCTGGCTTTGTTCTCTTTTGAATTTGTGTCCTGATGTTTGAAATATGCCTTCTCCAGCAGCCGGTTAGTGTAGATTCCGGTTCCGAGGAAGAACATACCGTAACCACCAGAATCTTCCGACGCAGGCTCATTTTAAAGGTACCCTGCGAGCCTGGGAAAATGGCTCGGGTTGGCTTGAGTCTGGAGTGTTTTTTTTCTGGGTGCTTTAAGTGGCTGTCTCGTTGGGTGCGAGTGAATTCAATAGTATAGGAAAGCTGCTTCTTTGCATTCCCAGGCCTGTCCTGGCATCTTGCTTCGTCTGGATGCAGTGTCATTTCTGATAGTGTGAAGCCTCTCACGCATGGCATCGGGATCATGCTGAGTTTGCTGTCAGAACTTTTCAAAGGGACTTTCTAGTTTGTTAGGTTGTTGCAGTGCTCAATCTTTCCTCTTGGTGTGTGGTGGTTTTTGTTTGCCATATTTCGATGTCTTCTTTGATGGCGCTAACGACCAAACATTCGCAGGGCGAGGAAGCGAAAAACATATCAGGCGAGTCTGTGACCGAGGAACACTACTTGGACCAAGACGGTAACTTCATCAGTAGAAAAGTAACGCATCCTTTCACATTCTTGTTCCATTCAGCTACATGGAGAGAAGCAATTTGTGAAACCATCGGTGCTTTTTTTTTTTCTTGGTTGACACACCGAGCAGGTCATCAGGAAGGTCATCCGCCGGCTCTCTAGCTCCTCGACAGACAATCACAGGGACCTTCAGAAAAGTCCCATCCTGCCGGAGGACGGGCTTGAGGTTGGCAGAGAAACCCGTCTTGGGTGCAAAATGCTGGTGGCATGCAAATCTTTTGGGTTGAACATGAGATGCTTCGTACGATGCATTTGAAGTTGTGCACCGCCGTCAACCAAAAGCGCAATATCCAGCCGATTCCTATCCCGCTTACTTTTCTTTATCTAGGCCCGGTTTTGGTGCGAAACTATAGACTACTAACATTTGCTGGTTTCAGATTGCAGTGCTTGGCTTGACGTCACCTGTGACGCAGTTTAATGATGAAAAAATACCTTGCTAACTTTCTTTCGGTGTGTCCTTGCAGAAAGACGGAGCGTCCAGGAATAGCAGACGGATGGATGACAAGAAGCCCGGAGATAAAAAGTTTCACTCCTAGGGGACGAATGGTTGTCCTTGCTACCAGGTACAGTTGCTCTATGTCTGATTATTTGAGTCATAGTTAATTTGTTCGAGGTGAGCCATTTGTTTACTCGGTTGACACGTTTGTTTATTAAGGTTATTTGGAACGAGTCGTTTGTTCAAGTGGTGGACGCAAGTCACGATTAACCGAGACTGCATCAATTAGACTGGAGGCAAATATTTGAGGAATTACAGTGTAAGCATGCCCCCCCCCATGGCACAGCATCCTCGCCCACATATTTGCTCTTATCTGTGCAAAAGGCTTATGTCTGAGCTTTTTTTTTAGGGGAGGAGGCAAGCAGGATTTTGTTTGCAATGGTCATGGTGTGACAAAGCGCTGATGAGCAATGTTGAACGGCGTCACCTGCGCTTCTGTCTTTGTCTACCAAATCCCTGACTCAGAGCAGTGCATCACTTCCAAAAAGAGTTGTTAGCCTGGCAGCCTCACTGTTAAGCCCCACTGCTGTTCGGCCGTATGCTACACAGTACTGCCAGTCAAGACAAGCAGCACACCCACTGAGCATCGGGTGCTATCATGATTTTAGCTGGGGGGTTGAAACCAGGCTGCTGAATTTGTCACTCTTGTTGATTTCCTAAAAGCTTGAACTGCATGTCCTGTTTTGTGTCCACAGCCATCCAGGATCATAGTCCACAAGCCTGGGAACAGGACATACCAGAGGGCTGAGGTGTTCCAGTTTGAGGATTTGAGTCCAAGAGTCCTGCCAGCATCCGCTTCCACCGACGGGACTTCACATGGCAAGAGGAGCCCAATGCCCTTCTTGACCCTACAACGCATGAGCATGAACAAACTCCTCCAACTTCCCGTCAATCAAAGGGCCCAAGAGTGGGGGGGGTGAACGCTCGGTCCGCGGGACCGGCCATCGTGGATTCCGCCTCCTGTTAGGACTTTCGGGGGAAGGCCTCTCAGGGGGGAGGGGGGGCTCCTTCCCTCACATCCACACACACGTAGGTGCAACCGTTGACCAAAGACGGCACAATCGGAAATATGAAGACACAACACAGCACGACTGCGATCTAATGGAACACATCAGCCAATCTTCAACATGTTCAGCACTGGCCTTATAGTTTTTCTTCTTGAACCCGCTCTTGTCAGGATGTTTCGGGACATATTTTCTTCCGTTTTTTTTTTTTTTTTAAATATACATTTTTCTGTATATAGAGTCAGAATGTGTACAATTCTTAATATGCTTCTGCTAGGGCGAAGTTTGGTCACATTGGGGTGTGGGGTCTTTTCAAGTGCTTTGGTAATCCACTGAAGCAGTTCCACTTTCCAAAGTTGTGAGTGTAACAGGTTCTTGTAAAAAAAAAAAAAAAAAAAAAAAAATAGAAGATCTACTAGATCGGGTATAACGTTTGTACGCAAACTGGTTTGATTTTAACTTGAGGATGTTTCCAGAAAATTTGTGTTGGGTCATTCCCAAAGTGGGGATCTAATCCCGCAGCCTTTCAAGAGTATTTTCAAGCATGCCGGTCACATTATTTTAAGTACAATTTTTACAAGTTTGCAAAAGCACCGTATTAAGAAAAAAAGGCCCTTTTATCTGTGTGTACATGTATAGCCTGAATGTTTGTCACTGGTTTTATATTTGAAAATGGACAAGCATAGAATTCAGGAATTTTTTTTTTTTTTGAATGGTGAAAAATGTGTGTGTGTGTGTGTGTGTGTGTGTGTGTGTGTGTGTGTGTGTGTGTGTGTGTGTGTGTGTGTGTGTGTGTGTGTGTGTGTGTGTGTGTGTGTGTGTGTGTGTGTGTGTGTGTGTAAAACTGGAGGGGCATCTCGAGAGCATACTAACTGCAAATGTAAGCGCTAATAGGCTGGGTCGCTGTACAACACTGTAACTGTGTATCGTGCGTTATCGGCTAGAAGGTGTCAAGAGTCTCCGTGCACTGTTTCCACCGTGTCGTCTCACAAATGCTGTGTGGTGTCAAATGACTAAAAAGGGGCATTTATTTTTCCATTATTCATCTTTTTACAGTGACTTGATTTTAAGACTTGATTTGAAATCCACTCAAGATTATTTTGACTAGCTATAAATAGCATCTTGGAGAAAAAAAACACTGAATGGTCAACAAAAGCAGTTTAAGCATCGAATAAATGTTAACGCCGTGTGGTTTTAGGCAGGCAGGTTTAATGCAGTGTCCTTTAGAATCATTTTCATCACTCGTGTGTTGGTTTTCATTAGGTCAATGTGCTCAGTATCAGTATGCTGATGCCAACGCTGTGGACATTAAAACTATGTGACTTTCTTTTTTTTGGGGGGGTGGGGGGGTGGCGAGAGGTAGGGGCCCTTGCTCCCCTTAAAATCTATCAGGGGCTCGATGATCCTTTGATACGGTTGAACTATCGATTTTGTTTCATATGTGTTTTCACCCGAGCAGACCTTTTGATGTACAATTCTTACTAACAGAGTGAAGCCATTGAAATGTAATAATAATTCTAGCACTTTGGTGATTCGAGGTCTTTTAGAGGCGATAGAGAACGGCGCAAATGTTGCAGATGTCTTTCAAGAAAGGAACAAAACAGACTCAAAATCGAACTTGAAAGGATAAAAAAATAAAATGCATTGGTTTTGCAATACACTTTCTGTTGTCTGTGTCCTTGTGTGATGCAAAATTCACAAAATGACTTTTCTTGAAAATATTTTCGTAGGTTCCGGGGATGTTGCAAACATTAACTTAAGAGAAACTTGGAGAACTTGGACACGAATTGGAAGATGCAATTGAGCGCCTTGATGTGGGGTGCCATGAAAATGTATTTTCCAACTCAAAAATTCATATTTAGTGAAGAAAGCATTTACGAGACTGCGTTCAAGTGGGAATACAGTTGCTCGCGTGCTTTGTCTTTATGACGTGCTAAAAAAAAAAAAAAGCAGTTTAACGCAGTCACCGCGCTGCTGGAGACTTCCACACCGGGGCGCTGTCCCCATAGGGCAGAGTTGCGTGGACGCTCCGCTTGTCTTCTTCTGCGTCGAATCTGAGCTCTCTGCTTCTCCTCCTCCTCCTCCTCAGCACAGTCGCCATGGCGGACAGCGCGAGCGAGAGCGACACCGACGGCGCGGGCAGCAGCTCGGCCACCCCGATGTCGACTTGCGCCTCCAACTCGGGAAAGCCGAGTATTGTGATCTCCCAGTTTCGTCTGGAGGAGCTCACCAACCGACTGGCCTCACTACAGCAGGAAAACAAAGTTCTGAAAATCGAGCTGGAGACGTTCAAACTCAAGTGCAAAGCGCTGCAGGAGGAGAATCGAGACCTGCGCAAAGCTAGCGTCACTATTGTGAGTAGCTTTAGCCACTTAGCTCGCAGGCTAACATACATGACTGCCTGATCGATATGATGCCGTTTGTCATGCAACTGGCCAGAGACGCTGTAGTTTAATCGTATCTTAAGTGAACAATTTCCACGCGTATTGCATGTCATGTGTGTGATTTATTGCCCAACACGCCCCTCTGCCTCTCGTGTTATGTTAGCGATTTGGCTATGATGCTAAAGTAGCGCCGTGCTAACGTCTCCGTTGGGGTTGGCTGGCCAGCGGTTAGCCAGGCAGCTAGTTTGGCTTTGTTTTGTTTCTTTAATACCCTCCTCCCTCCCCACCCCTGGCTAATCTTTGCTAACACCAGCGTCCAAAGTCGCATTGACACCTCACGGAGTCATTTATTAAATCTTCTTGAGCTGCTTGAAGAGAGAGAGAGAGGGGGGGGGGCTTAAGTCCCCAATGGGCGACACACACACCAAGCGTGCCGAAGAAACGTCGAGACACAGCTACAGCATCGAGTCAAGTGTATTCAGCATTAGCCCTGACGAGGTGTGTAACTGATGCCGTATCGAGATGGGAAGTATGTAGGCCAAACTTTGCAGAGCAAAGCCACGACGAGGCTCGTGTGTCTCCTCCGGTCGAGGTGAGGCTCGTCCTGGGTGTCTCCTCCGCTTGACCCCGCCACTGAGTCATTCCACATTCCAGCTCGTATGAACGCATTGCTAAGATGATTAATTTGTGTGTTCTGCCTCCTGTTTCAACCCCCCTTTTGAGGCTCCTATTACTGCAATAACGCAGGAGCCATTAGGGGAAATTCTGTTTCCTTTTTGGATGCCAGTGGAAAAACAACAGTGAATCACCAGCTTGCCATTAAAACCCTTTGGCTGCCGTTCAGTTCTACAACTCCACCCTGTTAGAGCAAATATCTTGGGCTGGATTGGCACGATTCAAGAGACTGCAGCACGGCAGTGGATGAGTGGCGAACAAGTCTGGCTCACGGGTCTGAGCTTGATTCCAATTGGCTTCTGACCACTGTGTGGACATTGCGACTTCCAAAGCAATGCACGTTATGGTTATTGGAGACTCTAAAGTGTCGTTGACCCTCACGAAACCAGTTGCGAAGCTTTTGTGAAGAGTACAAACCCCCTAATGTTAATGACTGCCCATGTTCTCACTTTAAATCCCAAACAATGATCACTAACATTTCAGACTCATGGTACAACATAAGTCTTACTTAGCATGTAGCGTTCTCACGCTATTCCTTTGTTTGAGAATATCCTGCAGGCTTACCTTCTCCTGGCACGTCATTACTTTCTTTTGGCTGTTTTGACAGTTTGCCACTAAATATTAAGAAGCCTGCGGCATCTTCAGGCAACACGAATAAAGCACAAAAATATCTGGTTAGATGTGACAGGGTGTCGTTTTCATCTAATAATTTTAGATCTCTCTTTAAGAAAAAGAAATTGTGGGAAAGATTCACAAGATACCTGTGCAAGTATCGAGTACTTGATATACCCAAAAGTAGTTGAGTTAGAACTTTAATTCCAATGCCTTTGTGAACCTCTCTTTCTTTGATGCACTTGTCCCGCAGCAAGCGCGAGCAGAGCAGGAGGAAGAGTTCATCAGCAACACCTTGTTCAAGAAGATCCAAGCCCTCCAGAAGGAGAAGGAGACCCTGGCTGTCAACTATGAGAAGGAGGAAGAGTTTCTCACCAACGAGCTCTCCAGGAAGCTCATGCAAGTGAGTCCTGTGGTTGATAGAATATTTGCGCAATGCTACTTCGATGCCAAAGTCGTGCAGAGTGCGAGAGTTGCACTAAACATCAAAGGTCGGTTGCTCTCTACAGGATTTAAAAAAAAAAAAAAAAAAAAGGCTCAGAAAAGACCAAAAAGTAGACCGCCAGTGTTTTGGTCCTCCCTTTTATTGTACAGTCCTTGACTTCTAGTTATGCTTCTATGACAGTTGGGTGGCAAATTGAAGCTCAGTAGACCTCTTCCCAAATTTTGTTGATTGTAGTTTAGCTCAAAATAGAAGTGTAGAAATTGCAGCTCAAATGATGTATATATATATTTTTTTGGTCACCTGACATTGTCTTCAATTGCTGCCGACATTGGGCTTTTTGCCAGACCCTGGCGGCAGCCATCTCATGCTCAACTGGATATGCCGCGCCATCCTCGGACTCACCTTGAGCTGTGATCGCATACTGAATTGTAGTGGTGGTGGGGTTACAAATGATTTGAATGACGTGAGCGCTGTAATTGATACATATGATCTGCGTGTAGTTGGGATCAGATTTTCCCTCCCGTTTGGAACAAGCTCGAATGCCGTCCAAAGCTATTTGCCTCGTGCCCTCTCTGCTGGTTGTTCCCCATCAATTAGTTAGCGGTTTTCCTCGTCATGATGAGTCTTCATTGCTTATATAATCGCTCCTTCTTATTTATCTGCGTTATCTGCCAAATGCGGTCACCATGGTCACCACATCTGTCATTCGTCACAATGGACTCCATCGTGTTTTGCTAACGTCGTCATCGTTTACACTCTGGTCTTCAAATAGTTGATGAATGACTCATCGTCCGTCGCCTGTTTGTGCTTCTCTCTTAACACTTTCCCTTTATTTCTTCTCCCCCTCGTCTTAGCTCCAGCACGAGAAAGCCGAACTGGAGCAGCACCTGGAGCAGGAGCAGGAGTTCCAGGTCAACAAGCTCATGAAGAAGATCAAGAAGATGGAGAACGAGACCATCTCCAAGCAGCTGACTTTGGAGCAGGTTGGAACATGCCAGATGCTTCTTGAGCAGGAAGTCTTTTGAATCGTTTTCAGGTCGCAGTTTTCTTTTCTGTCGCATATGACTCTTGTGTCTGCATGATCCTTGTGCAATCATCTTGCACATTTCCCCAAAATGAAAGTTGACGTTACAAGAAAGGCACAGCGCTCGTGTTAGCAAATAGTTTTCAACATGAATATTTTTGTAAGAAATGGTACATTGAGGAAGTGAGTAAAATTATCATGGAAAAAGGAAAACTCCACCCAAACTAGTTCAAACAACTCCACCCAAACAAATCAACTAGTTGGAAAAGGTTTTCAAGCCTTAATCGTGAAGTGTTCCTTTTTTGGTCCGTCGTGTCCTCAAGCAAGCACGCAGTCGAGTTTATCTGCTCCTAGACCTTGAATGTGCTGTACACATTCTCTGAATGTTTTTCTTTTTCCCGTCACTCCTCCAGTTAAGGCGAGAAAAGATCGACCTCGAGAACACATTAGAGCAGGAACAAGAAGCTCTCGTCAACAGACTGTGGAAGCGGATGGACAAGCTGGAGGCAGAGAAAAGGTACTCGCTGCTCACTCCAAGCGACAAGCATCGTCAGTCATAACCTTGCTTCTAATTGGCTTTTCATTGGTCAGGATCTTACAGGAGAAGTTGGACCAGCCGGTATCGGCCCCTCCGTCCCCGCGGGACGTCTCCATGGAGATCGACTCCCCGGAGAACATGATGCGGCATATCCGCTTCCTGAAGAACGAGGTGGAGAGGCTTAAGAAAAGCCTGCGCACCACCGAGCTACAACGTAAGCGGCCATTCCATAATCGAGTTTCAAACTTTCATGGGGGCTGTGTGAAATGAAAACAGCTCAAATAATTGATATGTGCAAAAATGACCAGCCCCTGAGTATTGTCCTATTTCCTTCAATTTCTAAATTCTAATAGGTCCATAGTCACTTCCCAATTCAAATTGTTGCTTTGCCTTTTCGTCTTATTAATGAAAGGTTAATTAGGCTGAACCTGCAAGCCTCTCCAGTGACGCTTCTGTCTTTTCCGTTTCGGCCACTAGGGAGAGTGCCTAACTCAACCCTAAGTAGAGGCAAGCCTGAGATGGCAAGACAGGCGTTTAGTTTGCTTTACGATACAGCAATGTGACATCGGGCCGTCAACAATGTGGTTCGTCCCTGCGCAGACACAGAGAAGCGGGCGCAGTACATTGAGGAGGAGCGGCACATGAGGGAGGAGAACATCCGGCTGCAGCGGAAGCTCCAGCGGGAGATGGAGCGTCGAGAGGCGCTGTGCCGACAGTTGTCGGAGAGCGAGTCCAGCCTGGAGATGGACGACGAGCGGTACGAGACACTCTTGATCGCAAGATAACAGTTGCATGAAAATGATACTAGCAGGTAGCGTTCCAATAATTTGGGAGGATGCCCCCCCCCACATCTGAAGGACATGTGCGACGGTATTACAACATGCCCCCAATTTCACACAAAAATTCCCAACAAATTACGTATTTATCCCCGTGTTGCGCTTTTCATCACAAATTCAAAGCATTGAAGGCTCACATTCTCATAGCATCTCTACAAAAGTAATGCGTGATATCAATTGCAACACCTGCTAGCAAAATAAAAACAACACATCAGCAGATTGTTAACCAAGTGGCGTTAATCCAACCTGAGCGTGTTGTGATTACTTTGTAGCCAAACTGTTGCGTTACGCAATAGAATGCCCCTAATAAAACTGGATGATGTGACCTGAGCACAGATAACATCGCGTTAGCTGTCAACATCCTTTTTTTTTTTTTTTTTTTTAAATAATGGTTTTTGACTTGCTTCTTCAGGTACTTCAACGAGATGTCGGCGCAGGGCCTACGAGCCAGGACGGTGTCCAGCCCCATCCCATACACACCCTCCCCCAGCTCTAGCCGCCCCATATCCCCTGGTAAGATGACAATAAGTAACTTGTCAGAAAAAGAAAGACGACTGGCATAAATGAACTTTATTACAAGCAATCATGAGAATCCTGGCAGCAGCATATCGAGATCGTAAAGTTACCTTATATAAGAACCGTTTTTATGCTTCTTGTCATTTGCTTGTGACGACGTTGACCTGCAGGTAGAGTGTTTGACCTCATCTTTGCACCGGAAATACAGAAATATAAACTTTTTATTTCTGGGCAATCAGGCTTGATTAAGCCTGACTAACACGCACACGCGTCATCCTGTTGAGCAACTTTGACTTCCCACCACCACAGGTCTCTCGTCGTATGGTGGCCACACGGTTGGCTTCACCCCGCCGGCCACACTGTCCAGAGCCGCCATCTCCCACTACAATACCCCCGCTCTGCACGTCCACGGAAGCTCCTCCCACTCTGTAGCGGTGAGACGGGCGGCCCACACGCACACGCCGATATTCCGCTTCATGTGTGTCATTGTTGTTGTGTTCCTTTCTGTGCAGAGGCCCTCGCCGAGGAGAAGCGCCAGTCCAGACAAATTCAAACGTCCGACCCCCCCGCCGTCCCCCAACACGCACTCAGGGGCCCTCCAGCCTCAGCCCCCGCCACCCCCGCCGGCCCAACCCATGGTCCAGTCCATGTCCTCCCCGGCGGCCATGTCGCAGCACGCCGCCGCCTCTGCGCAGCCGCCTCCCTCCCAGCCTTAGCGCCGCACGCACGCGCACACACGTCTCCGTCTCGGGGCGCGCGAAGGCGCCCACCGGATGCCACGACGCCAAAACCGCAGCAGCTTCCGTCATTAGCGAGCTCTGGAAGAAGCGCTCAGAAGCAGCTTACAAAGTTTTTAAAGAGGAGAGAAGCGACGCGGCCGCAATGCCGAGCGGCCAAAACACACGCGGCGGCATTTTCTTAATTGCTCTTCAAACGGAACAGAAGCACGGAAATATAATCGCTTCTGGGACTCGTAGGCCAATTATCCGTTCCGCCCTCCTGTCGTGTACACGTTTTGTTTTTTTCCTTTGCTTTGTTTGGAACTTGAGCTGGTTGCAATTGTTGTTGTGGCGCTTTTCAGATAGCACAAACAGCACAGGCTTTTTTTTGTTGTCGTTTTGCGATAGATGGATGTTTGCCTCAGCAGATGGATGTATGGCCCTCTCTGTGGATGTGATCGATTGTTTTCTCGCCTTATTATGTGGCACTCGATTGCAGTAGTATGTGCCCCTCACCATCACTGCCCACACTACCCCTTCAGCCATTTGACAGTTTCATCCGTTCACTCACGTTGTGTGAAAAGACCGTCAAAGAGGTCTTTGTTGTTGCGTGTTCAACATGAAGCTCGCGTCGCTGTTCATTTTTGTTCCTGAATGCTCGTTCAAGTTGATTTGGAGGGGGGGGGGGGGTCCTCCCTGAGGATGCACCCTGGTACATAAACCACAGATAAATGTCACCTTGAAGGTGTTAAATAACAATGTAGTCTGAGGTGTTAGTCATGTACTCTTTGCTCTTTTCTCTCTGGTGTATTTCTCAATGCTTTATCATCATCAGATAATGGCAAAAAAAATTGAAGAAACAAATCACACGTTGTGCTCTTTACACTAAATATACATACTGCTAAAACATTCTCAATGAATGGTACTGTCAAACTAAATTTCTATGTATGATTAAAATCTCTTGAGATGAAAGCTTTTGTTTTTCCATTTGTGAGATGCAACTTTTTCTTGTCGATATAGTCGTGGAGATATCGAGCAGGTGGATCTCGCTGCCAGTGAACGTCTCTAGTAACCCGCTGGGGAGAATCTGATTTGATGTTTGTACTGTCGTCAGTTTTGCTCTTTCAACAAAACTTTGGTTTCAACTCCCCCGAAGGCACCTTTGTTTTTGTAATCGACCCTCTACTCATCTTACCATGATGTGCACCAGGAACCTTTGTGTGCAGGGTCCGCTCCTCCAGGCCCCCCGTTGGCTGCTGTGAAACATCCTCAAGGTGATTGTTTGCCTTCAGTAACACACACCGATCCCACCATCTTGTCTTTCTAGTTGTACTAAGTTCATATTGTTTTCACTTGCCAATCACTTTGCCGGAAGTACAAGCCAGAACATGTCAGGTAATGCAACCTAAAATATCTTGTTTGTGATAAAAGAACCAGTGAAGTGATCTTGTCTCTGTTTTTCATCTCAAGCGTGTGTTCCGTGTTCCCTTCCAGTGAGTTGTGGAGGGTCTACTTGTTCTGACGCCCCCTATAGGTGAGAACAGCAAGCTACAGTGGCTCGTGTGTCCACTGCCAGGAGTGATGGTCAAGATCATGTAACAGCTGCAGGAGAGCACTGACGTATTTGCACTAGACTTTAGTTGACCCGAATTGTGAGCTTGCATCAGATACAAGTGGAACAATACATATGCATCAAGATGTTTCAAATTAAACAATCAGCCGACCTCACGTGATTTTCCAAATGTTTTGGTTCAAGTGTTACGACACATCAAACTATTTGGTTTGCCACTCCCCTAATACTGCCCCAAAGTTACAACTGCTTTTGAATTACCAAAACGTTAGCAAAATATGCTCATGAAATTCTTCCTTAAAAATTACAGTACGCTTCACCCCCCCCAAATAAAAAATTTAAACTGTTCTGTGGTCCAAGTTTTTTTTTTTTTTTTTTGTAGTCATGCTACCGTATGGCTTGATACATCTCCACAACCTTCGTGAGGTCACAAATCGTGGGAGAGTCGCCTGATGAAAGCCAACAAAGCCCCACGGGGGTGGCGGTGTGAAGGGTGAAGATAAAATTCCTCAGCACTTGCCACTTTCACAGCAGCGCCTTGCTCCATTTTCCAGAAAAGAATTAGGCTGTGTAATCCCCCTTCTGCCAGTAAGGTACAGGAGCAATAAGAAGCATTGCTCACGCTGGCATTAAAGTGAATTGTTGCCTGAGACCAGTTCCAACCCGATGGGTAGGGGAGGGACAGGCGTGATGTGTTGGAACCTGAAGAAGCGCCTAAAACAGTGGAAGCGCCCGTCAATCATCAGCGAAACATAAAAGGTGTAGTGCCCGTCAATCATCAGCAAAACTAAAAGATGTATTCTTGTTCCTAACAGCAAGGTTAGAAAATAAATACCTGTTAGCTGTTATTACAGGATCTAAAGTTTCTGGTGAGCTAACGAAAATTGTTATAACGTTTAAATCACCATCCTGTTAGCTGTTATTACAGGATCTAAAGTTCCTGGTGATGTAACAAAAATTATTGCAACATTTAAATCTTTATCCCATACAAGTTAAGTATCAAGATGGAATCTCCTCTTATAGGCTACTGTCAAGATCATAAAGATGATAAGATGTTTTATATTCATGCTGGCCTTTGGAAATTGGCCTATATTTGTCAACTCATGAGCTCCTTTACAACTTCCCAGTTTGCACACGTACAAGTGCAACTTCATGATCTCGGATATCACCCCCCTCCCAATTTCTTGTTTACTAATATTTTTTGAAGTATCTATCAGTTAAAATAATATTTAATTATTTATAAAAGGTGTGTCGCGGTGCTTTTTTTTCTCGGCTCGTCAAAAGGCATCCGTGTGCGAACGGGTAGCTGCAATCCATCTGGCCGGCGGGAACAGCTTCCAACCGGTTTGCTCACTGGCCACAAAGCGGCCAGGAAACAAGAAGAAGGCGGAGGCGCAGTGCGCTGATGCTCGGCGTCTAGTCGACACCTCCTCTCACCCCAAAAAAAAAAAAAAAAAAAAATCTTCCCTCTCTACTAAAACGCACCCAGGAGGCTCTCCATCCTACATGGAAAGTTGCCGCGGAGGAGCGCGCATCTCCGCCGCAAGCACCGGGTGCTGTTAATCTGAGGTGAGCGCATACCGCATTTTTATAAGGAACAAGGGGGAAAACGAACTGTTTACATGAGCTCGTTGCTATTCGTCTGCGACGGCTCCACTACGTTCATGTTGCGTGTGATTTTACTAATTGTGACGTACGACAGAAAGGCTGCACTGTTGGGATTGCGTTGTAAACAAAGCGCGCCCGCTGCCGCTGTTGTTGATGCTGCAGTGGTTTGTTGCACTTGCTCACAAACAGGCTGCGATGAAAGGTAGAGAAACGCTTTTTAAATGAACTTCATGAAAGAAGGGCACAATGAAGGAAGCAAGGAAGGACAGAAGATGACAGAAGAAAGGAAGGACGGTGTGACTCCAAGCTTCTTACGCGAGCCTAGAGGTCTAAATTTAAAACCTTAACCCTTGCTAAAAACACCCCAAAAAAAAACTACTTCCAAGGTTTACTTTGATAACCTTGCCCTATCGAAAAACTTTGTTAAATGCCTAGCACGGGCCTCAAAGGTGTCATGGGTTTTGGTGGTTGTTTTGGCCCACATGCAGAACACACTTAGTAGACCGAGGAGCTCCATAAGTGTTTATTGAGGTGGGGAGGAAATAGCCGAGCTGAGGGTCCGGGACAGGAGCAACAGAGCTGGTCGTCTGAAGGTGGAGTGAGCGAAGTGCTGCCAGGGAGGGGTGGAATCTGTTGGGAGGTCAGAAACAGATCCAGGAGCTGGAAGACAGCAATAGATCTTGTTAGATGGCTCGATGAGAATGCGGCAGAGGGCGAACGGGCAGACCGGAGTGCTAGGGTACGCGGCGAAAGCGAGCAGGGTAGATCAAAGAGCGAACACGAGGGCATGGAGGTAGCCAACACTCAGGCAAGGAATAGGTCGCAGCAAGATTCTTAAAAGCCTCATTTTAACAATCTTGAGCTGCAAAACCTGTGGATCTTCAGCCACCCTGCTCATGGTCGCCACCTCTAGACATAAGAGGAGAAGGCTCCCAGACCCTGACAGAAAGCCTCATTTGGAAACCTTAACCGAATCATTCAAAACCATAACTTGAAACTCTAACCCTCCTTTTGTCATTGAATCCCTAATTTGAAACCTTAATCCGGTTTAATGCTGAACTTCAAATTCCCTGCCACGACTGTAACTGAAAAGGTTTGCAATGACGTTGCTACGGATAAGAATTTGTGAGTGACAGTTTTCTGGAACACTTTAAAGAATGTTGGAATTTTGAAAAAGGAATTTACCAAATAAAGCTGTGTTTAGTAATCAAATAAAAATGTTGGCCAGTCACTGCAGCAGACCTCCGTCCTCACTCTTAACTTTCCTCTACTCGAAGGTGTGGTTTTAAGTACAGGGACACAACTCAGCCTCAGAATGTGTGCTTTGTAAAAGATGCTGACTAATTGACCCCATCCACCTACACACATTCACAGGAAGCCCTTCCTCACTCGGTGGGCAGCAGCGACATGGCTTCCAGAACGCTGGATGGCGGCTGGGGATGGGCCATTGTGGTGGCCTCCTTTCTGGCCCAGCTGCTGGCCTACGGCTCCCCGCAGTCAGTGGGCGTCCTCTACCCTGAGTGGCTGCAGACCTTCCAGGAGAGCAAGGGCATGACAGCCTGGGTGGGCTCCCTGGTGGCCGGAGTGGGCCTCATTGCTAGTGAGTGTCCTTCTTTGGAATTTGTCAGCACCTCCAAAACAAAAACAAATCATTTCCCTTGCTTCTCTTTGCAGGTCCCGTGTGCAGCGCTTGTGTGGACAACTTTGGCGCTCGCCCCGTCACCATCTTCAGCGGCGTCATGGTAGCCGGTGGCCTGATGCTCAGTGCCTTCGCGCCCAATGTCCAGTTTCTCATTTTCTCTTACGGCATTGTCGTCGGTAAGCGGGTGGGAATGCCTTTGATGTCAAGGAGGTCGCATGAGCTGCTTAATCTTTTTTCTTCTCACAAGACGGATAATCATTCGAAGTGGCCGCAATTACGTAAGACGGGAGCTGATTATAGCTAATAAATGAGCATCATGATAAAAGGCAGCGAGCATTTGTTTGACATGAGGACTGAAAAATAATCGTCGGGTTCCTGCGTGACCTTTTATTACCCCAACCGGCCACCTGTTCTGGCACATGTAATGGAGCGTGCATAACGTGGCCCAGAGTGGTCGCCATGCATATTTCAAGACAGTCATTTTCTTGATAGCACGTGCAGCGTATTTACAGCTGGCTTTTTGTGTCAGCCATGTCCTGTGTTTTGTCTACTTATAGAAAGTCCTGTCGTGTCCCAACTTGCATTCTTGTCTCCTCCTCTTGTAGGTCTTGGTTGCGGTCTTGTCTACGCAGCCACCTTGACAATCACCTGTCAGTATTTTGACAAAAGACGCGGCCTTGCCCTCGGCGTGGTCACCACAGGTAACGCTACAGCCGGCACCTGCTGCTCTGAGCTCGACTTCTCTGTACTTTACCACTTGCATGTTTGCACGTATGCACCGCTCCTTAGCAACTGTGTAAAGCTTCGCGGGAGTGCAGCACTCGCAGTCTTCTGGGAAGTTTTGAGAAGGATGTGCCAAAAGTGCGCAAGTTTAGCTGGCATTGTCCCACTGCAGTGCTGATTTTTGAACACTTTGCAAAAATGCTAATTTGGTGCAGGCTGGAAGAAAATGATTTCTTCACATCCCTTCTAAGACTGCTGTCAACATTTGCCCGATGAGTTTCCTTTAGACTACTGTTCATTAGTTATCTCGAAATGGCATCAGTCACTTTGCACAGGCCAAACAACCAAAACGTGGATGGCTGCCAAAGGGGGCTGTGCCCAAAGCTTCAAAATAGCAGATAATTGGTGGACGGTGACGCCACCTGAGCGCTGTTCGCTTCCTGTATAAAGTCCACATCCACACCCAGCAAACTCAGGATGTTATTGAAGCTGCAGTGCTATCACATTTTTATGCTTACGATTAATTATTCGCCGTTACACAATCGATCGCTTCCCCCCCTCATTCCCAAAACAAGCTTGTGAGGTTAAACTTCAATGTAGGGTTGGGTGAATAGAGATACCAGGTATCGGTATTGGCACCGAGCCTTATTTCACAGGATTGGTAATTGTGATGTATAACCGTTTTACGATCAGGAAGTACAAATGAGAAGAATAGAAAATTGCTATTAATTCCATGTAATTTGAAAGAAAACCTATACTAGGTCTTTTAAAAATATATCAGCCAGGGAGGAATTTTATGAAGCAAAAGTGCTAGTGGTATCAGTTGTTGGTATTGGTGACGTTGACCGATACCAATATTGTGCGCCCTTGTATAACCGTTTTACGATCAAGAAGTAGAAATGAGAAAAATAGAAAATTGCTATTAATTCCATGTAATTTGAAAGAAAACTTATACTAGGTCTTTGAAAAATATATCAGCCAGGGAGGAATTTTATGAATCAAAAGTGCTAGTGGTATCAGTTGTTGGTATCGGTGACGACTCGAGAACTGAGTTCTCGGACAGGTTGACTAGCGAACAGGATCGGCTCCAGCTCGGCCTGGAGCAGGTGGATGACTGAATATGCAACCAACTCAGTTGCTATCTTGCCGGTGTTTCTGTTCCAGGCACCAGCGTGGGAGCCTTCATCTACGCCACGGCTCAGAACGAGCTCATCGTGCTGTACGGCCTAGATGGCTGCCTCCTGATCATCGGCGCCCTGGCGCTAAACCTCATGGCCTGCGCCGGCTTCATGAGGCCCCTCAACATGCCGGGCTACTACCTCAAACAGAGGGCGGCCCTGGAACGCAACACGGAGCAGCAGCTCTTCGAAAAGCCCCAGTCGGACGGCCTGAAGACTGCGCCGGGTTCAACAGCGTGTGCTCAGGACAAAAGCCTGATGGCGAAGGAGCTTCTCATCACCATCGACGGCATTCAGGTAGAGACAAAGAAGAGTGGCTTCCTGGCTCGGCTGGGCATCATGAGAGTCATCAAGAAGAAGAGGCAGGCCTACTCCAAGTACATGAGCTCCATGCATGAGCTCCTGCAGGAGCAAGCCATGGTGGCCTTCTGCATCGGCGTCTTCCTCTTCAGCCTGGGAGCGTTCCCTCCCGTGCTCTTGATCGAGGACGTGGCGCAGAGCCAGGGACTGATCGAAGAAGTCAGCGTCATTCCTCTGGTCTCCATTGGAGCCATCGCGACATGCGTGGGCAAACTGGTTCTGGGTGTCCTGGTAGACATCAGGTGGATCAACAGCATCTACCTGTACGCCTTCACCATGTTCGCGGGAGGCGTGGCGCTCTTGCTCATCCCCGTCACTAAAAGCTACTTGGGACTGCAGATCCTCTCCGCCATCCTGGGCTTCTTCTCTGGAAACTGGTCCATCACTTCGTACATCACCACAAAGATTGTCGGCTTGGACAGACTCACGCAAGCCCACGGGATCGTCATGTTCTTCGGTGGATTTGGAATCATGCTGGGACCACCTGTTGTTGGTAAGTAGGAAGCAGAGTGAGAACTCTCCAAGAACTGGATCCAGATTGGTTGAATTTTCCAGGAACTCCCCTCACTGTTTGCCTCCCATCCCTTCTCAGGCTGGTTCTTCGACTGGACGCAGTCTTACGACCTGGCGTTCTACTTCAGCGGGAGCTGCGTGTTGCTGGGAGCGCTGGTTCTCTTCCTGCTCACGCTGCCTTGCCGGAACAGGAAGGCCACGTCCGACAAGGACCGAGGAGACGTCCAGTTCACCAGCAACTGCGACAAAGTGGCCTCTGTCGCGTGAATGCCGGCACGTTGGGGAAAAGCGCCAGCACTTGCTCAGCACCTCCGAGCACAAGCACGGTTTGCCCTGTTTTCTGCTGCCAGGTTTGTGCGCACCAAAATAATTTCCAGAGCCAATCCAGGCCTTTCCTCCCAAAACCATGCCTGCATTTCTCAGGTTCATGCCAAACTCACATTGCACATCCGCTGAGGGTACAACCCGGCTGTGGGCGGCCATCTTTATTTTTTAGCCTCACTGAGCTAGGCAAATAGCTAGAAATGCACAAACAACCTTCAAGAATTAAGGAGACTGTTTTTTGTTCATTAGTTCTTAAGCAACAATGTTTTTTGTATCTACATCCGAATTCCCAAAGCATCAATGCTAGACAATGTCTATTGACACGAAATGCCTATCTGAACAATGCACAGGCCTTGCTTTGTTCTTAATCAAGTTTTTTACTTTTCAAAACTGTTTATCACATGAGCTACACTCGCACAATCCACCAAGCTCCAATACAAGAGCTGGGCCAAAAAGATAATAACACTCAGTATTTTTACAATATTTACGTATCAATGTTGTGTTTCAACTTTCTTTTACCGCCCTGTTGAAGGTGTGCCTAATCCGTTTTTAGGATCAGCAAGTAAAACCTGATGTTTTTCATGATTTTGTCTATTTGTGGCATAATTATGTTGACCGGCCGGGCTGGTCCTTTTTCATGCAGTTTTTGTATGTTGTGTGTGTTAGTGTCTGTGCATGCACACATGTGAAGGTTTATGCGTTGTTTCATGCGCTTTTATGCTAGCCTAGTTAAGTCCTATGTAGCATTGACTTTAATATGCACCTGGCTGTAGAGCTGTAAGTCGACATGTTTTAAGTTAGAACTGTGTACGTCATGCAATCAATCACACGTAGACTTTGAGAATCATTGAATGTTCAAGACACCGCTGAAAATAGTTATTTTTGGGGGTGGGGGGCATTTTGTGTCCGTTCAAGTTGCAGACATGATGCAACTGACACTGATTTTGCATAAAGACAGTTATGCCTGTTTTGTAACAGTTATATCTACGTATTTTATTTGTTATTTTGTATGCATTGAGCCAATAAAATATGTTTTCAATAATTTGTATGCCCTCTTTTCTGCAATGTAGGCTATGGATGGATATTAGTCAGCCAATATAGCAATTTGATTCTTGTAGACACGTTTATAATGGATTAATGGTAAACGTCATCTCACAGTTGACAGATTGCACAGTTTGGTTTTCATTAGGTTTTTCCAGTTACTCCAGCTACCTTCCCTCTCAGCCCCAAAACAGACACGTTAAGTTTAACGGAGACTAAATCGACTTATTTTGTTTACTTAATTATTTATGCACATACGTCAAATTATTAGTGCAGATTTGTGCAAGGTTTAGTTTGTGACATATGATGGCTGCTGACAGACGGTGTGGGCGCGGCCTTTGACGTCAGACACACGGAAGTAGATGACCACAATAAAGTGTGTCGTTTAAAGAAAACGCCTGGCATGACGTGATTATAAAATATGTACATCGACGCAATGCTCTTACGTGTAAATGAATTGACTATACAAAACCCATTGGTAGGTCATTATTTACGTTTTTTCTTAAACCCGGAAGTTGTAAGCAATCAAAACGACGCACAAGCAATTCCGTCACGCCTTTAGCCCTCCCGTAATACTAAGAAATTGCAATACAAGCAATCTCTCTGCACACCGTGTATTGTATTTGCTTTTCTTTAAAAGCAACTGCAATCAATTGTATTAGTTATTCAAGCTCTAAAATATAATTGACTTGGGAAAACAAGCGCGCGGAGCGATCGCTACGTCACGTCAATATGTTGCATTATTTTCCTCCGCCAGTCTTTTTGTTTGTGCAGCCAAAGTTGGCCTCATTAATGAGTCCCTAATCCAAATTTAATGGCTGTCGTGAATTATAATTAATTCAAGTACACATTCAAAGTGTAATAGAAAAGTCAGCAGTTGTCTTACATCATGCAACCCTTTCTGAGACCAAATGGAAAGCAAATGGAAGGAATGACATAAATACCAACAAGGTCAAGTGTTTGACTTGCCCGCCCATCTGGCTGGAACATGGGAGCGAAACTTTCATTATTCTCTGTAAGTAGATTTTTAGATCATTTATCAACTTGTCAAGTGTTGACCAATAAATGTTGAGAAAACCTCATCAAATACAAAATTAAACCACTTCTGTTGTTGTAATGTTTCATTTCCCTTTCAGCATGAGAGGTCTTCGTCAGTAAGGATGCGGTTTTGTATTCATTTCAATCGAGATGGATCTGTTCCTGTCTGCCGCGTCCCAAAGTCTGGAGCGCCGCCCAAGTGTGTGTTTGGCGTTTCCTTACAGACGCTAAGACAAAATGGGAAGACTGACAACGGCATACCGCTTGTTTTACGAGATATGGTAGAGTTCTTGGAGAAAAATGGTAACTGATACACACACCCTCTGACAAATTGTCTTATTCTGTCTTGTAACTAACTCATTTGCTTTTGTAATCAGCGATGGACTATGAGGATCTTTTTCGCGGGGGCTGCTCAGTGGTGAAGATCCACCAATTGAGGCGACGGTTGGATCATGGCGAGAAAGTCCAACTGGAGCTGGAACACGTGAACACCGTGGCTTCGCTCCTCAAGCTTTTCTTTCAACAGCTGCCCGACCCAGTCGTCCCAGAGTACCAACGCAGACTTCTCGTCCAGACCTTCAGCGGTACAATACGTCTTCAAATTGATTAAAATAAAAAAGTGTTTGGAACATTGACAGAGAGATTCTCCCTTCCTATTAGCAAAAATCAAATTTTGCCCATTTCTCCAATGCCCATCCTGAGATTGTAAGACTTAAAAGTAAGTTTTTGTCCTTTTTCATGTTCTCCCCTTAGACAATAGGGACGAATACGAGTTGACCCTGTCCTTGAAAAAACACCTTTGCCGCATCCCGGATGACAACCTCATTGTCTTGTTGTACATCGCCAACTTCCTTTCCAGAGTGGCGGCCTGCAGTGAGTTGAACCGCATGACGGTGGACAGTCTGGCCACCATTTTTGGACCTTGCATCTTTCAGTGAGTTGTTACCTGTGTAACGCTTCCACACTTGTGATGTGTGTGTGTTGAATCCACTTTGCACGAGTTTGAACATGATTCATTTTGCACACAGCCACACTATCTCAGTTGTTTAGTTTCACCTTCCCTCCTGAAATTATTGATTTATATTTCAAAAGCTTGGCATTCCAATAGGGGTGTGTCAACTTTTTCTATCCACTGCACATACTATCAACTAAACGTCGCCGTTGAGATCCTGATCGTCGCCTTGAGTCATTTGAATTCGCATATTGGTGATGTTAAAGCAATTACAGGCAAATAGCAGCTTCTCAGCCACTTTTATGCTTGGCTGACTTGTTGTCATGGCAACCCCCTCATAACCTCATTTAATGGTTTATAATATTGGCGGCGGCAGTAAAGGGAGTAAAATCCCAGCAGCAAAAATGTGACGTTTAGGATGTCTGCCTCACAGTTATGATCTTAAAGCTGGATAATATAGGCTTGAAGTGACTAGTTGAATGTTTATTTAAGCTTTGTCTTCACCAGTTGGCCAGTTAAAAATTGTTTGGGCAGTTAAGAATCGTTTCACAATCTCTGAAAGTGTCCCAGCTCACTTTGCACATGCACAACGGGATGCCAAGGCTGCTATTATGCTAGCATGAAGAGTAAAGTATTGCCAAAAGCTCACATCAAGTATCCATCAACATCTTTTTTGTAATGTTGATGACCTAATTATTACTCTACGACTCAGAAAATGTACAAATAAATAAATAAATAAATAAATAAATCAATCAATAAATAAATAAAGGCACGTTTCACTTAGTGCTGCAAATCTCAAGGCACCACTGTCCAATCCAATGGCGCGTCTATACATGATCCCTTCCCTCCACTAGATGGCAGTGTTTCACAAGGTTTTTTTCCATTCGCAGCGTTCCCGCCGGTCCCAAGATGCTGGAGGAGCACAACGTGTGCAACACAGTGTTGGTCCATCTCCTCAGGAAGCACAAAATCATCCCACTGCCCCCCGGCATGTCTCGCCCACCTACCCCGTCGTCCTCCAACCCCTTCTGAGGTGACCTTTGAACTTATCACCAATGTCGGAAAATGCTATCGAAGCAAAAGCTCAACAATGTGATCTTCTGCTCCAGCCATAAATGGCGTCGAGTGATTTGTTTGAATGGTAGCGCTGGTGTGGCCTTCTTGTAGCTCTTTTGGGAGTCAACAACTTGCGTGTATTGTTTACTTGGCCTTCTGGCTTTAATTGAAGGCGGCGAGTGAGCCTCTCTACCTCTAGGAAGTCGTTCGTTGACTACGAAGTGCTCATCATGTGTGCACTTTCCTCGCTAATGGAAGCCGCTCTCATGTCAGCTGTATGCTTGACTGCCAACCGTGTAGAAGGAAAAGTATCTTGTTGGCGAAGCGAATGTTTGCTTCCAATGCACGCCGAGTCATGTTGATTTTCTTCACTTTTAAATTGTCGAACTGGCTATGACCAAACATGGACAAACAGTCCCATTTTTAAAAAATATTTTCAGTGTGATGAGCAAGTGGTTAGGTCGTCTGCCTCACAGTTTTAAGATTTCTGATGCAGGAATTAATTTACACTTTCTGAGTCATGATGGATTTTATAATCCTACGCTGCAGACAACCGTGGACAAACCATTTTTTGTCTTAATGTTCTCGTACGTGCTCATTTCAACACTGATGGTGATCTTGAAAGCACCTTCAATTGTAAATTTGATTTTTGATCAAGACCAATATGATATCAATGACGGGAATGCTAATCTATTTGAGACTGAGACACGGATAAGGTGAAATTTTACATCTTCCTTCAAATGTCATGAACTAAAGTGGGCTGTGTACTTGTTCTGAGCAATTTGGAATGATGGTAGTTGAAGTAGTTGGTGTCTGATTTGCGTGACAAAACAAGTCATGTCACTCTGCTAAAGTTTGCTCCCAAATTGTCTGTTCCACTCCAAAAAGCCCGGCTGACATTGTTGTTTGCGTCCTTGCCGACGTGATGCGATTGTCCTCCTTTGCGCCAGCTTGACTCGTCTTTGCTCGGCTCATAATGCGGCCAGTGTGACAAGTGGCTTTCTGGAGCAGCGCGCTGCCCGCAGATATGCTTTTGATATGATTCCAGTCCAAATAACACGGAGGGGGGAGGGCAGGGGAATCACGTGACGGCTAACTTTCTATTTGCGCTGACCTCGTAGGCTGGGTGGCACACTGCTCCCAAAGAACAGAGCTGCAGGACAGGTTGTCTCACTGATGTCACACATGACTAAACCAGAACCTTAATGAACCTGCCAGATGGCCTCGGAGAAAAGAGCACATTTGATACAGTATTGATTACAAACGTAGATGCCACCATGATCTAACCAGCCATTACCTTTTATATTCTAATAATCAGCTAGTGACATTTTGTCATAGCCATATAATACGATTGTTTGTTGATTGTTGACGCCACGCTTACATTGAACCTCATCAGACTGTTCCTAATATATTGGCTTTGGAAACACACGAACCCGTCGCAAGGTCCGTTTTGATTCTCAAGTGGCTTCTGTTATGTCACACTGTAACGTTTCATCGCATGTACGTGCCGCTTTCAATGGACTGCAGCACGATGACACATCATTGCTGTGTTTGTCCTCCTTCAGGCAAAAGGAGGAGGAGGAGGAGGAGGTGCTGCTGCTTCCTCCGACGCACACACACACACACACACACACACACACACACACACACACACACACACACACACACACACGCACCGATAATTACACAGGCTATGACGTACAACGGGTCCCTCCATCCTTGCTGCCATTTTCCGACTCCTAATCTGTGACAACGGGCACCTTCGCTGCTTGTGTAAGTATTTTTTGGCTTTACGTGCTTCTTTGTGGCTGCCTCATCTGTTGATGCCCTCTCCCTCTGTCCTCCCCTGCTCCCTCCTCCCATCCCTGCCCTTGTGACGCACGATGCTGTGTTTTTTATGAATGAACAGTGCGGGAGCGTGAGAAACCAGCGCTTGAAGCCATGATGATGATGACGTCATCAGAGCTACTTATCCACCCCCCAAAAAAAGTGCCTCAAACCAAATCTGCGTTTCATTGCAGCCTCCATGTCCATGCACGGGAAAGATGTGACTCCTGCAGCGCCATCACCGCGTAGCCGCCCTAGCTGGCTCTGACAACGTTGCCGTGGTAACCTCACATCCTCCGCCTCGTCTCCTCTTCCCGAGCACGCACACACACCCACGGCGCACGAAACGACACGAGCGGTATTCCCGCCGCGCCCCTTCTTGCCGTGCCTGATGAATAATCCATGTGGAGGCAATTGAGCGGGGAATGCCGGCCACGGAAGAACGCCATGTGGCCATCTTTTTAGGTGTCGTCTATCGCTTCATAATGGACTCCTGTCCTGGATCCCGCACTTGGACGCCACCGACACATTTGGACAGTGATCCTTGGGACTTCTTTGGGTTGAACGCCATCACGAACAAGACGTGAGGAACGGCGAGGCGGAGGAGAGTGTTCTTTACAAGGAAACACCGCGTGACTCCTTCCAGCTCATCCCTCTGGAGGACTTTAGAAGCTTTCTACCCCCTAGCCATGTTCTGCTTCTGCTTCCAGAGCCCCTCCCTCAAGCTGCAAGCCCTGGAGGCTGATTTTAGCCCCCCCGACTTGGAGCAGGAAGACCCTCGAGATCTGAAGAACCTGCCGGCCAACCAGCAGCCTCTTTTGAGCAGGCAGCCGAGCCCGCGTTTGGACCACAAGCCGCTGTTCCACTCGCCTCCTTCAACGCCAGCTCAGGACACCGTTGCCGACTCATCGCAGCACGGTGAGTGCATCCACGTGCGCACAAATATCATGTACATGCGTGCGTGACTGTACTTGGAGGGCCATTGAGCAGAATGTGCTTATTTGAGGAGGTTCGCCTGATGCTCATTGGGCCCTAATACAAGCCAACTAACTGTCCAAATGACATTTCGGGTTTTCTTCTCTGTCCGGCAGTTGCTCCCGCATCCCGGGATTCTTTCTATACACTCGGCGGTTCTCCTGAGGTACCTGCCGACCCCCCGGCTAGCTCCCCGGGCAGCCCCCAACTGTTGTCGGCTTTCAGCACCGGCGAGTGCCCGGTCCCGTCTCCTCGCTGCCCCAATGTGAGCCTTCGCTACAACCTGGACCCCGACGTCGCCCCGTCGCCGCCGTGTTCGCAGCACATCCGGATGTAAGAGAAGCTCACCGTGTTAGTCTTTTTTTTGGGGGAAGGTTCCATGCCCTCATTATGAACCAACGTTTTTGTTTCTCCGTCCGCAGGGCGCGCTGCAGCATCCGCTCGGAACCAGACGATTGCTCCCTGTCCGTGTCCGTGTTGAAAAGACACGTTCAGACCTTGAGGAAGAGGATCAGGCAGCTGGAGGAACATTTTGAGCAGGAGAGACTCAAGGTGAACGCCAAAGTCGAAACGGTTGAGTCACACTTTGCCGCCAAGCCTCCGCTTGGGCCGCCTCCTACCTCTGCATCACGACATTTTTGTTTTTCTCAGCCTTCTCATTATGACAAGAGCGCACATCCCGAGGTTGCCAGACTGATTAAGGAGTTACTGAAGAGCCGCAAGCAGCTAAAAGGTCACTTGGGGTACACTTGATTTTCATGGAAAACACAACAAAAACACTTTTTGTTATTAATCCAAAGAATTTGGAGTCGCAGTACAAGTCACAGAAACAGGTTTTGAGCAAAACGTCGTTTGTGTACTGTTGCAGAGCTCAAGCTGTGTCATGCGGACGAAGACATCCTGAAAGCACCTTTCACCCCGAGCGAGGCAGACCTTCAGCAAGCCAACAACAAGAGCAACAACGGCAAGCCCAGCGTGGAGGAGACGCTCCATGTCATCAGCATGATGCTGACGGAGAGTCGGCGAGAGCTCAGCCTGCCAGACAGCATCAAGGTTTCATAATCTCACCTTTCACAAAAGGAGGATCGTCTTGTTTTTCCCATGTCGAGCTTGATGTGTATCTATATGCAGGAGATGAACCCTTCCCAGATGAGCTTGGAGAAGTCCAGTCTGCAAAAGTGTTTGCTCTACTTTGAGAGTCTGCATGGATGCCCGGTAAGAACACAACAACACCAAGGCTGTCTCGCTAAAGTTTTAATTCCACCGGTTTGGAAATCCGTCAGCGTGCTGTCAATAACAGTGTGGCCGGTCTTCCTTCTGTGACTTTAGAGTAACGCGAGCGAGCGGTTGCTGGTCAAACCTTTTTACGAGCGCTACCGCATCCTCAAACAGATGCTGCTTTCCTCTGCCACCCCCACACTTATCACCACCATTGTGAGTAGAAAAAACTTGAAAAAATGAAAGAAAACATACATTGAAACTTTTGGGGTGAGATGATTTTTCAAAATAGGAAACTTCATATAGAACACTGGTTACACATATTCAAATAGTTTACTTTGCTGCCCTCTTGTGGCAATGTGGGTCGACTACACAAACTCTGTCCCATTAATTCTGAATGTTGTAATTGTACAGTCAATTAATGAAGGGATGTGTGTGGGCGTAGGAGGAAGAGGACGGCTCAGATGACGACCACCCCAAAGAGCAAAACCTGAGACAGCAGTACGTGTCGCCAGGGGAGCCGCCCCCTCCTACCTTGGAAATGTCCGACACGCCGCTGGTGTCGCCTCTGGACGAAGTCAAGTGTCTCCAGCCGCAGATTGTCACCATGGCAACGCTCCATGAGGCTTCCAGGTACGGATTGTGTGCAATCAATCTTTTTTTTTCCTGGAAGGTAATTTTGTGCTCAAACGTACGCATTAACCTTCTTGGAATGAAAGTATTCTTTCAACCTTTTTGGTACAAGCAGATCGGAATTATTGGACCATCTTCGGATCACCCGCTTGGAAAAACGGAGGCTTCACCGCGCACTGCGGGAGTTTGAGGACCTTTTCTACACCCTGAGTGGCAGGTACGTGCCCACAAAAAGAAAGATCCCACTCCAACTTGTTTACTTTTCAATTTTATTTGAAACTTAGGAGCATTCGGTTCCAACCAAAACAACAAACATAATTCAGTGAATGCAATTAAATACAGTGGTTCCTCAACTTTTGCGTTTTTTTGCAAATTTCTTTTTTTGTCTTGACTGCTCGCTCGTGGCAGCGAATTTCACAGTTTGACAAATAGGGAAACTTTTTGTGCAGCCTTGTACTTCCTTCAAGCCATTTATAGCCGCTCCCAGTTGAAGTTAACTGTAAACTCAACAAATATAATGTAAAACGCCACATATGGGCTAACAAAACTAGCATCTGCTACAGTACTTAGTGACCTCAAAAGAACATATACGTATTTGAACACAGTTGCAAGACATGCATATTTTCTTCATCCGCTGCAAAAAAACACTTATGACTGCTTCCTCATTGCATAAAATTACGATGCACAAATGGTTTAATTCTTTACTATTTAATAATAAATGTTTTTATAGAGTAACGTGGATGCCCCAGCCAACCTTTCACACCTGCTTACGGAGTGCTAAACGTCAAGTCAAGGCACCACTGTATTCAGTGGAGGGGTCTGGTTAGGATTAGAAAAAGAAAAGAAAAAGAAATTTCACTTTAGTACCGCATGGAAAGCTCTGGAGGGGGGGACTGTAAATTTTTCTGCTCTATACACATTGTGGAAATAGTCTTTTTTTTGGTTATTTGAATTACAATAGACACTGTACAAAACTATCTTGAGTAAGGCAACCTAGGGAGCGTCAAGCAGTCAAAGAAGTGCTGCGAGCCCAAAGGAAAAAAAACAAAAAAAACAACACGACGATGTCCTCCCACAGGGTGTGTCAAAAGGAGGACCGTGGGCCCATGGCCGAGGAGTACTGCCAGTACAAGAACCTCAAAGCCAAACTGCGCCTGCTCGAGGCCCTGCTCAGCAAAAATCAGGACACGCCCAAGAGCAACTGAGCTGACAATGACGATGATGCACTTTACTGGAGGACAGCGGTGAACGTGATGTTGTTGTACACTGGGAGTTGTGTAAATCTTAGTGTAGGTGTATGATGGCACTTACTGTTTTTTGTTTGTCAGTATTGTGGAATATGCTTTTTTTTTTAATTATATTGGCAAAGGCATTTGTATGAGAAAAACTAAACTGCACAATTATGAGGAAAAGTCACAAAGCTATGACAAGTCTTTTTTCAAGAAAACATTGTAATAATTTAAGAATGATCAGAGAATTTAAGATTAACATTTTCAAATTTAAAAAAAAAACAATTACAAACGTGTTTAAATAATACAACTTTTTTGTGACTTTAGCTATATTTTTTCCTTTGAAGTTGAGGAAATGAAGTTTTTCTTGTAATATATACACATTATATTTCTCTGGGGGAAAATAGTTTTGATGATACATTTTGGTTACACTTTCATTGTAATAGTGCTAATTTAAAAATGAAAACCTTTTTCTTGACTTTGCGTTTTCAGAACTAACAACTTGAGGAAAAAGTAAATATTTTTGGTGAATTATTTTCCTTTGAAAAAAAAAATGAATTTGGCTGCCATATTTCTTTTTGATAAAAAAAAAAAACCCTCAATCTTTAACCCCTTGAAATCTTCCAACAGAGGCATGTAAAGAAAAAATAATTTTAGTGGCAATATTACGTAGGATCAAAAGATACAAGTACACCAAATCATTTTAACCAGAGGAAAACAAAATTACATTCAGCAAGAACAAAATAAAATTGTGAAATTACAAGTGAAATATTTCTCAAAAAGTTGTATTATGAAAACAAAATGCGTATAGAAATGGATAGAAGTTTCTAATTTCCTGAAAAAAATTTACGTAATATTACAATCTTTTGTTTTCCTTGAAAAAAAATACAACCAAATTACGACTTCAGCTTTTCTGTTCCAACCTTTTTTTTTTCCTTTATAAGTGTGACCCACTTTCCTATCCAGTGCAATTCTTAAAACCGTGTCAGGTTTTTATCCTTCATTGTGCATACGTGTATATATATTTCTATATTTTAATTTCTCGTGACTATTCAGTTTGAATGTTGAGCTTGCAACCTCGTTAATGTCACAGCTCCACTCAGTCTTGTCACGTTCCTGTATCGGCCACTGTTGCTTAAATGCTAATAGTGACATGAATCAGAACTCTGTGCACTTCTGGTTTCCATAACGCTATATGCCCCTGCCCTCCCTCTATGTACATACGAATACAAAATAAATATTTTTTCACATTTACCCCGCAAAACATTGACTTTTTACCTTTCCACCAACCACTGCACAATGACTGTTGCAGAATGGGTTGACATGGCGACGAGACTCACAGTACACCCGAGTTGCTAAAAGACTGCATCATGCTTTTTTTTTTTTTTTTAATAAAGGTTATCACGCTGGTCCATCACAGTACACGTTTTTGAGGCCTGTCGTACGAGTTGTAGTTCGATTCCACAGCTTGTATTATTTTTTTTTTGTACCTTTGGTTTCAAGAAATATAACAGGATGCTGCAGCCTCAGTACATGCCATAGTTGGAGGTAGCGAAAAGGTGTCCTCCCGCTGGAACGGCAAACAAAGAGGATCAAAATCAAGTTGGAAAGAATAACGATGCTTGACCATAACAAGGTAAAAAGGGTGGAAAGAAATCATTAGTAAAACAAACAAAAAGTAAAGTAATTAGAGAAGCATATTTGTAAGCGTCGGTGAAGTCAAAAATACTGAAATTTGATTGTGTGTTCATTTTTTAAATATATGTAAATGCAGTAGGTACAGGAACAAAAAAATGAAGGTTGCATTTTTGTGAATGTGGATGGCTGGACAGCATTTATGTTGTTGGACGTTTACTTCAATGCGCCATTTCATGCAAGTGTTGCACCCCCGCCCCTCGCTAGCGTCCCACACTGATGTTGCAGGTCTTGCAGCTGGGGTCCTTCTTGGCGTTGACGGTGGACAGACTCATGAGCTGGTGGCCGCTGATCTCGGCCACAGTGCCCAGCGCCAGGTCCACGGGCTCCGTGAAGATGACCTCCAGGATCACATCCTGGGCGTGATGGAATACCAGGCCGCCACCGTCACCAGCTTCCTCCTGTTGGCACGTGAGGAAGCGGTTGTCGGCGATGTCGAGGGCGGGCAGCCTCTGTTTGCAGAAGTCATCCCCCGGCGAGCCCTTGGGCGCCAGGACCAGGATGACGTAGTGGTAGGCCGTGTACATGCAGTAGAAGTCCCCAAAGTAGAGGTTGGTGTCGGGGTTGAACAGGGCGTCGGCCCGCACCTCGAAACGGTAGCGACCGTATGGGGAGTCCTGCGGGGTCTTGCCCGTGTTGAACTCGGTGTTGCAGCTGAAGAAAAGACCCTCCAGTTTGCCACTGATCGGGGAACCGTGACTGCCGCTGTTGTCTTTCACTGAGGGGAGCATCCGGTTGCCCTGCTCTTCCCTAGAACAGAAGACCGCATTTTGTGATCATGACCACAAAAAAGTCAAAAGCAAGTTTATTATTATTAATTTTTAGTATTATTAGTTTATTAGTTTTATTATTATCATTATTATCATTATATTTAGTATTTGTTTATTTGTTTTATTATTGTTGTCATTATTATTACTATTAATATTGCTAATATTATTATCAATAGTTTAGGGCATTATTATTATTGTTAGGGGTTAGGGTATTATTATCATCATCATTATTGTTATTGTTAGGAGCTATGGTATTTTTTCATTAGTTGAGTTTTATTGGTTTTTCAAGTCAAAATCTTAAGTTGCAACTAGATGGCAGAAATCGCTTACTAAAGCATCACAAGAAGAGTGTGTGGCACGTGGCAAGAAGCAACACTAAAACCAAACGAGCTAAAGAAAGTGGATTCTTTCAGGTAATATGTTCAACCGATGTGACAGTTGCTTCGAGACACTGTTAGCTATGGAAGAATTCAAACAAGTCGCCATAACAACAGCATCTCACTTGTACAAAAGCAATTGTTTTCTTTTACAAGAACACTTGACAGGTCATTTGACGTGCACGAGGAGTTCATGTATCTTCATGGCAGCTATCACGTCATACGTATACAGTAAGTAGCTTAAGTGTTTCCACCATTTCATCACAAATCAATTCTATTTGTCAATTAGTTGTGGATTTTTGCTATTCACAACAAGCATTCCTGAAGCATCCGCCTTGACGTCGCTGCTAAATTGTTTACAGCATTAAATTAAACGTGCGCTCGTGTCCACTGGGTATTTGCTCATCTCTTTTGCCCTGAAAACATTTTCCTAATTCCAGCAGTGTTTCCAAAAACAAGGCAAAGCTGATTACATTTGCAGAACTAAATGAAATCAATTAAATGTAGTTCGTGTGTAGCTTTGCTGCTGTAATGACATTAGCGCAGTGGGGGAAATAGCCTTTGTCACAAGCAGAGAAAACCAGATTTCATGATGACAAAGTGCTGGAGAGAAAAAGCGCCACATGGGCCAAGTTCGCTTGACATTTCTCCCCTTGGTGAGGACCAACAATGCTCCAGCGAGAAAATTATGATGACACACCTCCCGCCTCTGCTATTGCCGCTTTATTGGCGTCATTAAAAAATTACCAAGCCCACACATTTGACCAACAATCAAATAAATCAACTATCGAAGGGTGCAAGACAGACAAACAAATGTATGATGCCTACCTGGTGTGGTCAAAGTATTCCTTATTCTGGTTTCGGTAGAAAACAGAGAAACGCAGCATGCGGCCGGCGATCGCCTCGGCCTTGGCCAGGAGCTGGTTGAGATGAACTGTGGAATAATCTGGAAAGAAGCAACAAACGTGCTCAGCGTCATTTTGTGCCATTGAATTCCAAGAAAGTTTTGACGTTCAAGCACTGCGGAATTGGTCATGAATGCAATTTTGTTTTCTCAAGCCTCACAAAATTGTCAGTGTTGCTTTTTGTGCCGCTTTAATGGGGCCAGCTGGTGTGTAGTGTATGACAGCCCCCCCACCCCCACCTAACGTACCGGCATTAAATGCTCTGACCTCTGCATTGCGAGATAAAACTGCATCGCTGGCCTAGCTGCTTTATTTAATCCCACCGTCCTTCCCTAATCTTAACACCCTCCATCTGTATGAATCTCGCTCTCATGCATCATGTGGACGGACGGACAAGAGGTGCAATAATGGAGGACTTCCTCAAGGACACCTCGAAGTAGTCACGACAATGACCCTGATAACATTTTGTGTCAAACGAAACATCATGTTTTGTTTCCAGATGTCCCTATGACTCACCGGCGGTGCAGAACTCGACGATTTCGCTCCACTCCGAGACGGCGTAGTCTCCGTCGGTCTGTTTGGACGCCGTCTGGACTGCCACCGTGTACTCGGTGCGAGGGCTCAGAAACCAGTGGCCCCGAACCGTCATGGGCAGGGGCACCGCCTTGGCCACCAGCTTGGTCGGCACATCCTGAAGAACGACGAGATCAAGCGGAAACAAATTTACGATAGTACCTCATCCCTGTGTTTTGTGTGTGCCTTTAAGGGGCGTGGCCTAATTATTACAATCAGCATTTAGTTTGCCAAACTCAAATTTTTAAGGTTCATAAGCATCACATCACTTTCAGAGCCCCCCCGCCCCCTACTCCCCCGCCAAGTTTGACCTTATGTTTGAACTTGTTGGAGTTTTTGTTCTCCTTCTTGTTGAGGTCAATGAAGTAGTGCGTGATGCGGTCCTTGCCGCATTGCTCCATGTCCCAGCAGATCTTGAAGGAGTCGCAGGTGATGTGACTGATCTTGATGCTCTGCGGGATGGGCAACTCCTCCGTATCAGAGATGGCACCATCCTGTGATTTATTTCCTGTGCAGAAAGGAAGTCACGTTTGCTGAAAAATGTTGACATTTGGCCTTTACATCCTGCTCAGCAGCCCTCATTCTTTTATCCGCTCGTCCGCTCGCCGCTAGTGATTATTCTCCCTCCCTGTCGGCCACTTACAGTCTAAGCAGGGCGGGTTGCCATGGAAACACATCCCCCTCACAATACAAACCTACGTGTTTCCCTGAGCAGAAGCCGCATTGAATATTTCAAAACGGTGCTGATTGAACGTGCGCTCTACGCAGAGGAGGAGGATCCTTCCTTCTCGATCAGCAATGAGGTTTGCAAAAAAAAAAAAAAAACGTCATTTGCTGGTCAACTTGATCCATTTGATCACGTTAGTACCAAGTGTGATTGCAGGCGTGCGACCCACAAAGCGAGGTCAAAGGAAATGTCAAAACACGGCTCAACGGCTCCTTTGTGGAATTGGCGATGAATATAGACTCTTACGTCACACTCGGGCAGCACAGCAACAATGCGGTGTGTGTGTGTGTGTGTGTGTGTGTGTACACGGCGCAAAGAATGCACATCTAAACAATGGCAGAAGCAACCGAGCATCGCGTGGCACCGCCGTCTCCATTCATGCGCTTAGAGGGGCCGAGATTAAAAGAGCAATTCCATAATTGGACTCTTCTCGCAATCATACACACCAAAACGTACATTCCGGAACACAGAATGTGTCAATTCCTGTTTGTAATTGGCTAATTGGCAGGCAGCTTGATGAGCATCTTTCCATCACCATTACATTTTCTAGTGGTAACACAAAAATAAATTATTAAATATTTTTCCTTTATCAATACATTTTTAAATCTCATGGTTTTAAGTCATACTTTTATTTTTTTTAATGAAAACCTTACTATACAGGATCATTATTAAAGCCTAGAAAAGCTTTATCTTTTGAGAAAAAGTTTCCTATTACAGGAACTCTTGATAATAGACATCAGAGACAGAGCTCAGACCATCCTTTATCTGCAAGCTCTCCATCTGAAAAGTACATTTTGGACAGTCGGGACTGTGCGGCATGCTGTCCCACCTTTTGTTACTGACCTTTGGTTCTGGCAAGGCCCGCTGTCACCCAGAATAAATGGAAAGCGAACACTCGAGAGACTCAGTCCATCACAAAAGCAATCTCGGCGCACAGCGTGTCTAGACCGGCCTTTCATATTTGAATTTAGTGAGATGGCCAAGAGTGAGCAAGCATGGCCACTCAACTTTTATCATGACTCCCACAGCAGATAGTGCCACCATATTTCAAATAAGGCTATTATTTCCTTTGTGGTGTATCCGTTCCCTCCACGGTCATTCATCACTATCCGCGAGGGGTCGTAACATTAGGCGAGCGGCTAAATAATTTATTTGCATGATTAACACTGTCCATGAACCAAAACAATATACTGTAGATGCAAATTTTCCTCCTGAAATGTAAACACAGATTGACGCTCTCAGCACATTGACATTATCTGTGTTCATTGACATCAAGGTGGGCAGAGAAAAGGCAGATTGATGGCTTTTGCTTCTTTCTGAAAATCAAATTGATGATAGATGATAGAAATGCTAGCGAGCTAGCAAGATATAGTGACTAGTGAGAGAGAAGGTCGCTCGCTAGCAAGATAGCTAAGTGGTAAAGTGAGATGATGAATTATTATTACACCCAACACGTGCAACTGTTGATAGTCATAATAAGTACATTAGACATTGTATACCTTAATATTGTGGGCAGCCTGTGTGCGTTCAAGCTTTCCACAGCCTGTGCCGCTTATCTACTGTATGAGCAATCCTCTGGGAACGGTGAGAATGAAAGATGAAGGAGGACGAAGGTCAGACGGAGGAAGCAAAAATTAACCGTCATACTGCTCGCCAGGGACACGACTCAAGTGTCGGCAGGTAGATTACGTCGGGCCATCTATTCACTTTGCTGCATCATCCTCAGAGCCACCGAATGACACCACTACAACCATATGAGCATATTTACTACTTCCCTACAAGAAGAAAACACCAGCACAATTCAGGAGTTTCCTTCTAGTTTCGTGCCATCAAACAGTAGGCCAACTACCGTGCCCAACAATGGACGGATGCAGGGGATCCATAAAAATCTTGCTAACATGCAAACACATCACCCTCCTAATGGATCGACTTGCCCCGATCTGCTCCAGTCTTAAAGTGCTTTATTTTTTAGTCAAAGGATTGCAACCAGGCCAAAAATTAAAGCATCTGGTGTTTGGGACTGTCAGCACATTCAGGCATTAGCTCACAGCCACAGCCAGTTAATTTGCAGTCGGGCTAGGTGTTAGCCAGTTAACAATTAGCCGCTAGATGCTATCCTCAGCCACAACAACCAAGTCTACGTTCCCAAAATACTTCCACGTCACGAACCTGTCTAATAGCAAAGTAGTGATTTTCCGCCATGGCATCTGCATCTCACTGTGACCAGCCACCCAACTCTTTTAGATTAGCCGTGCAGCAGTGGACGCAGATGTTGGCCTGGCCTTTTGTAAAGCACGTCTTTGTTGGTGTGGCAAAACAGACCGCCAGAGTGACACGGACATCACGCTGAGAGCACCGAGCGGCCAGAAACAAGAGCATCTTTCTCTAAACCAAGCCACACCAACAATGTGCTCCTTCATCGCCATGTTTACACATCAGCAAGTTGTTCACCCACAAATACAGAATAACGACAACGCTACTATCATAGTGCCTGTGCCAGTTTTTCGTGAGAAACCCAAAACTGAGTGGTAACTAGCCAATCACATGCTAAGTGACGCTACACTTAAATCTTGCTCGCAGTTAGAAAGCATCCAGTGAGCCAAGAACATGAGTTTTTTTGTTGACTGCGAAATGATGAATAGATGCTTAACATATCCACGTCAATCTGGCCTGCACAGTCATGTTGCGGACATGCAGTTTGCTGGAAAATGCCAGCTGAGTCACACCAACAACTGCAATTTACAGTACAAAATTCTAAATTGGCCATCAAGCGAGCGCTCGCGCTGCCAGGCCAACGCTAATTTGCTCGTCCGCGTCGTTAGCAGTAAGCGCACGTCTGAGGCCGACATCGTTAATTTGCGTTTGATTAAAAGTCACTCTTCGGAGAACAACCCAAGCTCTTTTATTTACTGGTCGACCTTCCATGATGGATCAAAACAATCTACTTGTCATTTTTATTTTGACAAACGTACCTTGAGGGGTTGTTATTGGAGTCCAAAGTACCTTTCCTACCTTTGTTTATGAAAATTATTATCTGTAATAATGTCGTTCTCAATCTGATAGGTTAGAGTGGCACAGCCTCCATTTTGTGGGACAAATCCTGCATTTAGACTGCAGAATATTGTCATTCAGCACCACACACTGAATCAACTGTCCCGCGACGTGTTTTGAGCATTGAAATGCACCGACAGTGCTCTGTGTGTGTGTGTGTGTGTGTGTGTGTGTGTGTGTGTGTGTGTGTGTGTGTGTGTGTGTGTGTGTGTGTGTGTGTGTGTGTGTATTCCCACAGCCAGGAAGAGGCCCGGTGATGCTGCAAGCACTCCCATTTGCTGGCTCAGCGTAGCCACAGGCAGCTTCTCTCATGCTGCCCATTAAATATTGATGGCTGTGAGAGGTAAATTTAGAAAGCAGCAAAGTACTGAAATGAAGACGGTCCTGAGAAAGGACAAAAAAAAGTTTTCCAGATGAGAACACTGGCTAATTCCTGGAAGATCAATGCGATTACTTTTCATGTGGGTGCTGTCTTCCCTCTATCATTTTTCATGCTGCTTGTCATGTTCAGGGTCACAGCTGCTCTGTCAGGGTTATATATTTTTTTAAACATTTTTTTCAATAAATAAAAGCAATAATACTACTCATGGTTATTTTTTTCGACCAAAAAAATAAAGCCATGGTCATTTTTAGAGTTAGAGTTCTAGGGTCAAAGGTCAAGGGTTAGGAGGTCTTGGGGCATTTAAAAAAATACATTACATTAGGGTTTTAAAGTTGGCTTACAGTTTCAAATTTGGGTTAAGACTTCAAATTGAGGTTTTAATGTAGGGTTGGGGCTTTAAATCAGGCTTTTGAAATAGGGTTAGTTTTCCAAAGTACGTGGGGGTCCAAAATACAATTTCTTCCATTCTTCAAAAGAAATAGACATTTTGACACACAAGAACTTTTAAGCCTCATAGCCTACCAATTAGTTGCTATCTTGCAATTCTCTTTTGTGCCTTGATGGTTATGATAGCGAGAGATGGAATGAGGTCAGGCAAGCCCCCTCTGCACTCGGTGCTGTGTGAACCACTACTCGAATCATTTTCACATAACGCTGCAACTCGACCGGTCTCGCCGCTTCCCCAACCAAAGTGGCCAAAAGCCGTGTTTGTTGCTCCATAAACAAACACCATGCTGGTGTCTCAAGGACACACGCGCTCTATTGATTTGGACTACTCAGCCAGAAGTAGTTGCAAATGTTAGCAACCAAAACAACCCGGGCCTAAAAAGCTGGCAGCCAGTCCACTCCTGACTATTAGGAAAATGAAAGCGCTTGAATCAAGCCAGCAAAGCACTAAGCGCATCGTGGCGGTAGTGCGTCCAGCATGCTGACCTGGTGACTGTGCACGTAACACATTTGATGTGTGTGTTTGAAACAAACGAGAATTGATCTTTTCGGGTGTTGCGGAGGCTGTGCTCTCGCTCACATGTGGCTGCAGCCATGTTGCGGTCTCTTCTGATGATGACTTGCTTTTTTTCTTTTTATGCACAACGCATTTGAGGGTTCAACAACTCTGATCTTCAAAGTGATTATGGGATGACGACTACTTAACGACAATATTTGCAGTTATGAATGATGCATCTTTAGAAGAAAGCAGTTAGGTGTGGTGGTGCCTGCGGGGCTGAAATTGGGGCTTTCTTTTATAAGTGGCACAAAAAGGCTTTGTTGCTTTTCTTGAAATTCCACACGCGCACCGGTCCATTCAAAAGACCCCCCCAATGAGTCCCTTTAAACTAAACGCAAAGGCGTACAAAATGCAACCCAAGGTAGACACTGCACTGTACGTCACGGGAGGAAGGGGTGGGGTGGGGTCAAAATTCGACCTTAAAGCACAAATGCATAATGAGCGAATTAAGTTGATTTTGAGCTTACCGTCTCGCTCACACAGCTTAATGGTGTCCAGGCTGAGGTCCTTGATCATCCCCTCGCAGGGGCTCAGCGGGCTGCTGATGTTGCGCGCCAAGCCTGGTGCCTCCATCTCGGCCCGGGTGGATGTCACAGACGGTGATGCTGCGCTGCCTTGCGCTCTGAATGCGAATGGCCGGCTGAGCTCCTCTCGCAGCTCTACTGCTGAAGGAGGAGAGATTGAGCAGAAAGAGATGGACTTCGCAGTCTCCCCCTTCCTCCCGCTTTGACGCGTCACGTGCTCGATCAGGGGAACGCCCCGTTGCACACCGTTGCGAGGATGCAAAAACGCTTTGAAATGTTCCTCGTATTTCTTCGTTCTTCTCGCGCCGCATCCACGCAGAGCCACAAGTGTGCACGCATGCGCGTGTGCCCGCTCGTGGAGGTGTTGCGTCATAGACACAAACGCAACGTCAGCCGGTCTTCTCAAAGACCCACGACGTTTGTCATTCTGTCTGTTTGTCCTGACACTCCGCGGAGCTCAGCTGTGAATGGACTAATGATGAGATGGGGGAGGAACCTGCCTGGAGCCCCAACCTGAACCCCTTGACATATTGCACGGCATAATGAGTGCACCCCTGCACCTTGATTGATGCTTAATTAAAGCCTTTCATAAATTAGAGAAGGGGGTCAGAAATCAGTAATTCATGAATAGTGACATTTATAGGTGTCATTTTTTTGGTCAAAATTTATGTCAAGGAGTTAGGCTTTCAAATTAGGGCTTTAAAATCTTGCTTTGCAGCCCTAACCCGAGTTTCAAACCCTGCTGTGTGTGTTTCTGATTGCACACATGGCAGGAGGTCTCCCAGAGGTCAAGAGGATGATAAACGGAAGGCAAGCCGATGATTTGCAAGCCTTGGGCACCTCCTAACACCATTTGACCACATTTGAGTTTCATGAGCGAAGCTCCCAAAGCAGTCACTGTCACTTTGGGTTTGTTTTGGTCTTGCTCTCTATAACACAAAGCACCGCGAGAAGAGATGACAGTGGCTGGCAGAATTTGTAAACGCACCACATGATTAAAACACCGACAGAACACTTTTAAATGGTAGGGTAAAGATTTAAAGACACTCTCGGTCGATTAATTACAACACTTTTCTATTTGTGTACTTCTCCAAATCATTACATTTTCAATTACTAGGATCCAAATAAGGTTTGCACACTTCAACACACTGCAGTGATTGTCTGACAAAGAGCTGCTTTAAATCACTTCTGGGTTCTAATACTGATTAGAGGGCTTTGAGGTCTGCACACTCGGGTCAATTAGTGGAGCAAGCATGGTGAAGCGGCATTTCGCTGTTATGCTGCACGTAAATGGACTAAATTGTGCTTCTTTGCTTCAAGTGTGTCTGTCCTCAGGTAGCTTAAAATGGCCGCCACCTCCCACAATGCAACGTAAAAGCTGCCCACCGGCGGCCGTGGCGAGCACCACTTTGAAGTGGTTACAAAAGCGCGGCCCCTGACCTACATGTGGACTCGGCTTGATTGCGGCAAAAACAAGCTGCGTTTCCACGCGCATCGCGGGATTAGCGCGCGAGGCTTACGGAGGCCAGCGGGATCTAACTCCACACTAAGCTCATCATCACGCTGCCTTCAGTAGCAGCAAGGGATCCGGATGACACCACCGAAGCCTCAGTTCACATTTTTAACATCCAACCCAAGTGAGTCTTGCGACATTCATTCCCAAAGGTCATTGACACTCCTGCTAAAGCTGCAACAAACACAACAAACATGAAAAGAGAAGCGTGATCCGCTCATATGATTCAATAGAAGCCGGCTTGTGAGCAAGACTTTAGCAGCTGCCCCCTGTTGCGTTTAAATGCCTTCATCGCAAAAAGAGCTCAGCCACCCCGATAGTCGCAGATTAGCACCGGAGCAGCCATTGCAAGGAATTTTTAACTTCATATCCAACAAGCGTTACATCATCAAAAGACCTAAAAGAAAAACACAGAATAAAAACAAAACAAAGCTCATTGTGATGTACGCCTTGTATCGCCTCGCTATGTTTTTTGCAGGAGGAGGAGGAGGCGGGCGGGTTCTGGAGCTTTCCTCCATTCATCCATCAGCCAAGCTCATTCCCTCCAGCCACAGTCATTATGTGTTAAGATCAGTTCTGGAGAGCAGGGGGGGTGGGGGTGCTAATAGCCACTGACAGCATCCCATGCAACCCCAACAATCACACACCATCAGGAAAAAATAATCCATCAAAAATATATACACATATATCTATACTCACAAAACAAATAGCCAAGATTGGCTCACATCCACTGTGAGCTCAGAGGCCAGATGGAGGATGATGCAGGGGAGGTGCCGTGTGAGGATGCAAGAGGAAGAGCAATGGAGTCGTCGTCATCCTGTGGGATGAGCTTGAATATGGAACAACATTTCAAAGTAGTGGCGAGAAACACTTCATTAGCTACCATCCTGTTATGTCTTCGTCTTCTTTAGTTGGAGAGTGCATGTTATGTGTTTTAGGGGGAAAAACCCCAATTGGAAGAATCAATGGAAAACAAGGTCGTATTGCCAATAACATGAAGGTAAACTGGATGAAGATTCAGATCCATTTTCAAGTCATGGCCGGAGTCACGGGAATTTGTTTGCCATGGCCATGCGCCACATACACAAAGTCCCAAGCAAGGCTTGTCCAAGTGTGGCACAAGTACCGCAAGTGGCACGCGGGCTCCCCCTAGAGGTATGCAAAACAATTGCGTCAACCATTGAAAGAAATTTTTGCTCGTCAATCTA
Organism: Syngnathus leptorhynchus; assembly: GCF_054491065.1. NCBI lineage: Eukaryota > Metazoa > Chordata > Actinopteri > Syngnathiformes > Syngnathidae > Syngnathus > Syngnathus leptorhynchus. Next base: position 10,662,282 of record NC_141204.1, on the reverse strand, counting down.
AAATGTACATTTGTATTTAAAGAAGCAAATGTACACGAATGAGGGAAGACAAGCATCGAGCAACATATTGCCCAAGCAAATTACGCAGCATCATCTTGTTCACACATTTCCTGCAGCGGCAATCTGTTGCCGCGTGGAAACAATATGGCCGGGCATCAAGTGGGAAGCTTGCCGACATGTTGATGGCCGCTTAGTCATTCAAGTCGCTTTGATGCTGCAATTCTCAGGAGCTGTCTGCCCTCACATCTCTGCACATAATTGTGATGAGGAGCATTGTCTCACATTTGCTTGACTGGCAGCTTTTCTCAACAAATGTGACGGTAGAAATTAGGTTTTTTTGCGGGGAAATGTGACATGACAAGACATCATTTGAGATGGTTTGAGAGGGAAAGCCACAAGGGAGATCATTTCATATTCAGCCAGACTGCACTTTACAGGTGAAATTTATTTGACCTTCTTTGACCTTTTCAATGCTTAGTCATCGTCAGTGGCTATGTCGTGTCTTATTGCATTTATTTGTCTCCCACAAGGAAGCTTCAAAATCTCTCCAATCCTCGGTTGTGTTCCACTGGCACTGTAATGAATGTTTTCCCACTGCAGCCTACATATTAACCCGGCAAAAGCTGTATTTACACAGTCGGCAGTGCGGTGGTGTTACACAACAAATATAAAGGCGGGAAAGCTTGTGTGCTGGAAAGAAAGAAAATGGTGACAGAGAGAAAAAAGTGCAAGTGAGTCACATGCTGTTGATGAGCAGACGCTTCGGTGGAGGAGTTTGCTCCAACATGCTTGCATCACGTCATATGGAAATGAGTATAAAAATATCCAGAACATAACATTAATACAAAAATACTGATGGGAAAATGAAGCTTCAAATTTGCTTCATCAGTTGTACTTTTTGTCTCCTCTAGATGGCACCGCTGCTTTAAAAAAAAGGGGTTTAAGAAATGTCAAATCAATGTCCTACGTTGAACAGAGGCTGCCATCTAGTGGGCTCAATATATACACAACTGGTTCATGAATCATCTTGAAGCTTCATTTCCCCATTATTATTTAAAATGAATGAAAAAAAACAGCATTTCAAAGAAGCTTAATGGAAATTTAAAGCTTTTTAAACAATACTGCCCCCTTGAGGCTTGACATGGAGTCATTGGCATTTAGACAAGACCCAATCATCTGTTTTCAAACAGAATCCCTCCATCCATTTTTTTTTATAGCATTCTTCCTCATTAGGGACAAAATGGATCTCTTGCATACGAATCAGAAGTCACGCGAGCAGCATAAGAGGCAGATTAAAATGAGAATTAGCGCTCACAATTGTAAGAAAATGTGCACACGCTGTCACATAACAGCAGGAAAAGTGTTTTTGCTGGCTTCATTCCATCTCAAAATACAGCAAAATCATTTTGCATATCAAGCACCCAAGAACGTTCTGGAAACAGAAAGGTAACGAGGGAACAAAAACGTTTTTCGATAGCGACAGACAGTCGTGATTCTCCACTTGGAGCCTTGCTGGAACATTTGGAAGACAACCGTGCAGCAGATGGAATCATTCCCAGACAAACCACAAGAAAAGAGAGACATTTTGCATACATTTATTGCCTTCAGAATATCAATGTTTGAACATTTTTTTTATGCCTGACTATCAAAATAAACAATAATAAGACAACTGGAATAACAAAAGCTTTTTGGCCACAACGCACAAATCCTTTGGTGCAGAACTGTAGCTTTTCCTAACACAAAAAATAATTGTTCAGTCAAACAAATGTTAGCAAATTCTTTTAGTGGTTTGACAATTGTTTTTTAAATGTACCGCGGAACTGGACTACAAAAATGGTTTCCAATAAAAACCCTTTATTTTGGCATCCCACTGAAGGCTGTGCGACTTATTGTGAGGAGTTGCAAGTAAACTTTTTTTTTTTTCTTGGACAGGACAAGTCCTTCACGATTCGCCGAAAAACATCAAAAGCTCAGAGCTTCGATAAAGCGCTTCTTTTTTTCAACAACATTCACTGGTTAAGACGAGAAGTAAACACTTTGCGTGTAGTGCCTCGGGATAAAGCTCCATCTTCTCGTTGCTATTTTTCAAGACTTCCATATAAAAAAAACCAACATAAAATGACCTTGATTCGGCAAACTCAGAAAATGATTCACCGCACTGTAGTGTTGCTAACAACCACATGGCTTAAATACTCCCAAGTGGTTGATAAAATTGAATTGAAGGAAAAATAAAACCAAAGCAAGGCACTGATTTGTTTTCTGCTGGTTTTTCCCGTCACGCTTTAGATGCAGGCGCTCAACTTCCAAAGGCACTTTGTTACACATGTACAAAAAAACAACTTGTAATACTGTCAAATATTAACATGACGACACATAATTGCACTTTGGTTTCAACTCCAGCCTTCAAATCTTGAGAATTATGACGTCTAATCATAATAATAAGAAAAGAATGAAGTGAGAACTTCATTCTTTTCAAGGGCATCGAGACAACCCCAAAATATGACTGGGGGACATTCGAGCGTTTCTTTGCGTTCCTTCAAATGAGTTTTCATGTTCCCTGTGAGATGCAGTCAGAGCAAAATGTCCCTTCTTCAACCCAAAAAAACCCCAAAAAACTGGCACTTGAGGCTACAAAATGTTCTGTAGTGAGGTTCTTGCTCCGCGACGAAGGCAGAGGAGTGCATTGTGGGATTCCGAGGCCGGCGTGAGGCCGACGCTGACAGATAACAGACGGCGGGGAGGGAAAAAAAAAAGCCTGTGTTATAAACAACCAGATGCGGCCATCGAAGCGCTCCGCAGACTGAGAAACATAAAATGACAATAAGAATAGCACATAATCATCATATTAGGTCATCCATAATGTATAAAAACAAAATAGACATGTAAACTGATTAACATTATACATCCCGCCCCATTCCCCTAACATGGTCGTTAAAAACAAAAACATAAAAGAGTACAAAATTTGGTCTACAGAGTACATGGACGCAAAGGATGGCGAGATGTCGCAACAGCTGCACAACATCAAGAGGCACTTGGGAGGGACTTTCCCAATCTAAACACTTCCCTTTTTTGGTACACGCCACCGAGCGGTCCACTTTGGGGCCCTGACCTACTTTTGCACTTTGTCTGGCCATGCCCTCCCACCCCTAACGGGACCGGCCGGCTAAGTGCTGACACATTTGGCTTGGCATAAAAAAGAAAAGAAAAGGCATCTGTGCTTTTTAAGTCCAATGCATAGTAATTCTTCTTCTTCTTTAGATCTGAGCAATGAAGGAGTTCACAGGCAAAAGTCTCGTAAAATTAAAGTGCATGTCACCGACAGAGCTGCAGCGGCGTCAGTGGGGTAAAAATGATTGTACGAATCCTTCTGCCTGTTCCCTTGAAATACTCGGGTCGCCTTGGAAACACGCAAATGCTTCACATCGACTCAATGGGAGTAAACGCTGGACCTCAGGAATGCCCCCTCTCCCCCCATGTGTCGGTTGGCAAACTATGGCTTCCAACTGAATGCTTTTACAAGATACCGCTGTCAACAGTCTGAGCCCGAAAGAGGGAGGCGGACGAAAAAAAAAAAAGAAGATTAGAAAAAATGGGACGGGAGGGGAGGGTCTACCACCGGCCGCTGACGCTGGCCATCTCAGCGTGGAACTGACGGGAGAGGCGACCGCTGGCACCCCCTTCCAGGAAGGATGAGCGGATAGGGGGCTCGAATAGCTTGCGCCGGTTCTTGTTCAGTTCTGAAACGACATTGGGACAAAGATGAACTCGTCAACCGACTGACTTGTTTCTGCCGCGCTTATTTGCTAATATTTTGGGAAGGTCAAAGTCATGTCAAAGTGTTGAGGTGCAGCTTTCCACCAGAATTAGTCAGTCTTGCAATACCTGAGATGGCCAGCAGCATTTTCCTGCGGGCGCCAAAGGTGGTGATGCCCAACTCCTTCAGGTCCTGGTCAGTCAGAGTCAGGAATGTCTGGAGGTCGATCTGGTAGAAACATCAAGAGCGTTTTGTGTTCACGCTTTGGCAATGTTGACTTGCTGGAAAATATGTCTGGTTGCTTTGCTTACCTCCTGCTGCTGAAAGACATCCGTGTACTTCCCCAGGCCCAGCTTGCTGAAGAGCTCGGGCAGGTCCGAACCTTTGAGGGAGGAATTGAGGCTGCAGCCGTTGCTGCCCGTCACTGACGAGATGCAGTCCATGTAGTTGCTGCTGCTCAGGTAATGCTCAGCCGCTGTCCGGCAAAAGAAAAACAAAAACAAATAGGATACACAATGCAATGATATTTGGACTGTCAATTCAAATGGAATTGCGAGACAGGAGAAACCCTCTGGGAAAAGCTTTGCTAATATTTGGCATTTACAAAAAAAAAAAAAAAAAAAAAATCAGGCTGCACCCCAAAACGTGATGAAGGCCAATTGCCATGGCAACAGTTGGGCTCGGCCACCAAGGGTAATGATGCGGAATGGAGAGCAGCTGCCGCCCGAGGGCAACTTGAGCTCAAGAGAGAGAAGACATTTTGATTTTGTGTGCCGACCGTCCCCTTCCTAACTTTATCGGCAATAATCATAATCAGCCTGTGCAGTATAAACATCGCGCTGACCCGATTTGTTCTGCTTCCTCTTGGGGCTGCTGACAGCGGTAGGGAAGTCGGCGTGGGCCTGCAGCCCGTTGGACGCTCCGTTCCTCTCTCGCCAGTTGTCCGAGTCACTGCCGTTAGCCATGCCCTCACGGCTGCCGGCGCGGGACAGAGACAGCGGGGAACCCTGAGGGAGGAAGTTGACCCAAATCAAGAGTCAATATTGGAGCTGGACAGACATTAGGGCCAAAAAAGGGGGAGGGGCTTCTAACCTCAAAGGTGGTGCTCATGCTGGGCTTGTAGGGCACGTGATTGGCTCTCCTCAGTTCCTTGATCGTTTCGGCCGGCATGGACTTGGAGAAACCGAGACCACTCCAGGTGTTAGTTGGGGTCCGCACTTCCGTCACCACAGGTTTCTTCAACATAGCTGTGTGAACAAGTGAGGTGACCACATTTCTGTTTACACGTATGAAAAGACACGCACTCATCAATATTGCGCCTTAGAATTTGGTCCATTTAGCTAATACAATCGCAGGCATCTTTATCATTTCATTTCAGGAGACTTGACAGATGTGAGCTCACCTTTGGTTGCCAGCAGCTTTTTCTGTTCATAGTCAAATGCCTGGAAACAAAAACAGTATCAGACGATTTGTGTTTGTTTGGTCCGTTCGTCTGTCCACGTTTGCGCGTACCTGCATGTTAGCAAATGAGGTCTGCGGAGCCAAACGGATGCGCTCCCGCTCGTTCTGCTGCGCCGCCCTCTCCGCCGCCCTCTCGCTGCCTGGAGCCCTCTTGTCGGCAACCGGACTGTCGGACGAACTGGACTCGGCATCCGACAGCAGACAATCGGAACTGCGCAGGAAAGTATAAATCGATGTCGCATCTCGTTTGTTCACCTAACAAAGCTCAGGTGAAATCTGGCAAAGGCTTCAAGAGAAAGGCCCCTAAATTTGGCGACGTACTGTAGGTGAGAATTTTTGGTGCCCTGTAGCAGTTCCACCGCTTGCCGTTTTCCCGACGACGTCTTGCACGAGGCCAGCATCTGCTTTAGCTCGCTGCCGCTGGCCGAATGCGAGGGGCTCCTCGGCATCCCCACCTCCACAAAGGTGTCCGAGCCTTGAAAACAGAAAAAAAGACGGCGCTAAAAGTGAAAAACAGCAGCTGTAAAGGGGCTTTCAGGCGCCCGAGTTCACATGTGACGCCACACGCATTCAAGTTGCACACGGCCCAAAAACAATAATGCGATGTCAGGCGATCTAATGGAGCTCTAGGGGGAATTGCGTCGGAGCGGCCCACCCTGCACAAAGAAAAAGCGGACGGAGCCAGTCCAAATAGACGGCCAGACGCGGGAGGAGGTGATGGAAGGATGGAAGCGAGGAGGGACGGAAGGAAAGGAGAGCAAAGCGGCCCGTGACGCGGCACATCGGGGAGGACAGCCGCGGTAAACACGGCAGAAAGAGGAGAGGCGTGAGAGAGAACCATTTGAAGGGAAAAACTGACAGGAGGGTACAAGTTCAACTCGGTCCTTTTGCGTGGAATCAACGGCCACTGTGAGGTGAACAACTGCACCGGGAATTAAGTTCTTGTCAAGTACGTATTCTTCACAAGGACACAAAATGTAGTCACTTCTGATAATAATGTTTACCATGGAATTAAGTTCTTGTCAAGTACGTATTCTTCACGAGGACACGAATAAAGTGGAGTCACTTCTGACAGGTGGTTTAGTGTCAATGTTTCTCATCAATAATGTGTAAGTGAATAATTATTTTACAAAGTATAAGACAGCTCAATTTGGCCTGGCTCTGACATTTGCACTTCCCTTAACCACCATCGGGACTGTCTTTTGCATTTGGTGAGTACCTTCATCGGTGCTGGACTTGCTGGACAGAGGCTCCGATGGATTGTGTCCGCCGGCCTCCTGGATGGAGTCGCATGGCGCCGGACTCAAAACCGTTTCGGCAAGCGACGCGGTGGCTATCCTCCCGTAGACTGAAGCCGGATGCTGCGCAGACGACGGCCGGGCGATATAGTCAGTGACGGCGTTTAAAAAGAAGATGGGGTGGAGAACGAGGGGGGACCTTAACGTGGCCGTTGAGAGCGCAGGCTGCCTTGGCACAGTCGGGGACACCGTTGGGCTGCTTGTCAATGGGCGCCAGGCCCGGCGGAGGAGAGGGCGTGTTCTGTGTGTAGCCTTGCACGCCCGACAGTAGGATGCTGCTCAGCGTGGCGTGGGTGGCCGGATGCAGCATCAACTGGGACGAGAAGGCTGGGAGCGGAAGGCAACGTCAGGATTTACACTATTTTTCTTCTAGGTCTCAACTGAGCCAAGTTCACCAAAACCAACAAAACGGGTGAAAGGAAATAAAAATCCTTTGAATGAAATGACAACTGAAATGTCCTCCAATTTGATATTCAAAAAGAAAAACTATGAAGCTTCAAGATGATTCGTGAAGCAGTTTTTGTGTTTATTGAGCCTGCTAGATGGCAGCCTCTTACTTAAAATTTCTGAAACTTATTTTTATAAAGCGGTAGTGCCATCTAGTGGAGTAAAAAAAAATACAAGCAGTTCATGAAGCAAAATTGAAGCTTTATTTTCCATCTTCTCCTTACCTTGGGCAGTGGTGAGCGAGCTGGGCCACAGCGAGGGCGTAGGCGTGCTGGGGGTTTGCAGGGGGCTCATGGAGGAGTTTAAGGTGTTGAGGACGGCGTTGGGGGCGGCCGAGTTGGCCAGTGAGTTGGCCAGCGAGTGGGACGCCGTTGCGCTCAGGAAGCCTGTGCACAAAACCGACAAATCGGCGACGGGCTGCACAAAGCAGAATTGAACTAAACACACGTTTTGTCAAGGCCTCAGAGAAAATAATCTTGCTTTTCCTACTGTTGAACACGCACGTTCCATCAAGGCGGCAGGCAAGCGTGAGAAGGAATTTCTCGCATCTCTGCAAGGTGGGCACCGCCAATGAAAGCTTGTTATTGAGACAATATGCCGCTGAGTGCTTTGCCCCAAAGGCCGTGTACGAAAACACAAAGAAGCGGGTCTGCGGCTTTAACAAGGGGCTACTTTGGCTCTGGGAGGAAGGCACGGGACTTGCCTGGCAGTCTGCTATGTAATCTGAGCAAGAGAAGCATGTAGCAATTACTAACGGCCAGGATGTGGGCCTGTCCACCAACTCCCGACCAATTGAACAGCAAAGGAATACGGAATGCTATTATTATTTTATGGCCACTGATTATTTACATTAAATCTACTTTTCCCTCCTTTCCATTTGGCAGGAAGCGAGAGGTCATAAAATGTACGTTCATTGAGTTTAAACAGGGAACACGCTGTCCATTTGGAAGTTCCTATTCGTTTTTACGAATGTAGCCGTGGATAACTCTAAATCAGCAAAAAACTGAGAATTAACAATTTATGACAAAAGGCAACTTTAAAATTCAGTTTTTCTAGACATTTAAGACATCATAATACTGTTCATTGAATCATCCCAGCTCCTCTCTGCTCATCAGTACTCCACTAATATGAGCCACAGTTTGTGTGTTTTTTTTAACTGACTTTCTATTTACATCGTGACATGTCAACTGGAGTGGTATTGTTCATTATTTTTAATGAGTGTTTTCTTGTTATTACCCAGGTTGCTGAGCCCCAGACCAGCTGAGGCCAAAATATCCAGGCCAACGGGGCAGATGAGGGACGGCGAGGGCCCGTTAGGGGCCGGGTTGACAGCCACCGACGGCGAGGAGCAAGACACACCGTTGCTCTCCAGGCCCAGCAGGAACTTTCGAGCTTCGTACATGTTGACGGCGTTCCTCTCCACGCTCTTCACAATGACAGACTGAAAGAGAGAGCGAGATGAAGGTTGCGCAATACAATTGAGAGCAAAAGAAATTATTAAATATTTGTGTGTGTGTGTGTGTGTGTCTGTGTGTGTGTGTGTGTGTGTGTGTGTGTGTGTGTGTGTGTGTGTGGAGCATGGGAGGGGCTGAGCGAGGGTTTGGGAATGTTGGACTGGGAGATAGGGAGTGAAAGGGAGGATGAGGGGGAGAGACAAACAAGATGGAAAGGAAGGAAGAAGGGAATTAAGAAGAGATTAGAATGACAAACAGCGTCGGTGTGGGAGGAACATTTGACGGATGACTTTTTTTTCAGCACTTTACACTCGCTTGGATGCACGCTGGAAATATTAAACAGATATTGTTACGAACTTTGACGTCACATTAGGAGCCATTAAAGTCAACAATAAAAAGTTACAGTATGGAGAGCAACATGTGGGGACGTTTATCACACGTGCAATAACGATGCCGCAAATTGCTGCCTTCTATTTGAACAGTTTTGCAAAGCTTGACCGTCCTGTGACCGTCAAAAGCTGCTTAGGATGATGATGATAGGATTGGAAAATATACCGCAAAAAGCATTAGAGGACATAAATGAGGGAGAGGGAACTACAACAATAGATGATGTAAAGAAGCCAGGTTTCATCGAGGGCCAGAATTTCTGTAAATGTACAAAGATCATAGCAAAACGCGACTAATGACGAGCTGATCTGACGAGTTATGACAGAAACGTACGGGAAGTGTAGACGGAATATGTTCAATGGGCCAACTGCTGCCAAATGTGCAATGTGGATCAGATGTGAAGCAAACTTGCTTTGACTTCACAGCCCCCGCCACACATTCCATGTTATGAGCAAATCAGATACCAGAAAACGTCTTTCATTTTGTTTTTCTGTTCATTAGAAGATGTTTCATCTTACATAAAGTGGTGTCGAGTTGAAATATGTATTCTCCTTGCTGTTAATAATTACGCAAATATCGTCATAAATACAGAATTTCAAACCAGGCACTCCCACTAAACACAAATATTGGGAAAATTAATCCAATATGACTTGTAGAGAAATAATCAGGTCAGACGGCTCATCGGGTTTTTTCCAGGCAAGCCGCAAGCTTAGCTCTGCTTGGATGGCACACAATCGTGAATGCCAACAAAAAGAAACAAAAAACATAATGTTTGCATTTTGCCCTTTTTCTAGAAACAGACTCCAAGTCTTTCTTTTACGACTCTGCCAAAGAGCTGAGAGTGGATGGGCCGACTTCTGTCACCTCGTTAACATATTTAAGTGAAGGGTTCTTAGGAGGGTCGTGAGGAGAGGAAGTGCTGGAAGCACTCTGCCCACATGATGGTGTTACTTTCTAAACCAAGTAATCTGTAAAGGACAAATATACTGTTTCAAAGTAACCGTGGCACCACATTGAATTTGTAACGGTACCTAACTAACTGGACACACCTAACTACCAAAGCTACCTAACTACCTAAGCTACCTAACTTGACACCTCAACTATATTTTAGATTTAACTTAGGGCAACCTATGCGGATCTTACAGTTCATCTCATGCTAATAGTTGCAAGTCTTTTTTTCAATAGACACAAATCTTGAGCCGGCTGGTTGAGTTTGTGGTTCCCCACCGGGGCAGACGCTGAGTGAACATGGCAGCATTCCCTTTGATTTCCCTTCCTGGTTTTTCCGTTTTAAGTCGCTCGCATAGTGAAATGTGACCTGTCAATATGTTTGTTTAATACAATCGGACATAGCGACACCGCCCTCACTCTCCTTGGAGGCCGTGAGGTGCTTTTCTCAAAATGGAATGTTGTTTTATTTTTTTCCTTTAGAACGCGCACAAACGGGCGATTGTTATTGTCATACCTTGCTGGGCTGTTTGGGCTTGGGTTTGATACTGATGAAGACATCCAGTTGCTCCATTAGGGCCGTGATACACTGAGGCTCCACCTCCACGTCCTCTTTTATGTCAAACATCAGCACCAGTGGCAGGCAGCCCTGAGAAGCACATGGAGCAAAACAATAAATCATAATATTTAATATTTTTTTTTATAGGTCAGAATTGGAGCTAGATAGTGAGTTAATTCAACAGCTAGCTAGATGAGAGTTAGAGAGATGATGAATGGATGGATGGATGGATGGATGGATGGATGGATGGATGGATGGATGGATGGATGAGAGAGGGAAGTTTGTTGTCCACATTATATTTGGGGTTATAATCCTCGCTACTATGATCACGAGGTCCAACTAATCCAGTAAATACTCTGACTCCCTGGTGGACCTTTTTTGCATCTTGAGTTTGGGGAAATTGGGCCAAGCGCAATATGCTTCACATTATCACCGCCACAAAACCACAGATGCGTATATTTTGGGGGCCAAGCGCCGCATGGCCGGCGTTCCCATTGTGAGTAGGTGTAATTAGCAGCAGAGTAGCGGCGCTGCTGACGACCTTCGGGTCGGAACTGTAATCAACAGTGCGAGCGAGGGGCCAAATCACAATGTACGCTCTGACAGGCAGGACTCCCCATTCCGGACGTCCACTTGACATTTTATTTTGGGCATTTCTGTCTTACTCGTAGGCTTTTTGTTTTGGGTTCCCTTGGCCTACAAGCCACACGCGATGCTGTTTTTCTTGCTGCTCTTCCAGTTTTCCAAAGGACGAGAAAGCCGTGTTCAGTCACCGCAAGTGCTCTGGTATCTGTTAACCGTTCTCCACGTGGAGGCTAGAGAAACAAAGAGAGGGAAGCTCTGGAGAATATCGGTCCTATGTTGGGTCGTCTGCACCAGCCGTGTAATATATGTTGTTATTATTAGTATTATTTTAAATTCCACCTTAATTAATCCAGGGAAGGCGTTGGAGAAGAGATTCTCATTTGCAACATGGAAGCAAAAACAAATAATTTTCTTATTAATGGTTTTTGTATTGTATTCATTTATGTGCATTATTTCCCCTTTTAAAGTTTAATATTTTATTACTAAAATTTTTAAATATCTAACAAATGCATCTAAAAATTATGAGACTAAAATGTGGCCTTTCAGCACCCTCTTTCTGGAAATTGGCAAAAATAAACCAAATACTTTAGTCTGGTACAAGGACGCAAAAATAAAGAACCTAAAAGCCCTTCCGAAACCAAACCAAAGATGAACTGGGAATTGCAGTCTGAAATCCGAGCAAACCATCATCATTAGCGGCAGTCGAGATAATGCATCTAACTAGCAGCTATGTGGCAGCTTAATGGTCGTTGCTGCCAAAAGCAAAGGTTCTTTCCAAACCCCAAAAGGTCACGGTGGTTGACGTGCCGAAGCCCGCGCATCCCTCGCATACCAAGCTGATGCGAGTCCGACTGTGACATCCATTACGGTGACCGCACAAATATACGCTCGGAGTAGATTCGCCGTGCCGGCGCGCGACCGCAATAACAAACGGCGGCGATGTGACGTCATTGCCGGTAAGCGTGGCGAGATACGCACCATGAGGTACTGACGGGCGAGGCACACTGACTCAATGGTGCCCTGGATGTAGACGGTAGACTTCTTCTGGGGGGCGTTGGGGTCGGGGAAGTGGATCTGGGCGCCCGTCCTTTGGGCGATGTGCTTGATGTTGCTGCCGTTGCGGCCTTTCATGAAGAGGTGGTGCTGGGGGGCGATGTCCAGGTGGGTGCTCACGGAGATGGTGCTCACCAAGCTGCCTGCCAGGTGCTCCAGCAGCAGAGCTGTGCCACGCTGAGGAAGAAAATAAAGACAATGTTGACATTCGTAAAATACAATAAGGATGAATGAAACACCCTTTTATGGTATGTTTATGTCCAATTGAACAGGTCCGTTTTAATTTTTTTTTATGAATGTTAACGAGCTATAAGTACTTGTATTCAAGCTTAGTTATTGGTGAGCGCAGAAACTCACCCAAAAACCGTTTTACCACATATATAAATATTATCTCAAGACTAAAATGATTATTTCAGGAAAATTAACACTAAAAGCACATTTCCAACAGTTTTATGTTTATCCACACGGCACATTGTAAAACAGCCCATATCCTTGAGAAAATACGTCTTTGGAAAATGCGTCTGTCAACGAGTAGAGGAGACCAACTATCACTTGGCCTTGTAAAGCACGCCTTGCCCATAGCGCAAAGGGGGGAGGGCATCCTCACACACCGCGGCAGCTTTGGCAATCTTCCGAGGTATTCCCGGGGTCTCTCAGCAGCGCACAATGGCGGTGCTCACGCATTCCACTAATCGGGTCGGCCTTCGTTCGGCTTCCTCACCCGCTCTGACCTAGCCACAAACACGCCGAGACGCTTTGTAACACATTTACTAAACATACGCAGTTGATTGAGCTCACGCAAAAGTGCGGGCGCAAATGACAAAATAATATACTCAGAGGCTTGGAAACGCAAAGCAACATGAGCTCGGCTGTGGAGTTACCGGGCATGATTTATTGGCAGGAGAGACGGGAAAACTCCTCGAGAGACTTGGCTCGCTTGCCAGTTGAAGAAGTATACGCACGAGAGAGACAGAGCGAGCGAGACGCTTCTCTCGCCGCATCTACGAGCAGGCTAAGCGAAAAAGTTGCGCCGCCCCCGCAGCTGAGTTCACGCCACCGAAACATCTCTCAGCACTCTCTTGGCTGCGGGGTGCTGAGAAGTAATGAAGCGGCTTGTGCGGGAAAAAGGCAGCCATCCTGACAGTGTTGGTGGGCTCAGCTAAGAAACTTACGGCTTGCCATAGAAACGGGCAAAGAGGACATAATATGGCTGCATACAGTGAGAAGATCCCTTCAACCAGTGGTTCTCAATCTAGGGGTCCCCTGACCTTTAAGGGTCTGTGAGTTGAAGCTTGGGGTCCACAACATAGTTTGTGATACAGAGTGACTTCGATCATTAGTGTAATTAATTTCTGGACCGTTCACCACTGAAATGACACCGAGCCAGCCCATCACAAAATGTCGGTCACGCCTCACCTTGACGGCGTTGTTTTGGGAGCCGCGCACCACGCCGGTGGCCCTGTAGAGCCGCGTGGGCGGTTTGAAGGACACGACGAGGTTGTACGTCTGCGAGATGGCCTGCACGCTCGGCGAGCTCGGGTCCGACTGCATGATGGCCGGGAGCTCGAAAGACAGCACGAGAGGGAGCAGCTCCTGCAATGAGTAACGACAGATCTGTGAAAACTGAGTGAAAATACAGAGGCAGGTTTTTAATTCATATCACCTTTCTTTTTGATGACCAATTACGGACACCAGAGAACTGTTCTAGGTTGTGAAAATGTATACATGTGTATTGAGGTTGTGACAAATTGGGGCAGTTGGTTCTCCTACAAGGGTTTCTGATCACTGATCGTAACCTCAGCAGCAGTGGCAAAATATCAGCGATCCAACAAGATGAACGGTGCGACCTCACTCCATGTTAACTTATGCATGCAGCTACACACACAGAAAGCGCAGACTATGGACACGCACACACACATCGACAGAGTTGTCCAAACACTGGCTGTCGGGCAGTGCGCCACGATGGGTTTGGCTTCCAGCCGAGGGCAAGCGGCATGAAATGCTTGGACCAAAGAAATGCCTCCACTGATCAGTCCCATATGTGCTTGGCCTTAGTTTTGTATCACGCTTCCACACTTGCTCTCTGAGGGATCGAGAAATTTAGGTCAGAACAAAAGAAAGTACGGCCGGACTCGAGCAATCAAGGAAGAAAAGGACAACTTTTAAAGTTGGAGCTGACCTCAGCTTTACTTCAAAACCAGTATGTGGAGTTCAGTTACAAGTTGAAAGCGCTGGTTGGAAAAGATGGCAAATGTAAATATCTGTGAGGTAAAGCTGGCTTTCATCACGTCTGTTCAGGTTTGGCACGCGAGCCCCCCTGACGAGTCACCACCACAACAGCACACTTGTTACTCGTACAAAAGACAACAACCGGTTCAAACAGTCCAACACGCGACAGTCCAAATGCACGTTTGAATGTTAAAAGAAAAAAAAAAAAAAGCTCCTCCCTCGCTTCTCTTCCGCTGACGTGCTGTTCTTTGGATGAACAGTTTTTGGGACTTTTTGTTGCTTATGCAAACAGCCGTTAAGCTCGCCGAGGTACGGCCAGATGAAGCTTGCCGTGTTTGAGCAGACGGCGCACAAATATGCCGCACTTCAAACCTCTCATCGCATGCAGAGCTTTGTTAGTTTTGGTGCGGCGTGTACCGTTCATGATCACCTTGGTGAAACACGTTCAAAAGTTAACCGACAAGTCATGCCTTTTGGAACATTATTTTTCTTTCTTTTTTTTTTTTTTTAAGGAATGAGGCCTTCTGCAATTTAGCACAATCTAAAACAGAAAACATATGACGTATGATGTCCCTGCTGTGAAACCAAAATCGCAAAACTGTTTTAGCTACCAACATTACCTAACAACATTAGTTTCAAATAGGATTTTATTCTGTGTGTGTTTGTGTGTGTGATTAAGGCAAGTCAAAGCAGATTTATTCATTCCATACTTCAGATAGCGAAACGTACTTCACCCCAAAAAAATTACGAAAAATTAAAACACTTGCTACTCCGGAGCCTCAGTCGTCATGGTAACAAAAGTTAATCTTAAATAGCACTCAAATGATTGACTCCTTGCCGTATTTTAACAAAAGCATGTCACAAATTGAACTTGTGGAGAAAACAACCCAATGTCTCCTTCTAAAACAAACAAAAAAAAGAGCTGAGTCAGAATGGCGGGAAATTGAGAGAAAACAGATGAAGAGTCTTGAGCTGTGCGAGCAAGAAATTGGAATGTGTGAAACCAAAAACGAGCACTTAGCTCAGAGCGCTCTGACCCAAGTGAGTTTAAAGAAAATATATATACTAGATGGACCTCCTCAAATCAAATTTCTGGAAGTGTTTCCAGAACTAATAAGTGTAGCCAATACAGGAAGTGTTGACGCATGATGAAGTGTTCCGACTTACCCTGATTTTAACTCGAGCTGCCTCCACCCCTCCTGGCTGCCCCGCGATAGACACCTGTCGTGAAGAATCAAAAAATTGGAAACGAGGCAAAGACCAAAGCAAGCTCAGATGAAGTCAGACTTAATTCTAGTGCTGCGAGAGCGCACTCCAGCAATCATGCAAATTGGGACACAAAAGGATTAGCTTAGTTTTTTTTTTTTTTTTTACTCTTATCCTCATTCCCCTCCGAGCCTTATCAGACCAATCGAAATCCTTCAAAGGCAGCAAAATGAAGGGCTTAGTATGAAAGTTCAAACGATACCACCAAAGAACAGCATTGAAAAGGAAGATCATTTTGTTGGCTTTTTATGCTAGCAATGGAAAAAAAGGTTACATTACAATTGAGGCCGTTTCTGTTTGTGAGTGAGTACGAGGAAGCCATTAACTAACCTTGGACATCGGCGTTCATTGGGAAGATGCGTGGTTTTAAGAAGAACAAAAATTTTGCTGTTTATATCTACATACTGTAACGGAATTTAGGTCAATGACCAAGCACCAAAACACATAATTATGCGGGCAGCAGGAAAAAAAAAAGTGCTGAGCAAGCAGTTTCACGATGACTTTCGAGTCCAAACAAATTTATGTGGCAATGTTGCGGCCGGGTCGATCAAAAGTAAATATTTTTAGTGCGGTGGCCATCCGTCGCTACGAACGTACCTGGTTGCTTTTCTCCGCCTGGTTGTTCCTGTTGGAGTCGGGGAAGTGGATGTGGCAGCCCGTCTCCTCCATCACCCGCTTGATGTTGTTGCCACCTTTACCGATCACGTGCGAGTGCTCGGTGTGCGAAACGTCCATCTTCAGCGTCACCCTGTTACTCTGGCGATATCCAAAAGTACAGCCGTCAATGGCAATCGTTTTCACAATAACTTGCATCATGCCCTTTTAGAGGCTGACTGCCCGACAGTGGTCATACTACACGACAAGTGTACCTAATGAAGTGACCACCGAATTAAAAATTGTCCCGCTCGGCTGTTCAAAGTGCACGCTTCATTGGCTGCCCCCAGGGGGTGCCACAGCGCAGTTGCCCAGGTGATGCGATTGTGCTGTTGCCATGGTGATGAAGCCACTAACAGAAGAGCAGCATATCTGATGAGGGGTGAATTTAGTTCCTGGGACTTCTTCAATGGGGATTTACACGACTTCATCCACCTCTTACATTAATGTCACCATTATCACATCAATGAAAAGAAACCACTTTTTTATACCTTTGTATCGAGCACCGACATAATTCTCTCTTTGGCGTCCCTCACATTTTCCCTCTTGCCGCACACTTTGATGTGTGGATCTGCAGAGAGAAGAGGGCCAATCAGGACAAAAGGTGACAACGTCAACACAACATGGCCGTTCGGGGTCGAGCGCGTCTGCCAGCGTTGACAAATCACAGTGCGCCCGAAAATCTCTGCCAGGGTAATTGCTGCTTTTGATAAGAGCACGCTTGATTTTGAGTCTGCGAGCAACCGCGGCGGCATGCGAGAAAGTGGGCGTGACGGCGGGAGGCTGCGGCAGGGTCTCAGCCACGACTCTGCGGAATTTCACTCAGCCGATCCAGCCGTCATTCCGGGACGGATGGGCTGAGAATTATTGCTTTGCGCCTCGCATTTTAGCCTAAAAAGACGACACAAAACATCCTGTGGTGCTTATCACCATCCTCAACCGACACACGGGAAAGAATGCTTGATTTTAGCTTCTTTTTTTTTTTCTTTTTCAACACTGGACATTGTGAACTGAGATGTATTAAAATGATATTTCCCTGAACCACTTTTAGCTCACATAGCAATAGCCACAAATGCTTAAATTTTTTGAGACCCCTGTGGAGTCAAACACACACACACCCAACACACACACGTGTACTACACACATTGGAGGAAGTCCGCTAAGGCCCCCTTTCCAGGAATCCCCCCCTCCCCTCCCTTATACACACACACAGAGCACTTGAAGTATCTCAGATTTACAGTATGGCCTTCAGAGAAGCCTCGCTCAATCCCAATTATTGTTTCAATGTCGCCCCACATTTTGTGGACCTCTCGAGTGCATGTTTACACTTTTCTGGTGGGGAGAAAAAAAATCCTGGGCGGGGCAGAATAATTTGTGATGACGACGGAATTTTGAAGTGTATGGAAACAACAGAGAGCTAGAAAATAACATGATGAAAAAAAGAAAAAAGCAGAAAAAACTTTCACATTCCTGCTTTACAAAACTTGGAATAACCTCTTGTAATACACAATTCAAGCGTTAGAGGGCGCGCTTCCAGTGTCCCCACTCTAACCTGCAGCGCACATCTGGCAAACATTAGTCGGCTTGCAGTTGTGATGTAGAACACCCCCACATTTTTTCAGCAAAGTGTGGCGTAGTCTTTTTTTTAGGGGTTAAAAAATGTGCAGCTAACAGCTTAATTTGGCACACGCAACAGCTACAAAAACAAACAAAAATAAGAGCAGAGCTTCAGGCTGCAAAAGGTGAGAGCTTTCAGTCACACAAAGAAAGAACCTCTTTGACCCGTAGCTTGCTACTGGAAACAGAAAGTGAGTGCCGTTGTCTTTTATAGCGACAGATATGTCTTCATGTTAATCCCAAATTTCATAAGAAGCAATCGAGGGTGTTCCAAAAATGTTTACAGCATTTGCTAGTCTGCATTACAAATTCTGACTCAAACGTGTCAAAACTAATTAAGTTTGATGTTACATTTAAGTTGTAGTTTAATGTCAGCTTGTTGAACACCTCAGGTGGCCAGTTAGTCTACGCGTGAGCGTCTGGGGGTGAGCTGTGGCTTAAATCAGATGCTTGCCAGCGTTCTCAGTTGACTATTTTGTGTATCCTAGTCAATAAATTGTTTCCCATTGCATTTGTGTTTCAAAAGATAAAATAGATTAGAACATTTTGGAACACATTATAAAATGTCATTCAGCCTTATCAAGAATGGACTTCTGCAAAACATCCAGAGGGCAGACTTTGTGGGAGTTTTTTTCCCCCCCCGATTCCTTGGAGCATTCAATCAGTGGACGCCCGCACGCACATGATGAGGGGAACCTTATCGTGGCCGTGCAGGTGGCGGAGCCGCTCAGCCCGAAGGTAATAAAACCAAGAAGGCCAGCTCACATTTTGATGGAGCAGAACTTTCGCTCTTGGGTGACAAACATCTGCCACCGACCCGCCGGCTTCAAAAGTCTTTCCAGACTCGGCATGAAAGACGACACTGATGCAAAGTTACGGGAAAAGCGTCTCGCCGCCTTTTGAATAGGAAGAGCAAAAATAACATGCTGCCGCACGTCATGGGTGAGTCTCAGACACAACCTTTTGTGACACACAACCTTTTGTGACGTGCAAAAATTTGGTTTTGACAAAGGTAGAGAACATGATTTTTAGTGCACCAAACTATGGGCTTTATTTTAGTGAAGTGTAAATTTTGTGTGGCGTTAGAACCAATGCTGGTCAACTGATCTGGAAAAGGGAGGGCTGCGTCACGGTGGGAGTATTATTTTCTTTATTCATGAATGTCAGACAAAAAAAATAAAATGGTAACTATTATTATTGTTAAACAGAAAGTGTAAAACACGATGTGCTGAGCTAAACTCAGTTTTGTGTAACTTTTTGGGATGTTTGAGGTGACCACTTTATGAAGTTCTTGTAGGCTACAAATGATGCCCATTTCCATGTCAACAAAGCAGCGCAGTGCTTTTGTTTTGCAAGTCTGTGTCAACATGTTGCCTTGCTACAAATTGTTACAAGCTGAAGGAGAATATGAAATCTTGGCATTCATTTTTCAAAAAAATATCTGCTTGACATAGGCCCGCTAACACATTAAGCAATACACTAGTGGATATGAGAAGATATGGATTACACCTCTGGTGCAAAATCCAATGACGGTCTTTTGTGATAAGAAACGCTTTACTGCTTTTTTTTTTTTTTTTATATTTGTTTTCCTTGGACACTTTTCTTCTTTTTGCTGATGCTCTTTTTCAACGAGCAGATGATGCGATCACGAGCCCTTTATTCTGCCCTTGAGAGCTGCTTGTTAAAAACGTGCGGTTAGTCAGTTTCTCACATGTCTCCTTCCAAGAACACATGTGCTCGTAACCGAAAGACAATGTCCAACATTTTTTGGGAGGGGATAAAATAAAATAAAAATGATGACGCTACTATGGAAAACACTCGACGATCAAAATGTTGTCGATTTAGCACACGCAATGCTGATGACGGCGACTTGCGTCATTTTGCAGAATATCTCCGATGGCGGGCGAGTGGGGAAGTTACATAATGCCGCTGGATTGCACATCTGGTTTGAGGACTCGCGTGGGCAATTCTCCCGTGGACAACAAAGTGGGCGTGGCTACAACTCGGTATTGAACCTGACACGACTGCTGGACGAGCTCCTAATGAGCGCCATCATGTTTTAATTGTAACAAAGCACTGGAACAAGTGACGAATGAATTTAGTGACAACTCGACTGGATCCAGATTATCAATAGTGTCCAAAAAACGCAATCCCAACTGATCAAATGACGGAAAAATTAAGGGGTTCAGGCATTGTGAGGACAAATTTGGTATGGCAGGGAGCATCCAACATGAGAAGTGAAAGAGTTCTCACCTTTTTTCGACTTTGCTCCGATCTTCAGCTTGGAAGGCCAGGCGATCTGTGTTTGTGTATCGTCCATAATCTGAAACACAATTAACATGAATAAATTGGGTCAAAGAGGAAAAATTAATGGTGCTGTTATCAAATCCAGTTCAAATAAGTAGGCCGGTATAAGTGCAGAAGAAAATTCGCCAAATTTTGATTGTCCACATACGAAGAATGCCAATCTGGTCCTGTCGTAGTAACCGGGAGCACATGCGCCCACGTGAAGAAAACAAATTTCAAATTTCTCACTTTGCTTGGAGAAAAATATTTCAGAGCCCATCCATCTCCTTCCGCTTATGCGGGGTCGGGTCGCAGGGGCAGAAGCTTTAGGAGGGAGTCCCAGACTTCCCTCTCCCCAGCCACTTCATCCAGCTCATCCCGGGGGATCCCAAGGCATTCCCAGGCCAGTTGAGAGACATAGTCTCTCCAGCGCGTCCTGGGTCGTCCCCGGGGTCTCTTTCCGGTGGAACATGCCCAGAACACCTCCCCAGGGAGGTGTCCAGGAGGCATCCTGATGAGATGCCCGAGCCACCTCATCTGGCTCCTCTCAACGTGGAGGAGCAGCGGCTCTACTCTGAGTCTCTCCCGGATGACTGAGCTTCTCACCTTATCTCTAAGGGAGAGCCCGGACACCCTGCGGAGGAAACTCATTTCGGCCGCTTGTATCCTGGATCTCGTTCTTTCGGTCACGACCCATAGCTCGTGACCATAGGTGAGGGTAGGAGCATAGATTGACCGGTAAACCGAGAGCATTGCCTTTTGGCTCAGCTCTCTCTTCACCACGACAGACCGGTACAGAGTCCACATTACTGCCGACGCTGCACCGATCCATCCGCCTGTCGATCTCGCGCTCCATCCTGCCCTCACTCGTGAAGAACCCAAGATACTTGAACTCCTCCTATTTCAGAGCTGAATGTTGAAAATAAGACGATATACTCTCCATCTTTGTTTTCATACTTTCCGGCACCTTTGGGGTGAAAAAGGCAAGAATTTGTCTCAAGCGCTCTCATGTCTGACACCGGAGCACCGTTGCAAACTACTTAATATTCCTCAGCGGTCTGCAGCAAGAGGAAACGAGTGCCGTGTTGTCATTTAAAAGTGCACCCTGTCAAGATTAGCTGACGAGATTGGCAACAGCGCTCCAGGAATGGAACTCAAGTTGAAAACATTCACCGTGGCTTCAACGCCGCATTTTGATTACTATTCAATTTGTAGAATAAGATTTGAGTAGATTCAGTCACCAGTTTTCAACAAGTTAGCACTGTGACGTTCATTTTAGTCAACAGCAGGGGGCAGCGCAGGGAAAAAACGTCAGTTGCGAGAGCTGCATGGACAACTGGTAGATTAATTTTCTTAATTTGTTATTAATTGGGATATTGTGTTTGGACTCGTGTTGGCTGGTAGAAAACATTACTGCAAAAACTTTCAGAATATTTGAGCACTTCTCACGCCAAAATGGAAAACAGCCACTGTCCTTAAGCGGGGGGCGTTTGGGGGCCCAAATGAAAATGGGAAGTGCTTCAATGACAGCTCTTGAGGGAGACGCCCGGTCTGGGAGGCGTCGCATCTAACGCATCCTGACAGCTTGTCCTTCCCAGCGCGTCTTCGATGGTCAGCTGCGAGTGGCGTCATTTCAAACGCGTCCGAGAAGACGCCACTCGCTCGGAAAGCGATGATAAAATTAATTCACAACAAACTTTCTGCTTTGCTTTGAAATCCTTATTTGCACAACAGATGATTTTTTGGGGGGGTTTTCAATATAAAGCATGTGGCATTATTTCCTCTTTTGAAGCGATTGGATCAAGCTGCACATCTGCAGACGTTACAATAGTTGTCATCCAATAGCAACAAAAGTAAAAATAGAAAGTAATCAGCAATTCGTGCAAAATGTGAGGCTGACGCTGCAGCCAAATTTGAGTCAATTTGACTTCGCCACCCTCCCCCCCGTCTAATTCTAATCGGCTGTTCCACTGATTCCAAAGTTAAATAGTAGAAGTCAAAGTTCTCATTTTTAACCGACAGTGAATGAGTTAAGGTCGACATTTCGTAACATTTGGGTCCGAAAAAAAAAAGCGGTTGATTTCCACTCTGGCCCGAGGCCCGGCCCACTAATCTCCAACATCACTGTTGTCTGCTGCATGTCAAGCAGGATAATAAATAAATACCTCTGTAGCTAAATAAAGCTTTTCATCATGAAATGAAGCCAGCGGCCATGCGCTGGAATGTTCTCGCTTTTGCTTTGCACATCGTTCTTTTCGTCTGCGCTCTAGAACGATGACAGATGGCATGTGTCGTAAAGTGTGTCATTTAAAACTAGAAGAAATTTACAAGACTACCCTAATTAGTAAGAACACGCATTAATGCAATACATTTTGGAATCTGCTACAAGCAGGTGCTTTATGTTGTTTTCAGGTTTCATGTTAAGAGCCAGTCAACGTGTGAATTATTTGATGTGCCTTAGAATTGATTGGCGACCAATCAAGGGTGGACACATAGGTACCCTGCCTCTTGTCAACGTCAGCCGGAATGAATTAAGGAGAACAAGAGAAAGTGCATTTCAAAAGGTGGAGACGGCACAGATGAAGTTTTGCAGCTTCCTGAGCTATGCTTCACTGGGATTGTCTTTCAAAAGGTTCCTTGTTCCGAAAGCGCGAGAGACATTTCCTGTCGGGCGCTGCTTTTCTTGGCGGCGGCTTGCAGATGGGACTGATTTCTGACATGACCACACACGACTTTAATGGGTGGACGCCGTTTATTTTTGATGAAAGGGTCGGCGGACGACTCTCCCGATACAGCCGTTCGTTTACCTTTAGCGCTTCACCTTTCTCTGCCGACGCCCCTTTGCGGAATGAATAAATAGAAAACGCCGGCCCCGCCGATCGGTTCTATTGCACAGCCTTGACACGATGATTGGCTCTTAGAGGTTTCCAGCTGCTGTGCGAGCAAAATGAAAAATAAAAAGTTCCGGACAGGAAGGCAGCACATGTGTTGGATGCACGTGACTGTGCACGTGCACGTCCGTACGCGTGCATGTAGGACAGCGCTGCAACGATCAACATGGCAGAGGCATGTTTCCTGCGATGGTGCAGCTGTTGTTTCAGCTGGAATGTGTGTGTGCGTGCGTGCGTGCATGCGGCCGCGGGACACAAGAGTGTACAGACATTGGGAGCAGACCTCGAGGCGGCATCACCAGAAACGATCCAGTTGAGGTTTTGGATTCAAAATCTTTCTGACATTGTCATCGTTCCTTTGAATCACGCACTGGCTCCACTGCCAATTCAACAGCGGTATCATCTTTTTCTTTCTCGTGACAAACTAAATGTTGTCAGTAAGAAAAGGACAGCGCACTGCCATATAAAAATATCACAAAAAGTATCTAAACATTGGTGCCTCAACTTTGTCACAGTCGCAAAGCGAATTACCCAGTGAGTGTTTAACCAAAATACTTAAGAGTCCGTTACTTTAATGCTACCATGCGCAGGAAAATGCCATAACCGGGCTAACCAAGTGCTTTGACATCACACACACAAGGATACGCCGAAGTCTTTCACAGGAAATGGAAAGCCTGAATGAAGTGAGCACAGGGGTACCTAATGTTGTGTCCGGTGTACTCGCGTTGTATTTCTGCCCGCTGAAAGGAACACGTAAAGCTTGCTTGAGATTTGGCACTTCAGCATCACGCCTGGCCTTATTTACAGAACCGCAAGTGTTGGGACGGCGAAGTGGAAAGGGGTTTCAGGGCCAAAGTGGCCAAGGCTCACTTCAAATCCCCTCCGAGCCCTGCGCTCAACATACTGTAGTGGTTGTTGGCTTCTCGCCGCTCAGCTTTTTCGCAGTATCGGCATGTGCCACGATTTCACACGCTTCCGAGACGCTACGCCTCTGATGTAAAGACTTGTGGCTGCGAAGGCTTAGTTTGATTTTGCTGCTGAAGCATTATCCCACCTTTCCTGCAGTTTGGCCATTTATTCCAAAACTTTGATATCCGCCTTAAAGTTCGAGTCCAAGCACACTCTTGTTCCACACTAGCAAGACAATTCACAGAACTTGTAGAATGAAACCGTGCATTAGCTGACATTTGTCCGCTATTAGCTCGTGGCATTTCTAAAATGTATTTATTTATTTATACTTTTAGTTTTTAAGTCACAAGGGTAGGACAAAGGGCTAATATGCTAGCACATGGACTTCAAGCTAGTAAGACACAAACGCATCAGTAGAGCAACTAGGCTGCGTCTTTGCTCGTCATCTTGTTGGTTTTGCGTTGACATCATGAGGTTTTCGGCCTGCTCAAAGGAAGTCCAGTGGACGGTGAGTAAGAGCAAGCAATTGGGCCTGGGGACTAAGTGCGGGGGTGGATATATATTTTTTTGTGTGAGCAGCTTTCCCCAGTTTCTACCTCTGACTCTTCCGGAAACCTTTAACAAAAGGAGTGGTTCCTAGATAGCGTGTCATTAGCTGAGCCTAACATAGGCATGCTGGCCCAGCAGGAAGTGATCAAACCCAACAATTTCCATTTTTCATCAGCATCAAGGTATCGCACACACACGCACTTCATTCATTTACGCTCAACAATAGCATCACGCATTTCAAAGCCGTGTTTATTTTCCAGCCTTGAGCGGGACACGGCTCACGCTATCTGAGGGTCAATTACACACAAATGGAAGACTGTACTTGAATGAAAACATGGTCTTTTGCGGTCTTCCAAGTGAAACAGACTCACGCTAATTTCAAAGTGATGATTTAACCTTGAGCCCTGACTACTATGCTGAGACCTTGAGGGGCAAAGTTGACACACCTCCAGGCGAATGTTCTCCAAATGGCTTTATGATATTTCAACTTTGAAGAGGTGGAGACATTCCTACAATGTAGAGTACTGGTAAAAATTCCATTGAGAGGACTCGCGCCTGTTTTGCATTACTTGCCTTGAGAAATGTGTGCCAGGATGTGTTAAATTGCCTTCTCCACTCTGCATCATTAAGTCGAATACCAAATACTTAAAACAGACACGACTGCTAAGACACTGAAATCTATTGTCAAAATGTTCATGCACTTCCGACATAGCCTTTTTTGCTTACAAAATTGCTCAATTTTTGGCAAAACTCAATAAACATGACAGGATTAAGCTGTCTATTTTTCCTCTCAGGAAATTTCAGGTTTGGCCTCAGTTGCCCGTGTCCAAACCAGTTCTAGTTAGTCCAAGGAATTCTCCACCTCAAATTTTCAGAGATTACTTCTCTGTCAACTCAAGGTTCCAATTCAACAACTGCAGTGTTACGGTTACAAAAATTAACCACAAAAATCCAATGAAAAGGCAAAACCCAAGGCCAAAGTTAATCTTTTGAGGTCTGGTATAATTTGTTGACATCTCACGGCAGCTCCCAAAATTTTGTCCAACTTTAAATAGATGTCTCAACACTGGAGTATGATGGTGTTAAGAGGATTACATTTTTTTTGTGGTTCTTAGTGTAAAAACTTTGAGAACGCCTGCACTAAATCAATGCTCATTGTGAACTGATAAGATTGTATGAGTCTAACAACGATAAGGGAGTTGCTGACTAAAAATGTTCACATACTCGACGTTTCAGAACATTACCTAAATCACTGATGAAGTCAATGAGGCAGAGCTGCCTCGACGTTGAAAACTACCGCACGTGTTTACGACGCAAACGTGTACTTTGTGTTCCGTTACATAAGTGAGGGAAAAAGCCCGATGTTGTGTCAGCTGTGTTACGAGCATCAGAGCGCGGTGGCCCGCCGCGATTCAACGTCAGTGTCAGTCCCATCGTTTTATGTTTTGTTTGGACTTGTAATCAGGAACAAGAACACCTGACATTTGTCCCCCCTCCCCTCCACTTGCCAGCGGGCAACAACAAAACCCAAAGATAAGAAAGCAAACAAGTGTGGACAACTCTCAACACTCACCTTCTGAAAGAAATCCTCCCCGCCGTTGACTCTCCCCTCAGAGGCGGCTAGAATGGGACAGAGAAGGATAAATAAGCTCATGTAAGGCACGACCTCCGTCTTCAAGATTGTCTTCACATGGCAGCATTTATGGTTGATCGCACCTTCTCGCTCGTGTTATGTTTGGCTAGTTTTTGGTAGCGCTCATTTACAGGAACGCTATTAAAGTCATTCTCTGTAAGCCAAAAGATTGGAAAACAATCCCCTGTAACAAATTGAAGGATAGAGGGCAAGCGTTGGTTTCAGAGTCCTCAGAAGCCAAGACTGGCGTAATTAATATGATGTTCGGGTCATTTGCTCTTTTCTGTCAGATTCCTAGGCACAATTCTGGGAATACCTTGGAAAGTGCAGGTTAGGAAAGAACATAAACCACATAAGAAGGGTCCCAGGGTAAACAAAATATAAAAATTTACAAGAGCTGGGCGCTTGAAAGTCTTTTTCCAAGCACGAAATAGAATATGGAGGAACTCCCTCGACCGGTCCTGTGAGTTGAACTGCAGCTGGTTGCTAATAAACGTGAACCACGTAACCTTTTTGTAAAATAAGAGATGAGGTAAGTATAGTAGGCGGTACCATAACGCCACAATTTGTAAATGTACAAGAAATGACAAGATATTCAATCCTGTCAGTTAGTTACCTGACTAGAGTCATTTTCGACCTTGCTAGCTAGAGAAAATTACTTTAGCATGACTTTAGAGAATACGTATCATACAATAACTGAAGTGAAATTGATCAGAATTTGCAATTAACATGTAGTGGATATAAAAAAAAATCACCATTATGTTTCTGTTTCACTTTTAGTTTAATTAATGTGCTATTACCGTGAGAGTTGTGACGGTTAAGTTAGCAGATAGTTAGTTTGCAAGCTAGCAGAGAGAACTCAAGAATTCCCCTAGGTTATGACATATTTGCACTCGCCACGAGGACACATGACTGGAATAAAACATTTAGAATCCTCCAACTGACTGAAAACAGAAAATTGCGCTCCAAACCTTGTAGGAGCGCATCTTTAAAACAACAAACATTTATCCGACATCAAATTACTACTTCTTACAATTTCAATTCGAGGCACAGCTGATGCAACAACGTCCATTTAATCAGTTGTAAAATACGACACTGAAGTTTGTTTTTGATGAAGTGCCACTTTGACACGTCTACTGCAATTGGAAGAGCGAGCGGCACTGGAAGGAGACCGAGGACCCAACACCAAAGCGAACGAGGCTTGTCGTTGCTCCAACACATCTGCAAGTCTTCCAGATTGTGGCGGCTCCGCTGATTTAAAATACATATCTGTCCTCAGAAGAGAATTCTCATGTTTCGCAATCATTTGAACAGGAAGTTTTAATGACGTCTCTTAACCAACGTTGACTGAGATGGATCTGTTGCCGTCTGTCAGAATCTGGGTCACGAGCATCTGCGGATCTCAATGTGGGTAGCTGTATTAAAAAAAAAACACACACAAAAAAAAACTGTCCAGACATCCCCTTATTAACGGTGATATTTTCAATGCATCTGCAGAATGTGAGAAGGCTCCTTTCAAAAATCTGCTTTATTGCCACTGGGAGCAGACATCATCGAGGAAACGATACACTTTCGCAAGCTGCCCAGTCAACAACGCACTTTATGATCACGTTGAGACCGTTTTGCTGTAGCTACATTTCACAGCTGATTCAAGCCAAGCTAATTCTCAGTCGCATAATGCGCTAATAACAGATGGTGTCTGGATATTTGCTGGATCATTACTGAAGAAAACTGTTGGCTACTGCGTGAACAGACGCTTAAACAGAAGTTTTCTGATAGCAATGAAACTGCAACCCACTATCATCTATCTTGTGAGACCTTACCGACAAATGAAATGGGCTGCCAATTGCTAAAGCTTGTGTAAGTCTTTCATTCCAGACTTTGTCTGCGTCTCTAAAATGAATAATCAAATCGTGTGTTTAAAATTAAGAAGCTGGCTCTAGATGAACCTCAGACTGACAAAGGAGTGGACATCAAGTATATTTTGTGGACGGATAGATCACAGAGACGGCTGCAGACTGACAAGAACTTTAGAGAAAACATGAGCAACAACCTCAAACACGCTGAAAGGGAAACATCCTGTCGACAGATGTGTGGCATGCAAACCAGCCGTGGGAGAAGCCAGACCTGAGACGGGAAAATTATGACACCCTCTGGGGCGCTTATTGGGACAATGACCCCAAGGGGGCAGCGTTTACAACACATACTCCGAACCTGGAACCACTGACATGCTTCACTTCAAAAAGGGAATATTTCCCTTGCGTCACACTGAAAAAATGCTTAGAGGTTTGTAATTTGATTAATAGAGAGAAACACAACTTGGGAGTTTTCCTTAATTGATCACCGCAAGGCTTTGGAACAATGATGGTTATAGGAACAAACTTATCTTTGCTCGTATGTTCAGGCCTCCGACAATATTTTTTGCAACAACTTTGTCGATGGTCCGACAACAGATGAACCAAGATGATGACCAATTTCTCTTGTGACCAATCTGCACAGTATCAACAATTGTATCGTAAAAGATTGTTTTGGTGACTGCATTTGAAAAGTTGCTATCTCTCGACTTAAACAGCAGCGAGTGCGACTCTTTAGCCCGCCAGCCTAAATTACAGGCCTTTGCGGAGACACACTGACTGACGGCTTAAGGAGAGCTGCAGAGCACATCCTTTGTTGGAGTTTATTTTCAGCATTTTGCCAGAGGGATCGTTACTTCTGTTATGACTTTAAAATAGAGCGTTGTTCCTTTGCAGCTCAGGTTACACGAGGACATGGACGACACACTTGTCTCTGTCCAGCAACGACACTTCAAAAACTATGAAAAAAATGTTTTTATGGCCTGTCAAATGGTACCGTTTGAAAGACCTTAATGCTCTCCTTCATGTGGCCATTAAGTCAACAAAGTGGTCATAGTGCCTCAGAGCCACGCCCTCCAACTGTCATAAAGCATCGGGTAATGCAGCAAGATACATTCTTTGACATCAGCTCAAGAATGTGCTCAAAGTCTCAGTCTCAAGAATAAGATTCTTCCCAGACAGTCTGAAGCCGATTGTTTGGGAATTCTGAGGATTTGAGCGTTGACAAGAAATCGAGTTTCCGTCCTAAGTCGTCTTGTCGTTTTGCGGCAGCCGTGGCAATTAGGGAACGTATCCAGTAAGTCCATCTATCACGGCCCATAAAGAAGCGACGAGATGCAGAGGAAAGCACAAAGGCCTAAATGCTGACAGATGATAGCCGAATCTGTTCTCCATTATTTTACGGACAGAGACAAATTCCGGGAGATTCCGCTGTTGTGACATGGTCGGAATGTAAACAGTGTTGATTTCTACGGCTGTTGCTACGATCCACGCGCAACAATCAAGCTAACGGTAACTTCTAATGTCATCCAGAACTTGGATGTTTTTTCCTGGTGGGTTATTGCACTCAGGTACAGGTTCAGTTTTGATGAGAACGGTGAAATTCAGGATGAGAGAAGACTAAAAACGCAGCCAAAAATATCCACACTCCAAAAGAATGCGTCACAGTTGCGATGTATTGCTAGCGCAAGCTATGCTAAGCTAAGTTAGCCGGAGAAGCTTTAACACACCAAGACAAGTTAGATTGGTCACAACAATTAAGTGGAAGACGTTTTGCTACCGTCAAGAAAAAGCAGCAAAGAATCCAGAATTGGTTGATCCAGCTCTTGAACTCATTAGAAAAGTCAGATAGTGACTCCTACATCAACTGAACCACATGAGCAAGAATCGGCGAGACATCCAGATATCAAGCTGATTTCTCTTCTCGCCTCCTCCCGCATCATCGCTCATAAACGATGCCAAGCGATTACACAAGGCAACACATTCCCGGTGCCTGGTATCTGCAGCCCAGTATCGGGTCCCCTGCCGAGCAAAGGGAGTCAAGCCTCATTCGAAGACTGTTGCTGTGTAAACATGACATTGTTGGGAAATCGACGTTAATCATGTTGGAAGCACCTCCGCAGTTCTCTTCTCATGTCTACTTGGCTGACTTCATTGCTCAACCGTATCTACTGATACGGTCAAATATGTCCAATCAAACGCTGAAAAGGAAATTTCTGTCAAGTTCAGGCAAATCATATTTCAGTTTTCTGCACAGAAATAGATCCAGAAGAATTAAAAAAATATATATCTGTAATCAGGTAAATCAGTGCTGGGTGATCAGAGTGAGAACACCAAACCAAAACCAGAGCTTCTCCAGAAGGCAAAAACGGAAAGTTCTTAAAGCGCCGAGTGGCACGCATGTCAAGGGTACCCGCCGCCCACCTTTGCCCCCCACCCCCAAAACCCCAAAGAAACATTTCTAAAATTGCAACCGCAAACCAGACAGAATGTAAATCTGCACTCTGACAAGGGCAGAAGAAAAAGATGTTGGAGGGCCGTGGAATAACAGATATTCATTTACAGCTCCGCCAGCACAGAAATGGGTCAGGGAGCTGAAATAAGACTCCTCGGGCTTCAGTTTCCCCCCCCCCCCCCCCCCCACTCCATTTCATTTTTAAGTAATGAATTACAGGTTTTTCCACCAAGCAGAGCTCAATTATATTCCAGCTGCTGAAAGCTTCATCATGGCTGTGATATAGATTGAATAAAATTGTTGGATAGTGGGGAACAAAAGGTGCGCAAAAGGAAGGGAAAGGTGGAGAGAGTCCCGCTGTGAAATGGACTTGAGTTACACGCTGGGTACTACAAAAGACTGGAGACCGGTCCAGGGTGCACCCCGCAAAGTTAGCAGGAATATGCTCCGGCTCAACCGCAACCCTAATTTGGACAAGCGCTAAAGAAATTGGATGGATTGCAGCCGAAGGCGTTTTACTGACATTAAATTAAGTGCCAAAACGGAAACACATAGTAATGAGATTCATTCCTGGAAGTGGACTTGAAAAGTCTTCTCATTTATGAAGGAGAATCAGCAAGACTATGCAATGGCAATGGTATCAAACTTGAGGCCTGAGGGCCAGATCTGACCAGCAGCAGGATTTAATACGGCCCTTGAAGGCAAATCATGGTTATCGACTTCATGTTTTTCGTCAATCTTCTTCACTTTTTAACATTACTGAAAAGAAAAATAGCAAGTGTTTTTTTTGGGGTCCCCAATAGCATATTAACGATTTTGTTCACAGTTATTTCAAGGCCCGAACCTTTAACTTAAACATTAAATCAATCCTGGCCGGGAGCCAGCGGCAATATTTGCAAAAGGAAATTGAAAAAATTAACAGATGAAGTTCGTGAAACTCCCAAAAAGTCATTTCCTGCTTCTGCCGCTTTCACATTAAAAGGCCTTTCACCAGTGACAGCTGTGTTTGCTTTTATTGCAAAGTTGTCGAAGGAAATGTAAAGCGACCTGTCCGGGGAGCTGATTTGTTTGGACAGCGGCGCCCGTTGGAGTAATGTTACAAGGAGGTGCGGCCTCACGCAGCTATGCGGGGCTCGCCCAATCGTGGAAAAAGATGCTCGACTCTTTATTAACGCGACGAGAGTGAAAATAAGGGTTGTCATAGCAACCAAGTTGCTCTCGCATTTAATATGAAACGTGAGGACAGCAGAGCAGTGTTTGAACCTTCAAGAAGCGAGGCGGACCACGGCCGCAGCGCATTCCCCCCCTCAACACACACTTCCTGTCCAACATCCTACTCGGCACCAGGGAAGAAGACCAGGATGAAGACTCATTTTGGTGCAAAGGGACTACAGAAGAAATTGTGACGCCGGCTGAGGGCTAAGCCAACAGTGAACCCAGCAAACTTATACGTAGATAGTCACATGATGACAAATTTCTACCATCATTATGACTGCAGCTTTACTACCGACTTAAGTACGAATTACGATGATGTCACCACTGTCTGAATGGAACATCGGAGCCCTGCATCAATACGAGGGGAGAGGGAAGACCTGAATCCAAATACAAAGTGGAGAACTGGTCCGGGAGTAAATGTTAATGCTTTCCCAGTCACTGCGGTGTCGTCTTGTCTCTTAGAAGATTAAAAAAAGGCAGAAAGGTGACCACACAGGGTTTTCTTGTCCACATAAAGCCATCTTTCAGGCTTTCACGTCGCTGTCAAGCTCCCCAAGCTGTTACAACTTGGGAGTTCTAGTCGGCGCTGCCAAGAAGACAACAGTAAACGCCGATGGCTACCAGCGTGAGATTCTGTTTTTACTGTTTCCCCAAAAAAAAAAAAAAAAAATCTATTTACCGTTTCGGTCGGCCAGGTCCAAAGACGGCACTGGAATTGCTGGCTTCATAGTTTCCATTTTCTCCTGGAGAAAGTGGGCCAAAAAAAGAGCCAACCGCGGGCTTTCCGAGTCACTAAGAAGTCACGCCAGCTAATCATCTCTGAATGCTCGTTTTGATTTTCCGAAACTCGACGACATGGTCGTGCAGCGTCATTTCCAAACGACACCTTCTACTAATGGCTCATATAATTGCAGACTTTCATTCTGTTCCATTTTCATTTAAAAAAAAAAAAAAGTCAATCCATTTTCAGTAGCCACTTGTATTATGGGATGCTGGTAAAATATGATTAAAGGCCGCACTATCTACTAAAAATACACTTTGGTCTTCGATCCTCGGCAGGATGTGTTGTTTTGCAGGCCAAAATTGGGATGCAGCTTTGTTGGCAGGGCGAACGGACACCACACGGAGACAAACTCATTTCGGGCCCTCCACGTGTGGCCCAGCTCACATTTGCCATCATGCAGTCGGACACTAGCATGAAGCCAGTGTTATTCCTGGAGGCGGGATGAGGTCAAGGGTCAAAGAGCCTTTATGGTTCACATCATGCAGCGCGCAAAGCTCAACTAATAAATCAAACAGAGGCGAGCGGCGGACAGAGAAACGTGCATTCTGTGCTCCGTCACAGCCAGAGTGACACAGCCAGCCAACAAACAGGGAATGTCCAATCAACTTGCTCCGTTTACACGCCACACAAAAACATCTCACACACACACACACACACACACACGCACAGCGTGACGTGGCGCATGGTATGTCCGGGACACTTTGGATGTTGGGCTGCTCTGGAGTTAAGTTGTTTTCCTGGAACAGTTTGAGATGACATGGAGCTTTGAGGAATGTACTTGAGCAAGCGCAACAGCGCCAGACGCGGGGGAACGACATGTGTGCAGAGATAAACATCCACTTAAGCACCCAGTTTACAGTGAAAGGCTGCGATATTGCTTGAGCATAAAAAAAGACACACACTTAAACTTAGTATGATAGACTGTGCATTAAGAGGCGGGGCCTAGTGGAGGTGCATGCGACATCCACAAGTGCGTGTGTGTGTGTCGGGGTGCGAGTGGTGGCTGACAGCAGAGTGCTCATTGTCTGTCTTCCTGTTCTCCCAGCAATCAAGACACAACTAAAACACACAACTCTTCTTTCCCACATGTCCCTCACATTACAGCAAGTAAACTGGAAAAATGATTTCAGAAAGATCACTCAAGAAAATAAAATATAGCTGAGGTGTGAATGATGAATACTGTGGAGAAAAAACTATTTTTTAATTAGTTCATGCCAATTGCAGAATCCCTGGCGTGGCCTGCCATCGTAAATATTGAACAGCTTGACCATTAACAATAGTCAGGGACCCAAAAAAACAAAACACTTCTAACATCCTATACCACAATCACTCATGACACTTTTTCAGAATGACCTTAAAAAAAGTGAATTGAAACTCTTGCAGCCATGAACAACTATTGATGAACATGATCTGTTCAACGTTGATATATTGATCGTCCCCCCCGTCCAGATCAGTTTCTTATGACGTCACGATTACGGGACGTCAAAACACAAAAACTCATTTTAACAGCACACAAACGTACTGCAATTCAACTAAAATAGTTCACAAGGACAGTTTATCAAGTAACACGGCAAATCCTTGTGCACTATTTGAAGTCAACAGCTACGACTGCTCAGTATCAAATTTGCCACGTGATTAGCAGATGATGGCTGGCCAATCAAAACAAATCCCGCGTGTACACTAACGTGGCTTCAACGTGTAACGAGAGCCAACTATTGGGTGTAAATTAAACAAAGGCCAATTACAAAAGCGGCGAAAGAATTCAACAGTTTCCAAACTCACTTTTTTTAAAAAAGAATACATACCTAGCAACATAAATTCCAACTTCTTTCGGTCCACTCGGAAGCGCTCTTCCGTCCATTCCGGATCGGGCAGCTGATGGGGTCCACTCAAGTCCTCCTCGGAGCCCGGCAAAGGAGAGTCTGCGCTGCGCTCGCTGTTGGAGCCCTGGTCCGACTGTAGCTGCTGTTGTTGCTGCTGCAAGTATCCGCTCAAAGCGTCGCACTGGGCAGCCATGGCGGCGCTACTCGTCAGCGGTGGAGGAGGATTCAAAAAAAGTTACCGAGTTGTGCTGTTCCGTCACTCGGGAGCTGGGCCTCGCGAAACCTTCACGCCGCGTCATTTCCCCCCATTTGAGCGCTGACTTAGGGGGGGGGAGGCTAAAAATAGGCAGACCCTGCTCTCTCTGCAGGCTGTGCGCTTAAGTGCAGCGGCTGCAGCCAACACAGCGAGAAAGTCTTGCAAGAGAAGTTTCACATGTCATCCAGCACTCAGACTCCTCCCAGATGCCCCCCCCCCCCAAAAAAAAGCATCCTTCCCCCTTTCAGTAGTGTATGGAGCAGTTTGAGCATTTCATAACTTTAATATTCAGCACGGTTCATTATTTGTCCGCACAATGATTTTGCACACCGGTAAGACATGTTACGGCAAGTCTCTGCACTGGTTGACATCTGCATGCTATTACTACAACTAAAGACACGCTAGCTAGATGTTCTAGAAGGACACACTTGCTAACCAATGGAGTTTTGCCTCAGACAAAACCGACCTCAAGCTCGTAGGACAATTCTGGCCACTAGTAGAATGATTCATCTTGCTAGTAAGGTTACACTACGTACTGCCCTCCACAACCGTGTTTCATCACTTTTGGAGATTGACATGACCAGTGAAGAAAGTTGACAACTGCCTGCTATTTGGCATTCTCATGACCACATTCTAGTTCCCATCGACGGCTTTACGAGGCCTCACTCATAACACACAGCGTGTACAATCAGGAAAGCCGGGTCCTTGATGCAAAGCCAGCCGGCAACGGCTTTATTGGCCAGCACAGGAAACAATCCGCATCCTGTGAAGGGGGGAAAGGGGAAGCAATACAGCAAAGTTCAAGCAAAGCAAAACAAAACATGCCTGCAGTGAGGGAAACGCACCCTCCGCTGCTCTCGATCACGTGATTGGAGGTATTTGCAGCCGTTTTGTCATGGTGACGTTTCCACCAGAAATTTAAATTGTCTTTATGTTGCTCTGTAGTGTGAGCTTGCAAAGACCTGGAGGTGCGTGCAGAAAAAGTAAAGGACGACCCCTGGTGGTCACCAAGAGTATAACCGGCACGCAGGAGCGATGTGGCTTGTGCGGGCTTATGTGACCTCAAAAAAATCAAAACGAACTCAAGTTGCGTTAAATGAAAAGTTATACGAGCATAGTTTTATTCAATATAAATCTCTTAAAGGTAAAATAAAATGAGGTATTATCTTCATTGCTAATATCTGAATTCTGAAAATCAAAATTGCAATTGAAGTGAAGCAGAACAAACTGAACAGTTGAGACAGTTGGGCCATTTCAACCGGAGTCGTCAAAATGTTTCCGGCATAAACTAGAACCAGTGAAGTGAAAAACGACTGGCTTCTTTTTTTTTCTTTTTTAACCTTGAAGATTCCAGGGGAATGTTGATGCTGAAACTTGCCTTGCCGTTACATCGCAAACTTCCGAGTCCATTCTTTGGCCACGTCGTTGTACCTTGACAGAAGGGGTGGAAACAGTGCAAATTGTTAAAGGCAGACATTTAAATGACCTCAGCAATAATCAAGCAGCATCCACACTTACTTTTGTCTGTCGGATTTGTAAGTGTGCGCGATGTCGGGGACTAAGGGGTCGTCGGGATTGGGATCGCACAGCAAAGAGCAGATGGATAATAAGACTGGAAGAGAGCACAAGGAGGAACTGTGTCAGCAAAATAAACATTAAGGTGCCCAACGTGCAAGATGATTTCTACAAACCTAAGCTGCACTTTTGAGCTCAAGGCATTAGAATATTAAGACTAAAAAGGCATAATTATTTTATTGTTTCAAAGATGGACTTATGAATTCCTCTTTTGAGTTGCCATGTTTTAGACTTATACAAAACAATCTGCTCTAATAAAATGAAATTCACCAATTCCCAGTCAATGACATGAAGTGAATTAATGATGTCAACATACCTTTTGATACAGTGAGGGCAGGTGACCACTGCGACCTGAGAATGTCCAGGCAGATGCTGCCGTTACTGTTTATATTTGGATGATAGATTTTTGTCGTGAAAGCCACCTGTGGGAGGAAAATCAAGACAGACACCAGGAAATGATTACGTTTGACAGACAACCGCATAAAAAGCGGACACACGTTGAACTGACTTTTTAAGTGTTTATATGCTGATGATGATAGAACAAAAGGTTGGGCAACAGCTAGTTTGGTGGTGATGATGATGAAGCGCTGCCTCGGCAAGGGACAACAATCTAGCGCTGTCTTGTTAAGGCCTCACAGTTAGCAGCATGTGGGGCGGGTTTACTTGCATGTTACGCCTTCTCAAATACTAATCACCAGTCATTAGCAGGACGAAAATAGGAGGGTGTGTAAATTAGGCTATTGTTTTGTTTTTTTTATGCCTGGGCAAGTGACACACTTGTTACTAAGACCTGGGAATTATTTTAAATGGTGATTAAATGAAATAGCACCTCACAACACAAATTTTCCAATTATGAAAGCGAACATTTTTTTTTCATCAAAAATATCTTTCAAATTCACTCAAAACTTGGAGGTCACACAGACTCCAAATGATGCCTGCAAGTGTAAATTTAATCAAGGCTTTATCATGGTAACAGTTTGACCCCAGCACAGATGAAGCCACTTCCCATTATTTCCCGTGGGACAAATGGCTTTGAAACCCGGGAAGTGATTGTGTTAGATAGACATTTGAGGTTCGACTCTACCCGCATTCGATTGCTAACATAATAAAGACGTGTCGCAAACTCTGCGAGATGAAAAACCTACCTTAGGAGGTTTAAAGGGATAGTCTGTGGGGAAATGCACTGAAAGGAAGAAAACCCCTCCATTGTACGGGCTGTCGTTCTGAGATGGAAAGGAAAACAAACATTTTCATTAACATTTGCTGTTCATTGAACAAAAAAAAAAGGAAGAAAAAGATATGCTATTATCTCAACTACTCTGTGTGCCAGGCTAAACTATTAGAAGAGAAAAAAAATGGGGTGTTACCCAGTCAACATAAAGCCCTATTGTCTACACATCCAGAAGCAGCTTGTTAAAAAGAAATGCAGGAAACACACACAGAAATCTAGAAAAAGCTCACCGGTCCCATGATGCTGGCTTGCCAATGGAACACTGGGGAAGACGAAAGGTTATTAAGAGACGAGAACGTAGCAAGTCAAGTTCCTTTCCAGAGTGTGTGAGTAAGGCTAACAGAACCTCTGTTACTGTGCAAAAAAAATCTAATATACAGCGGAAAGGCCGCAAAGCTTCTCACGCTGGCACTGAATTGTTCAAAACAGTTGACAGACACTCAAGTGATCACCATTTAGAGTATATTTGGATTTGAACTATTCAAAAGGGAAATTAAGAGTCATTTTTTAGCTAGAGAGCTACAGTGTTATCATGCAAGGCCAGTAATCCTGGATACTATGTAAATAGGATCAGGGGTATTACACCAGATTGGACGATAAGTAACATCCAGGAGCTTTTCAGTAATGCCTTGACGTTGTCACTTTTGAGAACCGGGGGTTGTTGATTTTGTGTTTTTTGGTGGTGGTGGGGTGGGGGGTTGGGGACACACACACACACACACACACACACACACACACACACACACACACACACACACACACACACACACACACACATTTTCTTTAAAAAGGGCAGTCCCTATTTACAACACAAACGACTGCCAAGGAGCAAAAATGAAAATGAAACTTTGACGATAAAAAAACAAAAAACTGTCTACTCACGGTCCTCTCCGACGGGTCCCGCCGAGCATGAGGCAGGAGGGTCCCGCTTCAGGTCACACAATTCCTATATAAAATAAGTAAATAAGGTTTACAGATTTTTTGGGGAAATTTTCTACCACTACGTGGAACCTTTCGTTAACCTCAAATTCAAATTAATGTCTGGACTTGTAGATAAAACAATGAGGAAAAAGTCCAAATTGGTAGTGAACACGCCTTAAGTCTTTTTACTAGGCCAACTTGTAGTTAGCTCCTAAATTAGCTTCTTGGCGTTGAAATCCTACGACTGTAACGTTATCCCCATTCACACTGACTTCAGTTCTTGTTTTAATAATTAAAAGTGGAATCCACCCACTCGAATGTTTATATATTTAACTAGCAAACAATGTGCTAACACCGGCTCGGTCGACGTTTCCTGGCGATCTTTTTACGATACACGAAACAAAGAAGCGATAGGGACAAACTCACCTTCTTTATTCTTTTCAAAGCCATGGCAAGTCCTAAATGTGTCTGAGGAAGATTGTGGTGTCAAAGCAACAACTGTCAACGAGCAAATAAGCTTACTTTACGATGACGAGATGTTAAATGTTTGAGACTAAACTGGTTCTCTTTTGTTTCCGCGTTTTTTGTTTGAGCTCAAAGCATTATGGGAAATGTAGTTGGCAAGGCAAGACTCTCTTAAAGGGACCGCGCTTTACAAACAACTTCCACATGACGTCAGAGTTAAGTATGTCGCAACAAAAACATTCCTACAAAATAATTTCCTCCCTAAAGTTATTAATTAAATGTAATAGACTAATTGTAGCTTGTTACTAGCCACCTCAAGTAAGCGGAAGCTAATTGCAAAAGACGCCTCTTGTTTACAAATATAAAAAGGTGCAATCAAACGATGAGAACAATAAAAAAAATCATTGCAAATATGTCAAAATGAATAATTTCTAGCTGTCTGTTGGTGTCAAGCGTCATAGCATTGTGCTTCTATTTGTTGTTCATCAACTTGAAAGTGCGTCAAGTCAATTAGGTCCCCACTGACAGTTCTGATATCAAAATCCCAATCTACCACTTGTGGCCCATTTAGACAAACAATGTAAACTGCTTGTTGGTGTGCCAATAATAAAACTCTTACAGGAGGTCAGGAGAGCTAAATATTCAGGTCCACCTGGCCCAAAGCACAAGTCCATAGAGAGCAAAAGGGGACCAGAGGACAAGAGCTGAACACGTACTCGCGGGGGAGAGGGGTCACATCTGCAATCTTTCATGCTTCAACTGGCCTGCTTAGCGGAAACTTACTGTTTGTTTCCACCACACTGATTCACTGGACTCAAAACAACACATTAAAGATTCACATTCAAAACATCACATTACAGATTCACATTTTCTCAGAGTAATCAGCCTTAATCGACTCCTTTGCAAAATGTTGGAGCTATCTCTCTTTGGAAGATTCCAATTCTGATCAAGAATATGAATGAGGAATGATTCGATAACCCTCATAAAGTTGTTGTCACAGCAGTTCATTTGGAAAGCAATTTGGGTGAATTTTTCCAATAAGAACCTCCATAAACAATAAAGTAAATAAAACAACTATGTGCCATATTTTGCAAGTAAAGTTCAAAACCATGAGAGTGTCAGCTGGTGCACATTTAAACCAAAGTCAATCAATAATCAATGTTATTGGTCAAAGCACGGCAGTTACATCGACTCTTGTTGCCAGGCCAGCAGAAGGAATCTGATATTCAATTATTCAAATTGCAGCTTTTTGAGCAAAATATATGGTCACAGGCCACAGCATAAATGGCTGCATTTCCTCAACTGAAGGAAATCTAAAACCAGAAATCTGTCAACAATTTTGTCTTTACAGAGATAATACTGCAGGATTTTTACTTGGATACGCCTCCAAGCGACTGCTATTACAATTTGTATTTATAAATGCAAACACACGCAGAGCAGCAAAACAAACAAACAGCTGCTAAGTTGTCAATACTGAGTGGCTGCTCAACTCGTTTCATGCTTTAGCTCTACCCTGGTCGTCATGGTAATGAAAACATGACTCCACGTTTACATTAGCTTTCATAATTACCGAGGCGCCCACTTTCAATCAATGTGATATAGGTCAACCTGAACACACGCAGGGCAGCAACACATAAAAATAGTTGGTAGTTCTTTGCTTCATTCCACCAGGTAGCCGTGGTAACAAAAACATTACTCTGCATGAGACAGACCCACCACAAAAATAGAATGATTTCTTAGAGTCTGTAGTAAAGATATTAATATCCAGTACACTGACAAGACTCAATTTAATAACGGAACTGGCAGCAGTGGATTTAATTCTACCCACCTTGCACAGGTCGATGGATGGGTGGTTTCATTTCCTAAAGAGGCAATGCGTTGCATTAGACAGCAATTTACTGGTAAATTTGAGACAAGGAAGGAGAAAATAATTTAATTACAAATGTAGACATACATTACCATACTAAAATGAGTAATTATTAAACAATTCTAAGTACATATTATTTATAATAAATAAATGTTTGGACCACTGAGAGAAATTTGGTAATTTCATACGGCCCACCTGACGTCCCAGTGAATCACGTATATCAATATATAGGACGCTCGAACGTCCTATTGTTTATGTACCATGCATTTTGTAGTAAATCTCAACACGGCAACTGTGAAACTTTTGCAAAATGTCTGCTACTGATCTTGAATGTACCCTCCCTCACACTGACACCAGTGCCTGCCTTTGTACCAGTTCTCCCCAGTCAAACAAACAACTAGTGTCATCTCTCTCTGTGCTGTTTCACCTCTCTACACATACATGTGCACTGTATTCCAGCTCTTTTTGATGAGTGTGCCAACAGTAACCACTTTCTATGAACGTGATGTAGGTCAATTCTATTTAGGAACTAATCGTTCTTCAAAACGGGCTGCAACTTATTCCGCGCACGCGATTGGTCACGGATCGATGCGCGTCCACGGCGCCGCGAGGGTGCGCGCCCGCTCGCTTCACAGCATAGCGGGGAGAAAGGAGCGCGGCGAGAGTCGGCGAGAGAGAGCGCGAGCGAACGAGACAGGGAGCGAGTCGTCCGCCGAATGTCCGCCTCTTGGAGCCGCCGATGAGTCCGCCTCGCCTTCCTCAGCAAACCGCTTGACAACGCTCAAGGCCAGTTCGGGTCCAAGGCGTCCGCGCACGTCCCGATCCACGGGTCCCACCAGCCTCGGGGGGGTGGGGTGGGGGGGCTGCGCGTTTTTTCAGGTGAGCCCACCACCTCCTGTTCGCACTCACAAGACACACGACCCCCTTCGCCTGGTTTTTGCTGGCGTGTTGCGTTGTCTTGCGTGTTTACGCGCGGATGAGGGGCGTTGTTGGTCGCTGTCCAAGGTGCTGCCGAAGACACACAAGGCGGCCTCGTGCACGAACAGCTCGCATGCTTCGTGCTTTCTTTCTTATTTTTTTGCATGAAGGCATGCGACAATTTCACGTTGCGTGCGTGCGTGCGGTGGATAAATAACAGCAATGACGACGGAGCGGAAACATGCACGCTCCAACATTTGCCTGTGCAGCCCCGAGTGGCTGCTGTGTCTAAGCTGCATTGTGGAGGACCTCCTCCAGGGACGGTGTGCTGTTTCCACTGCATCTGCTTCGTCGCTTGCTCTAATCTATGGCCAAGGCATTTTTAGGGCGCTTCTCCAACACTAGTGGAAAACATAAAACGACTCTAGTGTGGTCGGTCTCAGTGATGCATTGGTGTGACTTCCGCACAGGCCGCGTGGGTTCAGTTCACACTCAGCGACGGTGCGAATGTGAGCCCCAAAGCTTGTCTGGATGTGCCCTGTGATTGACTAGCGACCGATCCAGTACGTAGGTGGCCTTTCACCTGATGTCACCTACAGCTTCCCGGGACCCTGAACATAAGTAATGTGGAAAATGGCCCACTTGTACATTCAGTTTCCATTTTCCTTCACGATTTGCTGTTCTGGGTCCACAATATTCCAGCAAAGGCTCGTCCGAATAACAATAGGTGTTGAGGAAGTAAAATTATGATTATGTAGGCAGTGGTCATTCGTGAGGTTTGAATTAAGAGGCTTGGGTGCTGACCCGCTTGCTAGAATGTAAACAAAGCTGCACAAGGAGTAAATGCTGCAGGCATCTTCAGGTAGAAGGACCCTGAGGGCAAATGTCTTGCCTGACACTACATTTCCTGCCTGAACCTTTACCTCCTTCTGCAAGAATTCACATTTGGGTGACCTGATATTTAAAAAAACAAAACAAAAAAAACCACCCATCTTTGTCAAGACCTTGCGGGATGCAAACAGGTGCACGGACGTTTGCTGCTCCTGTAAATGTCAACTATGTTTAAACACGATCAGTGCGTAATCCTCTGTGCGGCCAGGTAAGGGCCAGACGGCTTTTTGGCACCGTCGTCCCTCCAGCCGATTCCAATATCAGTTCTGTCCATCGCAGGAGCACCTGACCTTTACCGTGGACGAGCGACTTCTATCGGACCATGGCGCAGACCAATAGCTGCGGACAGGGGACCAACGGGGTCACGGACGAGTCCCCCAACATGATCGTTTACAGAAAGGTACCTTTAGTTATCCGGTTTGTGTTTTTTGGGTCTACGCTGGGAAATTAATCGGAATTTAATTGTGATTTTGATTGTTAGGATCAAAGAAATGTGATAAATGTGCCAAATTCCCGTACACGCATTGTCAATTTAAATACGAGACAAACTTTTTTTTAGAAACATCACCAGTGCTAATGCTAGTGGTCAATGCAAAATGCCATTGACAGGCTAATAGAAAGTTAACATTTAGTGCTATTCCTTAAAAAAATATTCACACACAAAGAACAGATCTATTTGGGGATTCTTTTTAAATTGAATTATTTTACGTACACTATAATCCGAAAAATATGGTACGGCAAATTATATCTTATATATTTATCGTATCTTTGCTCTTCTAGCCGTGCTAGCCACATATACTGACAGGCAGAGCAATTCATTGCTCTTCCACTAGAGGACAGTGTATACATCCGTTTTCTCCAACGGAATTAAAGCTTTGTGACCCAGATTTCACACTGAGTAAGGAATTGAGATGAGATCATCAGCATTTCAGGAAAGATAGTGGTTGTTTACTAACCCTGACTAAAATATGCACCTTGACTTGCTAAAGGGCGGGAAAATCTGTAATAGACGATATAAATTTGGGGAGCACCCTGGATATATTGTATCATGCATCTTCACCTTATCGCTTGTGATGCATTATTGATACAGAAGCATCCAATATTGATGATGCTCCCCTCCCCCACCCCATTTTGTGTGTTTGTAACCATAACTGGCGATTTCCAACATAGCCTGTGCTCATTTCTGGCTTCTATTGCAACATCAGATGACTGCACGTCAAGGCTTTGTAGAGCACGCGTGTGCGCAGGTTTTCTTCGCAGGTGCGCCGACTGTTTGTACAGAAGCTGACATAGTTAACAATGTTGGGAGCAGGCACTTTTGTCTGCCTTCACGGAGGAGAAACCACACCAGCGGGATGTGTTATTGGAGAATGGCAAAAAAAGGGAGGGAGGGAGGGGCAGTGCAGTGTCGAGACAATTTAATCCGGCACGCCTTCGCACATTAGATAAATTAACTCATGATGCAACGTTCGCATGTTCGACCTTGCTACATGGCGGGGTGCGTTTGATCGCCTTGGCCGATTTCATGTTTTGTTGGTGAACACGAAAGCAAAAGGCAATAACGTTAAGTGAAAGGCTCACTTTGAAATGAAGCATGCGTATCACGTTGGCAGCGAAATAGCTGGAACCGCAAGATAATATGTTTCAAACTTGAGGCGGACTTGTAATTTTAATACCTGTAATGTGACAAAAAGATGTACAAGAGCGCGCTCCGCCGCCGCTGATTTGATGGCAATCTTTTTATCCATTTTGGGAAATTGCTTCCCTGCCAACAAGAGAGGCTCCTGCTCCCCAGTGGCCTAGACTTTATTAGTCACAAAAAGATAACAAAAAAAGGGATGAGCCATTTGAGTCTGGCACTTGCTGGTGTGTCAAAATCTGAAGGCAAATTCACTTAGGCCGCACGTGAGGCTTCCGTTATGAAGTGTGAGCTGCCATATTACACACTTCAATATGTATGGCTCACTGGCCAATTACCTTTTTTTTTTTTTTTTTTAAATTGCGCAGTTTTAATGTTTTTATTTTATTTTAAATCAAATCTTTCCTCATGACAATCTCACATTGCTACATCAAGAAATGCCGACTTTAGTTTATTGACGTTCGCTTGCGCTAATCCCAGCAT
The DNA here is from genome assembly GCF_054491065.1 of Syngnathus leptorhynchus. Classification (NCBI taxonomy): domain Eukaryota; kingdom Metazoa; phylum Chordata; class Actinopteri; order Syngnathiformes; family Syngnathidae; genus Syngnathus; species Syngnathus leptorhynchus. The sequence continues at coordinate 10,617,926 of NC_141204.1, read as the reverse complement.
TTGCCAGAACTCACGGCAGCTCTGCTTACCTTTTGGCTCCAGTGTTTGGGATGCCGTAGCCAAGCCGTGGTTTTAAATTGCCAGATCCTCGCCAGCCTGGCTGGCCAAGTCATGTCAAGTCTTAATCAACCCGTGTGTAGGTGGTTAGTATGCAAATTACAGAAAATCCCGAATGGCTTGCACACTGGCACCTTTTCAGAAAGGAGGACGGATAACAAAAGATTTACTTGGCTGTTTGATTACACAGAAGATGGCGGGGCAGACACCCCAGAGACCTGACTATTTTTATGTACTTGTACAAGCAATGAAAAAGTACATTTTTCAGAAGAGGCCTATATAAAATGATCTGTGCTTCTCCTGTTAGCAGCCAGCCATCCAAACATTGTTATTTTGTATTCATAATTTTAAGACAGTTAAATACTGGATTTGTTTCGAGTTCGATCTTAAACTCATGCGATGACAGCTCAGCCGAAACAAAGCATCCTTTGTCCACTTTGAATTTTTCTTCAAAACGTGTCGTGGGTTTTCACTCGGACTGGACCTTTGTGATAGCGCGCACTTGCTGACCCACATACGCAGCGGCATAAAAGCGAAAAGGCCGTCACGGCAGCCGGGATGAAAACGGCGCTTCTTGAGTGGCTTGGGGTCAAACTTCAATGGGAAGGCTGCGGTTCGGGCTCGGGCGCACGCCAGATGCCAGTCGAGGCGGCGACCTGCTCTGACTGGGCCGTGTTGCCACTTTATATAAAAAAGAAAATAGAGATGCTTTTATCGGCCTCTGCCTTCTTGTGCATGAATGTCATAAACCCGGCGTGTAAATGTTGATATGAGCTCGCTCTCATCTCCTCAATAGTTACCGTTGGGAGTTACATAACAAGAGCACAGGGAGTTCTCCGGTTAAGGACGGCGGATGCTAGTTAAAAAGTGCTTCCACTACGACCGCAGCTGTATCCTTCCTTTCTCGCTCTCCTCTTTCTCACTCGGGCTTGCTCTCGTCCGCTGCTCCGTTCCCGCCGTTTAGCCTCTAATGAAAAAGGACGGACGAGTCGAGGTGTTGACCCGCTTTGCTTGCAGATGAGTGCCATAGCGATTTCTGTTTCCCTCAAGGACGCTTCGGCCAGAAAGAGCACAGACACTTGTTACTTTTTAACTACAACAATGGACACAAGGGATTTCCTTAATTGTCAATTGTACACTATTACAGTACTTGTTTATTATAAATTAGCATAATGCAAAAAGTAGCAAAATGGCGCAAGTCCGAATGACCGTGAACATTATGTCACAAATGTCAAGACTTTAAAATAAAAAAATAAAAAGAGAAATAAGGATAGCTAAAGGAAGCACACGTGTGTGCCTGCTCACGTGTGCTTGGCATGAATAATATCCCGGTGCATACATGGACATGGTGGCGTGTAACGTTATGTGGGGCGAACGCGAGAGAGAGCTGAATTTTTCATGCGATCCGCCGACAAAACGAATTCTCAGCCACTCAGAACATGGACGCTCATCAGCTGGCACCTTTTTGTGTGCCGTGCATTTTTTAAATCCAGCATTAATCATCAATGTTTTACCAAAGGCCGAAAAAAATATGTAAGCCACGCCCCCTTTTGTTATTAGACTACTGCCGGTTTACACCTGTCAGGTCTTTTCAAATCAGGCCAATTAATGACGTGAACCAATCACGTTCTCGCTTTCATTCCACAAGCTCACATCTCTCAGCATTTAATGATTCATTTTCTTCTTCGATTCTCCCGTTTACATTTCAGCTAGTCATCAGCATGTCAAGATTGTCAGAACGGCAATCCCGCATGACACTAAAACAGAACATTAGCCTGTCGAGCGTCTGGTCGCCCCATATTTACATTTCAGCTGCCGACGGGCATCTAGTAATTGTTCTCCAGCTAGCCGCTTTGGCTTTTGTCTCCGCGCGGATCCATCAATCCTCAACGGCACCGATGCACTTTTTGTTCCAAGCGCCGCTATTTCACGCCGTCATTATTCTCTTCAGTCGATGATGGAGAGCGTACTGTTTTGCATTCTGCCGCTCACGTGCGTGTCAATACGGATCACTTTGGACGTAAGCGCTCCCCCGGCGGCACGCCGCCTTTGCGGAAAATGAGGTAAAAGTAGTGTACTGGCGCTGCCATTTCGATTGTTCTCTTTGCGCCACCTCGAAGCACTTAAGGCTTATATTTGGTTATTTTGTCATTTAAAAAATAAAGACAATTGGGAGAATGAAATTTGTTTTATAACAGTGTTTATTTGGATGAAATTGTAGTTAAAAAAATGTCCGAAAAAACTACTGGCCCCCGGGCCCCTTCACTTTATCAAATCTGGCCCTCCTTGCAAAAAGTTTGGACACCCCTGACTTAAGCAGACGCAGTCGCATGTACGCCACGAAACTTTACATGAAACATAGTAACTGTCCATTTTCCCCACTGTAGCGCCGCCGTGATTCATACACGTCTTCCGTTGTAAAAGTTAGCAGCGTCAATATTTAACGTTATCGGCCTTGTTCATGTTACATGACTGTTACGTATTTTATGACGCAGCTTCCGCCTGTGACGACCGTACATGCATTTCTGGGGTGTTTGGATTAAATTGATGACTTCCAATGATAATTTCCACTTTAAAAAACGAATATAGCAGAATTTATGTGGGCATTGGAATCGATTTGATATTGTTGACAGCGATGTCAAAACGGGATACGATTATCGAGGCAGAAATAGTCCATTTTTTTTATTAATATGTATCATTTTACCCTGGTGAGTGCTGACTTCCGACCAATCCAAAATCTCGGGTTAAAATCTGTCATGAAAAATCGGAAGCGGCATAGAACATTGGAGGAGCCCCACAAGAGTGATACAACGAACAAGGCCTTGCCGTTAAATCCCGTGCGATCTAATCAGCGCCGCTCGCTTTAAGTGATTGTCTGATGGGAGCGCCTCTTCCTGCCGGTGTCCGTTTGATGACATTATTTATCAGACACCGCCTTGCCAGATGCTCGTATCCCCGAAAAGTCATCCTGTATTACCCATGGGCTGGATCATGTGATATGTCTTCCCGGTGAAGACGTATCACTAACACACGTACGACTAATGTTCCTTTAGGAGTGCGACTCTCCTTTGGAGAAGGTGTTGATGCTCAGCAGTGAGAGCTGCAGCATCACCCCTGCCCCTCTCGCCTCCCTCGGTGAGACTCACTAATGAAGCAAGAAATAAACAGAATTAACAAGCGAGGTGAAGGTATTGGTGCCTGCTATTGATCTTGGCAGTCGCCACCGTGAGATCATTTCGGAAAACTTTGCCTCATCCCTGCAAAACTGCAAAATGCCGCCTTCAACCTATAATCAGAAGATTTGGAAACAGAGCAAAAAACTGAAGGGCGGGTGAGGAGGGCTGATCTATAATTACAAGATCAGAGAGAAATCTTTTGTACATCTGCCCCGCGTGTCCCAAAATGCGCGTGGCTGCGACGTCAACTGCAAATTATCGAACGCCGCCACCGCCAGCTTGGACGATTGGCTCATGACTTGGTAATCCATCGTGTCCACATTTACCGTGGTCAATAACTAAATGCTAATTAGAAGGGCTGGCACGGCACGCGCCTGCTACAGTCCATAATGGCGGCAACGCCAGATAATCCGCCGGGCGGTGTCGACGAATGTTTACGACATTTAACTGCGATGTCTCCGAGGGATATACGTAATGAAGAAGCAGCGAGACAATACATTCACATTGCGCAGCATGTTAAGCTGTAATCAAAGCCAGCTAATTAACATCTTAAGATTCAGCAGCCATGTTGGTGTCTAACCAATCTAACCACGATAAAGATGGAGAAACTAATTAATAATAAATGAAATGCTTGGGTAGTGGACACCTACATACAACTGAAATGATCGAAAAGTATTTTCCCTCCAAAATATTCAAAATCTATTTGAAAAATAAAAATACTTAACGTTAGCATTACGTCAATGCTAAAGGTAAGCAGAACTGCATTACGAATGTCTCGCAATTGTTGCAAACGCTATCATGATCAATGTAGGTACCGAGAAAAAAAATATTGGCTCACTACCTGCGTCATTGGACACTCAAAGGTGCACCAGACGTGATTAAAGGAGGCATCGAGCCTTCTCTGGAAGAAAGTACTATTGATTGGCTCATCTTCCAATCTGCAACAAAGCAAAAAAAAAAACAATGACTGCTTCCCATCATGTTTTTCTTTCGGGCCACACTGCTAAAGCTTCTGTAATGTTGCGATTAGCCGCAATTAAATCCAAAGTTTTCCCCCTTGTTGTCAGTTATCCGAATCAAGCAATAAATCCCATTAGCACACCTAAATGATTGCGATGAAGCGGCTTTTCTTTGCAAAAATATATAATCGCAGTTGGAGCCGCTAGCGAAGATAGCTCTGTCTGCTTCTAAGCGCCCACCCTCCCCCATCGATGTACGTCGGGCACAGCTAGAGCCTTTAGTCTTGTCTGTTTGGATTATAGATGGGTGGAAGGCAGCCTGGACGTTAAGATAGCGGCTGACTCTGACCTCCTTGCTTTTGTCTGGACGTTTCATTCCAGTTCAACATTTAGGAAAAAGTCTTGTCGGGAGTTGTGGGATGACTTGAACAAGGATGACTTTTTCTTAAAATCTATCTTGATTTGTGACACCAGTCGAAAATATCTGCAAAAGTAGCAAACCAAAATTGTTTCGCGTTCCTCCAATATCACAACTGCGCCTTTATGTACAATTCTCTGCCGCCTCACTTCATTGCCAAAGCTCAAATCTTATTTACAGCCTTCTAGAGTCAACAGCAATAAAAAAATCTTGTTTTGTGCATTGCCTCGGCTTCTTTGCAGTTCATTTTGCCAGCCTTCATGTGGGACTGTCCATCTCCTTCCACTGCTTTTATTTTGTAGCCCTTTGGCCTCGCTACGACGGCGCTAATGTCCTCTTTGGTTCGTCTCCAGCTCTTTGATGCTCCCTCCAACACCTGCACTGTAAAACCAACTTTGTCTCAACCTGCTTTGGTGCTGTGTCCTTCCTGACCCCCCTCGCCCCCAAACCGGTTCCATCCTCCCCTCTCGTCTCGCTTTGATTGGGAGCAGCGTGCCACTCCAGTCAGCTTTTATCCTCACAAAGAGATGGCGGCAGGTTTTCGGGGGTGGGGGGGGGGGTATTCAGACCCTTGAAGTCATCCCTTCTCCTGTGTCCATGACTCAAGGCTTTATTAGAGACTCGAAGTATTGTTTTCCATTCTGACTGTTTGCGACCAGAGTTGCTCACAGATCAAGAAAGCTTTGACAATTTCAGTGGGGGACAAGCATGCCGACAATACAGCTTGGTTTGAGCCTTAAAAGGACTACAGGACTAAGACTTAATCACCCAAAGCAATCCCTGATGTGGTACATTTGACACAATGCAATTCACGAGAAAATGACTACCCGGCGTCCCATTACAATTTTGGTTTTGCCGTTTGGCAAACACTCTGCGAGTGGATTTGCATAAAGCTGTGGCGCTTTCAAGTCATCAGAGGCGCACAAACACTCACAGCTTGCAGGTTAAAAGTAGCTGAGCAGCCAACTGAGGCTCACATCTCGGCGCTGTTAGCTCAGCTTCGCCAGTGTGCCCAACCCCATCCGGCGTCTCTTGCTGCTTTCTCTTCTTCAAAGGCGCGCGGCACCGTAATGGTTTGCTTGAAATTCATTTGCATCTAATATTGGAATTTGTCAGAGACCTACATTAATTAAAAAGGAAAAACAAAATTCATTTCACAGTATTGACAGTCTTCATGAATTGACATGAAGTAAGAGCAAGCTCGCACATAAAATATCCGTTGATTGATTTGCGACAATAAAAGCGAAAAGCTGAGCAGTCTTAAGAGGTAATAACAGTGTTGGCCACTAGATGGCAGATATTGCTCACCAGCGCCTCCATGCCCCTGTACTTGCTTCGTTAGCTTAGAGACGCTATCAGCCTGAGTGGCCCCGACTAGCGCTGAAGAAAAAGTGTGGCCCCCTCTATCGTTTAAGTTGACCGTCCGTGATTTGCATAAGATCATGACTCACATGTTGAGTCATATTTGTTTCCATTTCCATCTGAATACCGAGCTCAGTGTCTTGTCTTTTTATTTTTTCAGAAGACCATTACCCTTTGCTGCTAATGTATGCATCTATCATTTTATAGACTAATTCAAAACTAAAATCCACCTCCATTGTTTGTCATCTCTTTGGTCGGCGTGGCCATTGTGAACACCGATTGCTATCTCCTAATTAACCTTCACGCCACTCCTGGATCGGAACATTGGCAGAATTATCGCATCTTCTATTCCCACCGTGCTGAAATCATTCTTATCGGAGTTGGCGCAAACAAAAGCCAAGGTCAAAAATATAATACTTGGGTTTTGTGTAATTTCACAAGGTATTCATTTCCCTTGTATGCAATGTAGTCTGCATCTGAGCCTGATGCATGTGTGTGTGTGTGTGAGTGTGTGTGTGCGCGCGCGTGTGTGTGTGTGTGTGTGTGTGTGTGTGTGTGTGTGTGTGTGTGTGTGTGTGTGTGTGTAAAATGCAAGACAGACAGGATATTTACCAGCTGATTCCACCTCGACAAGGCCGACCGCAAAAAAATTATTTGATTAAATTCTGGGATCATTTGTTTGAAATCTGATGGAATGACATGGGTCCATATAAGACATGTTGCCTTATATAGTATGACTTATTGTTTCACCGAAACAATTAAAAATAAAAGTATTGCTTTAGCGCCATCTCGGTATATGTGGTAATGTAATTAGAAGTCGGAGGTATCAAATCGAAGCTTCATCTTGTATCTGGGGGATGAGGGGGCATTTCACCGCGTCTATCACTTTTGTCAACCAGCAGCATCGTGCAAGTGACGGCTTGTGAGGTGTCCATCATCTTCATTGCTTCATAGTACAAACGTCAAAGTGGCGCCGCATCGCCCCTTCAGCGTTTGCGTGCGCCCGAGCAGCCACTTGTGCTGTCCTTGTCGGGTCCGTGAAAAGGCCGAATGTCAGGCTGCCAGCATCCAGCTGCTTTTTGCTATTCAGGACACTCGCAGCCGTCCTGAGCGTCTGTCGCACGTGCCAAGGAGGAATGTGGTAAATGAGGGATGGAGAGAAGGAGGGAGCGGTTGAGGAGTAAGGACCCCCGCCGCTTGCATCTAAAAATAGACCGCATCGTTGCTGCTTTTCTATTCCCGACACACCTCTGTTTCCATGCTCGCCCCCCTCGCCCCTCCCTTCTCGGCTTTGCTCTCACTCGCTTCCTTGTCATGCTCCACTCTGCTTGGTTGGGGTAAATTTGCTCCCTGGTGCCCAATGAGTAGACTCCTTAAATGTACAGCCAGACACTTTGGACACTGCTAACAAGCTCGCCTTGATGACGGATGAACTCGACTGTCCAAGCGAATTGAGTTCCATGATATCAGCCTGCGTGATCATAAATCCAAGAAAAATAATGTTAATGGCTCCCATGTGCAAGCAACAGTTTATTTTACATTGATAAAAAGGTGAGCACAAATTGTCATTCAGGGAAAGATGAAAGTCGTCGGGGGTTTAGAACTCAATCTAAGCGCAAAAAGAAGTTAATCAGTTTTAGTATCCAGTCATGTCTAGATACAAATTTTATTCGTACACTAAACATCAATTTCATCCATTATTTTCACACCTAGGCAAGCAAATGACATAACAACACTTATTGAAGTGAACTTTAACGCTTAACCTCAAAGTCTTAAGCAGCATCAGTGCTTACTTTATTCGCTAATTTATGTTAGCGTGCTGTTTGAGTGATAAAATCATAGTGGGTGAGCAGGCGGGAGATTGGCTTTCAGTGGATTATGTTCCAGCACATGGCCAACCTTGGCTTAGTCATCGCGCCCACTGCCCGCCCACCAAGATGATGAGTGTGTGTGTGTGCGCATGTAAATTAGAGCGAGGTCCTGCCCCAGGAACACGATTGCACCACCTGCCAGCACCATCAGATCATTTGTTTAAAAACATGAAAAGTTTAGAAAAGGGGATCGGGTGATGTGAAGCACCGGAGAACATTAACTCGTTCACTGCCATTGACTTCTATAGATGTCAAATATCAATTTGAACTGGGCTGGCAGTGAATGAGTTAAAAAAAAAATTGCAATATTGTAGTAGGGGAAAAAACTATTTCAACCACTAATATGGCTAGTCTGACAGTTGCCAATCAAAAGTGAGCATTGTTATCTTGAATTGTCGGCCTATCTTGCCAACTGGATCTCATTGGCATGTGGGGGGCAGCCTCCCTAATGAAGTGACACGCTGGGAGCACGCTGCGATGACGTGGGTGTTAGTCACACATTGCTACAGGACGTCAGAGGGGGTCACTTTTCGCCAGCTGTTGTCTGCATGAGGACAGGCTGTGATTACAAAGGACGGCGGCCGCAGCGTGAGGAGAATCATCACATCGTTCTTGCCAGAAAATAGAACGGGCTCAAAGCTACGGTGTGATGTGAAGCGGCCCGAATTTCAGCCTGATTGCCTGCACACCCAATCAAAGTCAGCAAAGGATTGATTATGTCTCTTAAAGATAATCTTGAATGATAATCTTGTCGTGTGATGTGGTAAAACGTATCCCCCCCCTTCCTCATATGCTTGGAAAAGTCAAACCAAAAATATTTCATAGACACAATTTCTGGTTTAAGGGAGGAGACTTACGTGTGTGGAGATACTCTTAAGTGGCGTGTGCTCCATGAGTATCGTAAGAGCTCCAAGCACATATGATTAAATTTTTGCTGCCGTGTGGGGTCACTAAAATTTTAAAAGTCAATTAGGAGGTTAAAAATTGGTATGAGCAGACCCCACGTAAAAAGTCAGAAGAAAAAATGTGGTTCGGTTCTGCATATTCTCAGTTGAATTATTATTATTATTATTATTATTATTATTATTATTATTACTAATATATTTTCTATTTTATTTTGTAACCATTTAATTATTTATTTATTTATTATTATTATTATTGTTACTATTTTTATTATTATATAAAATAATAATTTTATTATTTATATATATATATATATATATATATATATATATATATTTTTTTTTTTTTTCTTTAATCATTTAATTATTTTATTAATGGCTTCTAAACAGATTGAGACACGGCCGTAGAGACGTTTTCTGCTAGATGATGCTCCTCTTATCTTACTTTTCTACTGTTCGACCATCATTTCTAAAAGTCGGCAATCTGTAACCAAACTAAAAACGGACCCCTCTTGGACCCTAATCTTGGCAAAATTTAGTACAGTCAATCCAAAAATTTGGAATCATTGTCAAATGAGGATACATCCTGGTGTTTAAATCGCTCGAGGCAAAACCATCCCTGATTTAGGATTCAATGCATGTCTCTCCGGTGTGGGTTCGCTCCTCGGGGAGGGCAGTTAAGGACGTATTGCACATCCTCTTGCTGCTGTTGCATGCCAGAGGCGTTCAGTCTCTGGGCAATAGCGAGCAGGAGGATGCACAGGAGATGATAACTCCAGAGTCAGGAATATTGGCTAAGACATAGTCAACACATTTCGGTCTGTCAGGTAGAGCGTGTGTGCTCTCGACGGGGTCGCTAACGGCTATCCGAGCTGACCTTGGGCAAACTTTGAAGGCATCGGAGATGGAGGTTCCACTGTGCACATAAAAGCGGACAATGATATTACAATCAAAGGTCCATTTAGGATTTGATTGAGTCAGAATTATATTAGGCATGTATTCATCTGTGTGTAATCATCATCATTGTCCAGAGTAGACAGCCGCAGTGTATTTAAGTGCACACATGACAGCACAACACACCTCGGGAACCCTGCAAGTCGCCACCGCCAAAAAAGACACACGGAAAAAGAACAAAAAATCCTTCCAGCTTTTATCCATTAACAAATAAAATGGAGCCATTAAAAGGCTTTCAGTCACACCTCGGAGGAGCTTTTGCGAGCTGACGAGGCATCACGGCTGACAACATCCATTTGTGAGCGTCCGAAGAAAGCCTCTCGCTGTCCATCAGACGTGTTTACGATAATGCTAGCGCTATCACTAGTGTTTAACAGCGGCATTAGCCTTGTCTTATCGCCGGCTTCCATTACCCGCTGAACATGCCGCACAGCAACAACCCCTCCACCCTCCTTCTGGAACACGCAATCATGCTGCTTGGTGGGAGTTCTCATCTGAAAAATTCTTACACGACTGCTAGGAAAGCAAAGTTGTGAAGCGTGAAAAAAAAAAAGGCCACGCTGGAGATGTCTCCAGGCTGTGCCAATGATATGGAATGATGACTAAAGACAGCGAGGGGAAGTAGCAGATGCTCCGTGGGACTAATTGTGTACACGCAGGGGGAAACCAAGTCGATGAAGACGAGTGACAGCGCGGCAGCACCGAATGGCAGATGCTGTAAAATGGCCGACGGCCCGGTGGCGCAGCGTCCCCCGTAGAAATCAACTTTCATGTTGGATGGCGCGATCGCCGCCTGACGCTTCAGGGCACCGTCGTCACCCCGGCATCTGTTCCTCAAATCTTCGCCGGATGTCATGCGGCCCACTCGTCATCCGAGAATTTGCGCCCAGGTGTTTACTTAAACGGTTCTGTTACGAGAATCTTGCTAATTCAAATCGGAGGGATAAATCATGAAACGATAAGTGACGAGATGTTTTCAAAGTACTATAAGTTCTAGAATCCACTTTTGCCTTTGGCTCTTTTTTCCTCTCTGTCGAATGAGCCAACGGGAAGCTGGCGGAGACGTCCTTGCGACTGTGCTCGGACACGGCGTTGCTGTGGTAACTCACAAGTGGAAGGCGAGCTCGGAAAGACTTGAGATTGGCGTCATCGACTCGACAGCTTCGTCAGCATGAGCTCACTAATAACACCCCCCCCTGCCTGCTGACTTGCATGGCTGCTTTGTTGTGAGGCCGCACTGTCATTGAAACTTTCTATCATGGCGACTTGTTGTCCTACGTGACAGAAGTTCCAATTGAATCGCTCAAACTCTGCTATGTAAGGATGCCATCGAGCCCAATCTACCTTCCCGATTGGCCGAACAGATCGGCCTGTCAGCAAGAGACGCACGATTCCTAAAGTATACGATGACATTGATTGGCACTCGCTGTAATGCACCTTGGAACGCTTCCTCTTGCCTCCATGGGCTAAAGCAAAGACCGCCTGAGTGCCTGCAATGATGACTCCTCCGTATTTCAGATGCCGTTGTGGCTGGCATTTTTGTTTCCACAAACATCAGCTGGATTTTGAGAGGGTATCAAATATGAATTATCATTCCTCTCCGGTAAAGGTGTGGTCTTTTTTTATTGAACGGCTCAAAGGGGAATTACGTCAATCAATTGCGCGCATCTATTTTATAGCCGGAGGTCTTCAGGATTGCCTTAGGTAGCAAAACATGAGATGGCAACTGACCTGATCTTCGGTTTTTAACAAATGGCCATTCGGTGCTCTTCAAGTGGACCAAATTTTCCAAATCATCATGAATTTCATCCTACGATGATCCAACCTAAGATATAGAAACAAAATGCTATCAATCCAAGCAATTCACCGTCCATTGAATAACCTTCTTGAACCCCTTCTGCATACCTCAAGACCTCCAATATCCTGGCAGCACTTCAAAAGCAATCCGTGGCGGGCCAGCGGTAATTGAAAACGCCGCCGTTTGTTGCCAAAAACGCTGCTCTAGAAGCTTCTGATTGCGCTTTGTGCGTCCACTGTAATCATCTTTTTTCAAGTGTCAGGCTCTGTTAGTCACTCGGTATGTACAGAACAACGTGCTTGTCCTTGTCAACATATGGACGAGGTCGTAAAAGAGACAAACTCTTGCCTTCAAACCTCAACATGAACATTCTGGATGGAAGAAAGGAAAGAAAGACGGACACTTTGGCTGTCAAGGGCAGACTTGTGGTCTTCATCACAACGCAGCGTGAAGCCACAGAGGTTCCTTGAAGACGGTGAATATTCACGCCGGTGGCATTTTAACATGTGCGGGAGGATGAACGAGAGAGAGAGAAGAAAAGCAAGGGCATTGATCAATGTCCCCATTTGGTGTGAGCAAAGACAGGCACAGGAACGCTTGGCGTCATGTGGCACAAGTCTTCAAAAAGCTATGAGATGAAACCAATTTGAATTAATTAGCAGAGATATGATGGCCAAGAAAAATATCCTGCCAGACCTTAAAGAACCTTTCAGCACATTGCAACAAAATAAAGGCGAAAAAAAAACCACTTGCCTTATTTTGTAATAAGCTGCTGTCACCATTTTTTTTTGTGCCCATCAGCAAGTTTTTGTTAGCCTGTTAGCTCAATAACCACAATAAATAAGCAAGTGAGGAGACGTCTCCTTGTTAAAAATGAAATTCGAGCTCCTGCTTTAACGATTTTGGCCTCGCGCGTATCAATAATAGTCCGTAAACAAGTCGAAGAATTGAGGTGCACACTGACTGCTGCTACATCTTTAATTTGAGTATCCGGCCAACTTTCCAAAGAAAGTGCTACAGTCCCAATACGCGAAATGCTCAAGCCAAACTCGTCCAATTGCATTTTCAAAGTGAGCGCTTTTATAATGAGAACTGCACAGAAATTCATTTCAGACGCACAGAACACTCAATTGTGCAATCCAATCGGTTTCCCTTTCCCAAATGAGCTCCACTGACAGCTTTTTCATCTTTCTCGGAAGCCGAATACTCTGGCGAGTTATAATCGGACATGTCCGGGGAGGACTTCCAACAAGCCAATCTATACACCACAAAGACAATAACAATGACGGCAAAATGAACAAACAGTCTGATGCGTCATAATCCGTTGACACATTTCAAATCAAATGTGAGTTTCTATTGATCCCTGCTTGGCTGCCAAGGTTGCTTTGAGCTAATCACTGCGGGACAAAGTGCTCATTAGGGACTCCTCGCTTCAGTTTAAATAAACTCATATCGTTTATAAAGGGTAATCTTGGGATAGCACTTTCCAACTCAACAATGAGTCACGTGGTGTACCCCAGGGACACGTATCGAGTCACCTTCGCTTTTGTTGATGTTAAGAACCATCGACAGCTGGTGAAGCAGGCGATGAAGTAGACACAGCGAGGTTGGTCTCTTTAGCAGCTATAACAGCTTTCTCTTTTTTGGAGCGTCTGTGGGTAACGTTTGTCCATTCACCTGGAAGAACACTTGGTCGGAGGTCAACGGCCTTGGACCTGACAGCAGGCCTACTGGCTCCACTCCAGTCTCTGTTAGTTCATCCAACTCAGACTCAGCCAAGCATGTCTTTTTGGAAGTCACTTTGTGCTGTGCTGCCACGGGAAAAGGGTCTTTCCCACAAGGTTGGGAAATGAGTATCTCAGTAAAATGACAAATTAAGATTGAGGGGGCAAGCCTTGATTGAGTAATTCCCTTTTTATGTGCTGTAGATTGTATTCATTATTCATTCATCATTTGAGTTTCTTGGCATTCAATTCAAGGCCACGCACCCTTCACGAAACTTTTCTGTCACCTTGACGGGCAAATGCTTTAATACGTGTCGTTTGTTTCCCCTTTTACTCTGCACTTTCAATTTGTCAGTCGGTCGAGCACTCTGAGCAGCTCAAATGTTTCTGAAATGCCTGTGACTGCGTCTGCATACAAGACGCAAAGTGTACCGTGATGGGTAGTGACAGGAGTGTCCCACTTGACGGCACCTTTTTTGTCGCAGAGAACAGCCAAAGCTAAAAATATGACAGCCACAATTGTTGGTCGTAGACATCGGCTGCCGCAGCCTGTGACCCGCCGACGTGTTTGAGCCCCGTCTGGCAGTAAAGTGGGTGGCGGCAATCACAAAGACGGTGCTTGAAGCCAAGACGCTGCCAAAGTCTTCTCTTTCAAGTGTCCTCATGCGCGACTCTCAGCCGGCAATTGCCGCTGATGCGCCATCAACATATCAACGAGGTCGTAAAGCCGAGCCGCCGTCCACAATGGAGCAGCTGGTAGCAGGGGGGGGAAAGTTACACTTGATCGCTCTCTTATCGAAAATTTGCATTGAATTGAATTTCTTAGCTAATTTCGTAAAGGAGGCAGAATCGTTTTTTAATCGTTTTCAAAAATGTTTACTTTGTGCTAGCCTGAGTATATTGGCTTTAGCTTTGTTTAAATATATGGACTAGTATTAAGTAATACAATTTGACCTTTGACCTTCCTTCTCTTTCTATTTGTGTGATTTGTCCTTCTTTGAGTGTAATCCGCAGCATTGTCTCATACTTTGCTGTTTTTCCCCAGATGGAGGAAGTCATAGCGCGCATGCAGGCTGAGAAAAACGGCATCCCCATCCGAACAGTCAAAAGTTTCCTCACCAAGATCCCCAGCGTTTTTTCAGGTGAGGCTCACCTTGTTCTCTTGTCACCTACTGAGCTAGCTGCCACCCACAAAGCGCTCAGCCGGTCGAATCTTTTGTTCACGCAAATTTTTGGGCCAATCCAGCAGTGGCGGAATGTCAGGAAGAAGACAAACGATCCGCTATGTAGTGTCATATTCTTCGGAACCTTTTTATGCAAACCGCTAATGCTAGCAAAGACTCCTTGAAGTACTTTTCCATTGTGTCGCCAGAGATTAATAGCAGGCCAATCGTGAACGCTTCGGATATCAATAACGACCCACTTTTATTGTATTCCAAAGCGACAACGCACTGGAATCGTGGTGAAGTGATGAAACAATACACATTGTAACGGTCGTGAGTCCCATTTTTTCCACTATGCAGGTTTTGCCCTCACTTTTATTAATGAGCAATGTTAATTCCCATCAACATGCTTCTAAAATTGTCAGCTGCGCCCTTGCACGCACAAGCAAAACTCGGTCATATTTGGTATCATATAAATTGCTTGAAAATGACTTCACACATCACATTTAAAAAGTGGCTCATGTGTGAAAATTACGTTTCCACTCATGACGGTAAGATCTGGTTTTATGCGGTTACGTCAGGACCCAAGGAAAAGGAAACCAAACGCACATTAAGAACGGCTTGAAAGACGGAATAGAAGACGGACGAACCGCCAGACAGCCGCGGGGACCGCCTGACATTTCACACTCGCGTCCTCTCACCTGACAGTTCGGTAGACAGCAATAACCGCTCAGAGGATATATATATATTTATTTATTAAAAGCTATATTTAGCCTAAAATGACACAAGTCGCAGGTTGTGATGAGAGGAGGGAGTGAAAGAGCAGAAGGTACTGCTCGGTAATGATAGCATTGTACAAACATGTTGAGCTGCCATTTTGTTTCATTTGACTCAAGTGTGTTCTATTATTTACAATGACTCTTGGTTTTAAAGTTCATTCAAGTAAAAAAAAAGGTAATCCTATTTAAAGCTAAACTAAGATTGCTTTTTGCTGTGAGTCACCCACCATCGTGTTGTTACTGAATTTGCTAAGCGGCTCATGATACCTGCGCTCGTTGCAATTAACGGGATGTGACTTTGAAGAGGCTGTCAGAAAATAATAGCTGGCATGTCATTCGCCCACGCTATGGAAGATGAGAGGAATTTCTATGCGTTGTGATGATGATGTTGAAGATGATGGACAGCGGGTTAAAAGTGCCGACACTATCGTTCCCAGAAAAGGTGTACAGATGTCTGCGTGCTGAACGCTGTGGTTTATCTTTTCAGGGTCTGATATTGTTCAGTGGATGATCAAGAATCTAGACATCGAGGACCAAGGTAAGAGAAGATTATTTAGCATGGTCTCATCCCTCGAGTTAGCAGTACCACTCTATACGTTTATACTGTACTTTAAGACGAATTAAGTGTTTCCAACAAGCTGCTATGAAAAGTCACGATGCTGCCATTTGGCAAGGCTGCTCCAGTTTGTAGTTTGGAAACATAGAGGGAAGATTAAATTGAAATCCTTAAAGAAAACTTGGCATCTTAACTCAACATTTAATCAACGACAAGTCAAAAGGTGTTCATTCTTTTACGGTCGTATATAAAAAAACAAAACACACACTTGAATGGATATTCATAATCTTGCTGCGTGACTGCACTGCATTAGAGTGCAAAATAATGCAAACGCTGAAGAGCTAAAATGTGTGTGTGTGCCAGTGAGGTGATTATATAATATAATCCTTCAGGTTACACCACAGAAGGGAAGTGTTTGTACGTAAACGGCTTTGAATAAATTATGAGTCATCACTTATTGATAAACGGAGCCCTGTTGCACACACAAATGTACGCGCACACACACATCAGCTGCAGATACATCTGTGTGTGCCTCAACAAGAGAATTTGCCAAGATGCAATTGTCTGGTCCACCGTAGATGAGCGAATTCGAAACTGTTTGGACTGAGGCGTCGTGACACAAACTGGTATGATGCGGAAGCATGCTGATGGCTTTTGACATCATTAAAAGGTTACAGCTCAAGATGTGTGCCAGGTGAAGGGCACAGTTGATGATGATGACGATGCTTACGTGTTTTTTCATTACGTGATGGTTTAAAAATCAACGACAGTTGAGTGAGCACCACGGGGAACGAGATTTTCTCCGCAGCCAGCCAAGCAGACGCAACACAGCTGATTGGACTGATGAGCTCCTCCTCTCAAAGTCAAGTGGTCTCATCAAATTGCCTCCCCCCCTTGTGTTCGTTTTCAATACAAATGTACAATCATAATAATGGACATATTGTGAAATTAATATTACTCTGCAGTTAAACACAGATCTACATAACTGAACCAATCAGGATAAAAAACCGCTTTGTAAGGACATCAAGTGTGGAATCTAAAATTGGACTAAATTCAGAAACGGCAATTTCACAGATGTTTCCTTCTTCCCAGTTGAGGCTCTTCACCTCGGAACGCTGATGGCGGCGCATGGTTACTTCTTTCCCATCTCAGACCATGTCCTCACCCTCAAAGATGACGGCACTTTCTACAGGTTTCAGGTGACAGAATGCAAGTTCTCTTTCACACACCTGAACGTCATTCTATTAGGAACAGCTCTCGGTAGAATCCCATTCACAACACCACAATGTAAAACCTTGACCTCTCCTGCTTTACTGCGACAGATGCCATGATGCTCCATTACCCCCCCCCCCCCCCCTTCCTCACATGACAACACGCCATACGGTCCTCCGTCAGAGATGTTGTGGTTTCTTTTTCACGTGCATCTGGTTTTCTAATTTGTGCTTGCAGACTCCTTACTTTTGGCCATCAAACTGCTGGGAGCCAGAAAACACAGACTATGGTGAGCACTAGCCATTGATGCAAATAAATGTATTTATTTATTCATTTGGGTTCAGTTAAAATTACAATCACACAAAGGTTCAAGTCTATTTGCAAATGATGTGATTAGGAAGCGAACGGCAGCAATTTCGACCAACTGGAGATGCTCGATGGATGACTGGCTGACTCCAAAATACTTTACCGTAATCCAGAAGAGATTATGTCATGAAAAAATAATTTGTGGCATTTTTGTAGTTTCCCGCTCTTTGAGAGTTTGAGCATCTTTCCGTGGTGGCTTTGTAATAGAGTTGCAGAGATGAAACATAAGTGACTTAAGCGTATCGCAAGCCAAATTGGAATTTAACCTTCATCTAATTTCATCAGACAGACTGATTACGGCAAGCGAAGGCAGTGCCGCGGCTTGTGTGTGTGTGCGTGCACCTGCTGAGCACATTAAGGACGAACATTTCAACCGATGAGCATTTGGCAGCGTATTAATTCCAACTTTTTTTTTTTATTGGCTCGGTCTTGTCTAGAGTCGAGGAAGTAGGTCACGGTGATGTCAGAGACTCATTGGCAGATTGATGGATTAAATCTTTTGAAATTTAAAAAACAGTCCAAGGGCTTAATGACCACCTAATGGTCACTTTACAATGGGATGAAGGGAGGATGATAATGGGCAGGGACATCAAAAGTTAGACACACACACACACACACACACACACACACACACACACACACACACACACACACACACACACACACACACACACACACACACACACACACACACACACACACACACACACACACACACACACACACACATGCTTGCAGAGGCTCAATGCACGGTCAGTGACCTTTGTGATTTACAGGCCAGTTAAAATGTGCAGTTGAGAGGATTAAGTGAGTCAAAAGCCGGGCCACTTAAAGCCAGGCTGAGATCCAGTTCTGGTCTAACCCACTTCCATGTTTCATGACTCTTTCAGCTGTTTACCTCTGCAAACGAACAATGCAAAACAAAGCGCGTCTGGAACTTGCAGACTACGAGGCGGTAAGTGAAAGAGCGTTTAGCCTTTGCGTCACTTTCGGATTTTCTCTCACACGTAGTTCGCGCGGCGCGTTTGTTTTTGTTGCGTGTATGTGAACAGAGGTCATTAGTCACGCTATCCAGCCGTCCGCTGTACAACAAACATAATTGGTCCAATCGCCTCATAACTTCTTTGTTTTTCTTTTCAGGAGAGCTTAGCAAGGCTACAGCGAGCTTTCGCCAGGAAATGGGAATTCATTTTTATGCAAGCAGAAGCACAAGCAAAGTAAATTCTGATCTGCTTTCACGTTGTCGTGTATGAATGTGTGCTGCCGTAATCATCAAATGTCTCTTCTTGTTTTCTCTTCAGAGTGGATAAGAAAAGGGACAAAATTGAGAGGAAAATTCTCGATAGTCAGGAAAGAGCCTTCTGGGACGTGCACAGACCGGTGGTGAGTGCTCTTCGTTAGTCTCCGCTGCGTCCGAATTTAGAGCGAGGGCCGCCATGTAACGTGACGGGGTCTGTCGCCAGCGCAAAATACCAAGTCGATAAGTGTCAGAACACATCAGCGCGGTTGCTGCTTGCTTAACATTAGCCTTTAACGTCCCCCCTGAGGTTAAAGACGCTCCGTCGCTGCCACCCTCAAATAGCGTCGGCCTCTTGCCTAATTGCCAAATAACACTTTCAATTTATGCGCGCTCGGGGCAAGTTAATCAATATTAATTCGGATTTGACAGCGACGTCGTCGGCTCCTCGCTGTTGTTCTCGAACAGATCAGAGCGATTTAGTCAATCGACCTGACTTTGCATTCTTCGAGTGCCCTCCGTGCACTTTCTTTGCAACAATTGCCACTATCCATGTTTAATTACACAACATCAGGTACGTCCTGAAGACCTCTCTGAAATCCTCCACATCCCGCTAATTTGTCAGTGAACGTTGATGATTGCCTTTTGAATTGGCATTTTTTGTCAAACAGATCAACCTTTTTTTACTTACAGAACATCATGTTCCATTTTTAGGGAGGTGGCGTTCGGAAATTTACGAAACAAATGACGGCAGTTGGGCGGCTCTGTAGCTGGAATCAAAAGAAATGCTGAAAAGAAGCCAAACCATTGAATGAATTCACTTTCTTCTTCGTTCTTTCTCCCAGCCCGGATGTGTGAATACCACAGAGGTCGACATTAAGAAGTCCTCCAGAATGAAAAATCCACACAAAACCCGAAAGGTACGCGCAGTAGATTGGCGGCACTGACAGTTTTGGACTTGAATGTTGTGCAGCTGATTTAATTCCGGTTTCTCTCGTCCCAGTCCGTGTACGGCCTGCAGAACGACATCCGCGCACACAGCCCCACCCACACCCCAGCGCCGGAGGCCAAGCAGCCGACAGAAGAGGAGCTGCAGGAGCAGGTGATCTGACGTCATGCTCGGCTCGCCGCTTAACACGCAGACCGGCTGACTTTTGCCCGCTTTGCTTTCAGATCACATTTTGGCAATTGCAATTAGACCGGCATCGACTGAAAATGTCCAAAGTGGCGGAGAGGTGAGGGAGGCTGATTAAAATTTCACTCAGTTTGTCCATCGATGCATTTAGCTCGCCTTTGAATGATTTGACGTGTTGCACAATGAGAAGGAGGATCCCGCCTGCTGCGACCTTGAGGACCGGGGGGGGCGCCTCATCGGCCCGTAAAGAGTTGATTGAATATCTCCTTACTGAATAGGAAAAACATACAAGCTACAGAGTTAGCTCATCCAACTTTAGCCTCATTTTTTGACACCCACATCATTCACCAGAGCAGACCCCGCCTTTTAAAGCCATACACACTCAAAGTTACAGATACTACGGTAGACGGCATCGGCCGTCGATAGTGCAGATGGCCCGTAAAGAGTTAATTGACTATCTCCTTACTGAATAGGAAAAACAAACAAGCTGCCGAGTTAGCTTAGCCAACTTTAACCTCATTTTCTGACACCCACATCATTCACCAGAACAAACCTCGCCTTTTAAAGCCATACACACTCAAAGTTACAGATACTACAGTCGACGGCAGTACTTCCACTTGTTGTCTTGCGTGTCTCCTTTAGTTTGTTGGGCTACACGGAGCAGTACATAGAATACGACCCCTTCCTCACGCCCCCGGACACCTCCAACCCCTGGATCTCAGACGACACCACAATGTGGGAGCTGGAAGCCAGGTGGGCACACAACTAAATGATCACGTTGCATCAAGCGCTTCAACCAATTTCAAATTCTCCGTCCACGTAAAAAGTCATTTTCAGACTGTCGGATTCACGTTGTTGCAACCATAACCTCTCAATTTCCACTCCGATACCAATTTCACTTGACCTAAAGAAATTGGGGCACCAACTACGATCGATCAGGCAGCATTGCATTTAAAAGCCTGTAATGGATGTCAGAGGACATACACCCATTGAACACAATTATTGGCAGCTTACTGTCTGGATTCACATCATCAGCACAAAGGATTTGAAAATAACCACATTACGTGAGCTTATTGATTGGCATTCTCTTGTGAACAAGCGAGAGGACAGTCCAGGGGGAAAAAAAAGGATCATTCAGAAATTAGAGCAAAAAGGGATGCACCAATTGGAGACATGGGTCAATTGATGGAGCCCAGAGTTCAAAGCAAACATGGTGACGCCGCATTTAGCTGTTATGCTAAACATGTTGTATTTTCCCCCGTGCAGTAAGGAGCCCGGCCAGCAGAGGGTGAAGCGGTGGGCTTTCGGCATCGACGAGGTTCTCAAAGACCCCGTGGGGAGGGAACAGTTCCTCAAGTTCCTCGAGTCTGAGTTCAGCTCAGAGAATCTCAGGTGGGCTATTCTCCAAGTGGATCTGATGACGTCATCATCGGGAAACAACACTATGCGAGCCAAGACGATTGTGACGGCGGCCGCTTGGATTTAAATCCCCTGCTAAACGCGACGCGCGCTCACACTGAGCTTTAAATGCTTCTCATCCTACTACAAATGTTAAATCTGCACGGGGACAAGCCTCCAGTTCCCACATGATTCCCCACAGTGGGAGTGGGAGGAATGTTATTAGTATGCTCGGTACAGGGATGAGACTGTGGAGGATTTAATTCACACGTTTGTCTCCCCCCCAACGATTGTGCGCACACACATTCGCAGATAAGTACAGTCACAGTCCGCCCATACCTACACATGGTGTCACAGGCGTCCCTCAGTCTGTGGGGGGAGGTTGTTGGGGAAGTGGGGCCCAATTATATTATTTTTCAAACTCATTCAGATCTATTGAACAGCGACATAATTGTGGAATATGTCAACAACTGCACGGCTTCGCAGGAAGCATGTTTACAGAGGGAAGAAGTGCGGCTCGAAGCTTTGCCAGCGTTTTTGTTCGTCGGCACAACGGCAGCTGGAATACGCGCAGGTGCCTGAGAATCCTCCGCTAATTGATTTATTCATGGCGCCATGAATAGTGCACAAGTTTGAAAGATGCATGCAAACAGCCACTTATGAATAAAGCATGGCGCTGCCACCGACTCTTTTGCGTTTGCAGGCAGCTCCTTTCACCGAGCGCTTTTGTGGCAATGTATCATTGAAGCTATTATTTGTCGCTATTTTCCTCAATTTAAAATATGATTTTTTTTACTCATTGGGGAACACAAGATTGCTTAGAAGCTTATGTCATTTGTCAATTTTAATGACAGTGGTACCTTGAAAATTACCTGACTTCAAAATTAGCAGTCGCATGGCAGATAATCAAAGTCAAAGTCAAAGTCTGCTTTATTGTCAATTTCTTCACGTCAAGACACACAAAGAGATCGAAATTTCGTTTCCTACAAATGAAGCGTTCTTCAAGAACGAGGCTTCAAGATGTTCATTGTTACTCCCAACTGAAGAGGACTGCCAAACAAAACATAAACAAAAGAGAATTACACATTTAAAACAACCGCAAAACAGACAAATGAATAGCATCACCGTTGCGGCGGTAGAACTGTATGCGACGTCGATTGGAACAACAACACATTGATTGATAATATAACATTACCCACATGGATTTATTTTATATCCTCCGCAAAGACAAAAAAATGCTAATTCTGCAGCTTACTGAGAAGTTCTGAATAAGACCTGGCAGGTTATCCAAGTGATTTCATTGGCTCATATTAGCTAAATTTCCAAATGTCATTCATCTGAAAGGTTCTGGCTAGCGGTCCAGGAACTAAAGAAACGCCCCATCCGAGAAGTCCCGACCCGGGTTCAAGAGATCTGGCAGGAGTTTCTGGCTCCAGGCGCACCCAGCGCCATCAACGTGGACTCAAAGAGCTATGACAAAACCACTCAGAATGTCAAAGACCCGGGACGCTATGCCTTTGAAGACGCACAGGTATGCCACTCAGTGGGCACCGGTGCGGTCCTTTAATGGCCTAATTAATAGCGCACTGGTTGCTGCCGCATCTTCATTGTTGCTTACCAATGAAGACACGGCTTTGCTGTGAAGCTATTCGGCGTAAATAGCGTGCGACAGCCGTGTCCGATGTTTTGATGCATTACTGTCATGCCTAACAGGAACATATCTACAAACTGATGAAGAGTGATTCCTACAGCCGCTTCATTCGCTCCAGTGCCTACCAGGAGTTATTGCAGGCCAAGAAGAAGGTAGGATCTTTCAATTGAGGGCTTTTTATTTACATATGAACAAAAATAAAAAGAGAATTTCATTTCTTACCATGGTGACTTAGCCTCACGCAAGCGTCGCCACACAGACGCACATGCGAGTTTCAGTGCCGCATTGTTTTGCTGCATTTTCATTCTTCATCATTGCAGGTTATGCCGCAAGCTGCACCCCAGGCACGCACAGTCACGCTTTTTCAAAGTCACGCTCCCACACTTGGAACCCGGTTCCACTAATCCCTTCCACATAGAGCCAAAGTAGACGTGGAGCTGCTGTATGCTCAGCGTACAATACAAAACAAACAAGTTACTGATGTCTTTTTGGAATATTCCAACCAGGGATGAAAATGCAATCAAAAAGCATTTGCATGATTGCATTTGTTTTTATGCCTATGTGAACAAGCTGTATGCATAAAAATGATTAATACTGCATGTATGATGTGCTCGGAATAATCCATTGAATAGTCCACTGTGTTTTCTTCATTGCTTGTAGCTTTAAACATTAAAAACAGTGGCCGAGGTGTCTTGAAATGCCCCAAAGCTTTACAATCATAGAAAACTTAGAAATAGTCTTGCAGCACTTATTTTCATGCAATAATGTCAAAGTAGCATACAGCAACATCTTAGTAAAACAGCAACCAGCGCACAGTTAAGCAAGCAAATAATATGCCAAAATGATATCTCGGTTAGTGAAAATAATGTCTCACAGAGCAAGGTCACGGAATGAGCACATTTAAAAGTGCTAAAGGGCTAATGTGAATTATTAAGCGTCTTGCTTGGTGGCGGTGGGTGAAAAAATTGTGATGTACCTTGTGCTAATTACCATCAAGGTCTTTTTGTCGTCGATGCTGCTGCGAATTTGGTCGCCTTCTACCTGCACCTGTTAGCGCGAATCCTGCGTGTGTACAAAATTATTTCATGTGGAGTAAAAAAATTAAAATAGCAGATGTCACGTGCATCAGTTACAGCAGACATACAGTCATACAGACTTTATGGAAATAAACAGGAATTACATTTTCACGCGGCGGCGCACTGCTCAGCACATCCGTCTCACAGTTTGGAGGGTGTTGATTCGATTCCACCTCCAACCCTCCCTGTGTGGAGTTTGCATGTTCTCCCCGTGCCTGTGTGGTTTTCTCCGGGTCCTCCGGTATCCTCCCACATCCCAAAAACATTCTTGGTAGTGTCACGGAACAGAATGGAGCAGGGCGACCAAATGTCAAAGTCAAAGTCAGCTTTATTGTCAATTTCTTCACATGTCAAGACACACAACGAGATCAAAATTTCATTTTCTACTATCCCACGGTGACAAGACATATATATATATCTTGCTCATTTTTGCTTGCTTCGCAGGCTCAGGCTTGACCGAGACAAGTATCTTGACCTGAACCGACGGATGTAATTGGGAGAGAATCGCCAATTTGTTTTTATATTTTTCAAAATAAGTTTTTACTCATTTTTGCTAGCTCTGTCGATCAAGTGATCGAGACGAGCTTCTTGACCTGAATTAATTGATCGTCGTTTAAAAAAAAAAGAAAAATTCTGTGTGGCTTGGCGGCCCGGTACCAAGTGACCCACGGACCGGTACTTGGGGACCCCTGACCTAGAGCACGGGGTGCTTGAAAACGCATTTTCCCACTGAAAGTCAACTTCGCATTGTTTTTGTCAGTAATGTAAACGGTCACAGTTTGGTTTCTGCTGCCTCCTGGAACAAAAAAGCTGGCTCTTGTTTCTGCGTGCAATCCTTTCAGGCCCAGTCAGGAATAAACCTCACACAGGTTCATGGGGAGTTCAGTGTGAGCGGTGTGAAGTAGACATCCCTGTGTGTGCACAAATTATCTCTGTGCCGCATTTAACAATCGCGGAGGACGATTCGGAGTTGCTGAAACGGTCAAAACGAAGGACATGGCAAACAAAAGAGGCACCCACGCGCCAGTCATACCAATGAGGTGGAAAAAAAAAAAGCCGCTTATGAATAGACTTTATTTTCAGGTGGGGATGACAGGCGCTCCTGTCTGGCATCTAGGCCGCAATGAAGAATAGCTTTGGATTGGGAGGCTGCAGTCATTAGATTAATCAGCCACCGCTTCTAATTACAGCCAGAAGCTTCTACCTGATATCCTGGCAAAGAGAATGTTGGCATTGAGGTTAGGAATTATGTCATCACATCAGATCGCTAATGAGGATAAGGATTTTAAATAGTTTTTAATTTTGTAGCAAATGCTACAAAATGGTATTGTGCAGTTGAACTTGGTTATGTTTGCTCAAGTGCCTGCCGATACGATTGGTCTGTCTAATCATAATCATCCTCGAAAAATACTCCGATACTACTACATCCGATACCAAACATACTGTGAAACTGAAAATTGCACAAACGCACAGCCACGACTGTTTATCAGGACACACTTCACAAATGTGATGAATGACGGTGAAAATTATTTTATTTCCTTTCGTTTGGAATTCGTTGATTTGGAAATGAGAAGTAACAATGTCTTTTGTTTTTCTTACAGAAGAGCAAGAACCTCTTCTGAAAACTGTTCTTTCCAGGTAAAGCCTCAGACATCATGACAAGACGTATATTTTTGAATAACACTTGTCCTAGTAGTTAAGTGTGTTTTTATTCCAGCTTCCACACTTTTGTGTCACTTTCCACCGCAGGAGAGGCCAGCCAGGATCCAAGCGACGGACCAGTCGTGTGCCATCATGCTAAAAAAAAAAAAGAAAAGAAAACCAATGCCATCTTTCTCTCTCTCTGGGACATGGAGAGCAGCCATGTCATCTCTCCATCCTCATCATCCTCATCGTCGTTGACGAGGGAGCCAGGCCCGATCTGTTTATTTGTCGTCCACCAGCCGTTGCACGTCCACTGAGAGCGGGATGCTCCTTCCGCTCTCTCCTCCTCTTACTTGACATTAGTAAAAAAAAAAAAAAAAAAAAAAAAAAAAAAAAGAGGCATCGTGAGACTGGAGACGATGGACAAACCTGGTGAGATGAAAAAAAAAAAAAAAAAGGCCAAATATTTTTTTTTCAGTAGTCACTGCTGGATCGAAAGATGTCTTTCACTTCCGGCGAAAACAACAAATGATGTCAGAGAGAGAGAAGGAAAAAGAAAAAAAAAACACTCATAGAAAACAAATAAGCTTCAAATGATCAATCTAGCCAGTGTCGTTGTTCGACTTGAGGTCAGACAGACTTTGTCACACTATGGGAAAGTGTTGTGGAGAATGAATATACAATATAGATATATATATACACACACACACCTATATTACGATGATTGTTTAGTGTGCATTAATTTATTTCTTTTTGCTTTGCATTAGTTTACCGCACTCCAATAATTGGTTTCCACTGCACCTGTAAAAAAGAGAGGATACTTGCTGTCTACTGTCTTATATTACAACATAATTGTTCTTTTTTTTCCTCTCTGCATTTATTTTTATACCATATTTAAAGACACTTTGACTTACTTGTATGATTAAAGTCGGCCCTCTGTCTGTTCTTGTGGCTCGTCATTCGTTCAACGTGCAATGTGGCCTTTCAGCCGCCAGAGGGTGATAGATTGTTTGCTAAAGAAATGAGGTGAGAAAATGGCGGGATGGTGGGAAGAAGAGAAGAGGGCTTCTTAAGACACCGCAGGCTGTCATCAAGATTAGGCGTGCAAATATGTGCACTGGGTCGTTGTTTTGATATCATTTTTCCACATTTTGAGTTTTTTTTTTGTTTTAATCTGGCCATTTTTCAGTTTATTTCTATTATTTGTTTTTGGCTTGTCTCCCTCTACTTCCCACATTTTCCCAAATTTGCTTGTGGTTCCTTATACCCCTTCTCTTTTTTTTCTGCGCAATTTCTCATTTCCTTTTTCCATTTTTTGGGGGTTTCTGTCTTTAGACTATTTGTTTTGAGAGTAGGCTGTTTTGTTCTTTCACAATTTTTTGTCATTGTATTTTTCCACTCCCCTTTTCCTATTTTTTTCCCTTGAGCAATTTATATAAAGGGGTTTTGTATTTCATATCTTTTTTCAAATCTTTTTTCTAGTGTCTTTAAAATGTGTTTAAAGAGACAAAAAATATATGTATATACACTTTAATGTGTACTTAGTTTGTGTTTTCTCCGTTTTCATTGTGTTCACATTTTTTCCTGATTAATTTTCAGTTTTTTTCAAATAATTGTTCTATCCACCCCAATTAACAAGGTTCCCATTGTGCCTGCTGTCTCTTCTCCAAACATTCTGTCCAGTAACAAAAGTCAAAATTTGATGCATCTTCTCAACTACACAACTACATATATGGTGTGGCTCAAGAACGATAGGAAAAGCCGTCAGTCTTGATGAAGTATTAAGAATCGGGCACATAAATAAAAGGAGTGCTTGAATCACACAATGAGGGCCAATAGGAAAAAAGCCTCCCATTCTTGAGGAGGGAAGGAAGGGGCTGCTGCTGATTCAAAGTAAGTCGCAAGGCTTTACAGTCAGCGGATCACTCTGACAGTCTCGCTGCACGCAAACACACACAGGACGCACACACACCGAGCACCGTGAGATGCTTTCGCCGTAAGACCCACAGGCGTTCTCTCCGACCTTCATCCAGGAGCCAAGAGATGACAACAACATGACTGACTACTCATTGTTTTCAAGACTTTGACTCTGGAAGAAGAGCAAAGTGGGGGGGGCGATCCTTGGGGAGACTTACGGACTTTGTTGTCATGGAAACCAGAGTCTGGCAGCGGACGCAAGGACAGCCGAAGGTGGAATGACCTGCCCAGACCGCATCCTTGACACATTACTGTCACGCTGAGAGGTATGACTCACTTTGCACAGACTTTTCCTCTTCAGCACTTGAATCACATAAAGCGCAAATAATAACTCAATTTTAATTTAGAGTTGAAAAATAACACGCAAGCCTCTCCCCTCGAATGGGTGCCCAGAGGGGCCCCACTGCTGCACCTTTGCCCCCCCCCCCCTTTACACGCCACTGAAATTAGACCCTAACAACAACAATATGAAATGGATCGGTCCAATTATTACAAAACAGTCACTTTAACTAGTTTAAGAAATTTTAAATTCAAAGTTCAGGTTGCTCCCAGTGAGCAGGAAGCGACTCCTCGTTCCAAAGCAGCGTGTAATCGGAGCATCTGTACTTATTGACTCAATCAATGTGGGCTGCTCGACTCCCACCGCCGGCCCACCCGGAGTCCAAATCTCCAACTTGAAGATACTTTGGATCAAAGTGTGCTGCAGAAATGACTATAATTACTAGCCACAGATCGCTAGGAATTGGAGTGTGTGATGATAGTCCATTTCAGTGAGATTAAGACCGCTTGAGGGAAAAAGATTCCGAATCACGCCAGTATATGACGCAGTGTTTTCTCTCAAGGTGTTGCTCCCTAATGCGTGCGATCCGCGCTTAAAGCGTTTCGCCTTCTGATCCGTCTTACCACGGCGGCGACAGCGCCACCTTGTACAGTGTGCGCCGTCGTTAAAAGAGGATTTAGCCAGCGCACTGACACAACAAGTCCTTTTACCAAACGCTAAAGACTTTCAAACTGCACTTTGATGGAAGCTTTGACACGTGAAGAAAAGGGGCGTGGGGGGGGGGTCACAGCCTGCACTGCAAAGACCCTCTTTAAATTGTCGTTTTGGGAAAATTCAGCTCCTGAAGCTCGTTTCACTAAGCAACATAAAATTTGGTGGGCGTGTCAATCATGGGTAAACCCACAAAAAAAGTCTCAAGAACCCTTAGACGAAAAGACAGAAAGTGTGCCATTTCGGTTTAAATCCGGCATTTTGGGGTCATTTTTGCCATTTCCAGATGTCTACAAAAGATTGAACCATCTCAGTGGCCTAGTGGTAGAGTGTCTGCCCTGAGACTAAAAGGTTGTGGGGTCAAACCCCAGCCGGGTCATACCAAAGTCTAAAAAATGGGACCCACTGCCACCCTGCTTGGCACTCAGCATTAAATTAAATTTGAGACACCTTCATCCTCAAAGCTACTGAGTTAAAAATGTGCAATCCATTTTCATACATAGAATTGCAAATGGCTCCTACATAGCCAGTCAGATTGTCCTAAATGTCCAAATGGATTAAATAGACATTGATTGATTAATTAGCTTAATCAACAAAAGGACATTAAATAGAATCAAATCTGGGAATATTTAAGTTTGTGGTTTTTGGACAAAGGCCAATATAAACCAGCTTCAAAAGCGTTATTAAATGCCGTCACCGAGTGGCCCGCTCTTGATTGAAGACTCTGAAGAAACCAAGAAGTCTCTCTAATTGGCCGTCATTCACTTGTAAAGCGTTCCATTTGGCTGCCGAGGCGAAGGCGTTCTCTTGCACTCGAGTCGGCACTTTACAGGGAAAAGCTCAATATCTGCGAGTCATTATCAAGATGGATTGTGGTGACAAACAGGCTGCCCAAAGTGCCTGCAGCAACCTCCCGGCCATGCGAGCGTTTGACACATTGACGCCGCCGAGTAGACCCCGCCCGCCCGCCTCTCTCCCGCTCCCGCCCGCCCGCCTCTCTCCCGCTCCCGCCCGTCCGCCCGCCTCTCTCCCGCTCCCGCCCGTCTGCGGCAAAAAAAGTAAAAACAGCCCAACTGTTAACGGGCAGTTTGGGAATATGCAACTAATACAGATAATGACACACTTCCTCTTTGTTGAAATGAAAGAAGAATATTCATTCTGCCGGGCATCCGCTCCGCTCCGTGTGTGTGTGGTCACGCGTGGAAGTGTGACTTAAACGGCGCTCTCGTCTAATTAAACACACTTTTTAGCATGTGTTGGAGGCGCTGCGATAATTGAGACATCAGGTCGTGTTTGATTTCGATTTTCTTTGCAAACGGGGCCGTCTTTTAAAAAGATCCTGCTCGGGCTTTTGAAAGCTGAGCCATTAAAGTGCCGCTGTGGAAAATAAAATGCCGCAAAGCCTAATGGCTGTTCTCTTTCTGGTATTTGGTTCTGGTATTTGTAATTTCATTAGAGGCTTGAATTTTGGAAGCAAGGTCTGCCACACTTCAGTGAAGCATGTCCCCTAAAGAATTTGCGGTCACACTGCAGTCGCAGAGATGTTTACGTGGGTGATATTAGCCTCGAGCAGACGGAGAGCTCGGCTTTTTTCCACCGCAGTCTCCTTCCGTCGGCGGGACGCTGGAATGATTAGTGCAAGCGTCAGATGGAGTGACAGAGTGGGGAATGTTTTTTTGGGGGGGGGAGTATAAAAACAAAGTTGTGGGGAGAGACCCCAAACCTCAACATCTTCTCGTCCCTCTTCCTACTGTCTCCTGACTCAAACCACGAACCGCCCCAGCTCGGCAGTCCCCCGCCCTTTGCAAAGCCTCAAATCCCTCAACCGAAGCCTCAGATTGTCTGACCGCAGGATTGATGAGGAGAGCTTGTCAGGACCGGTGCTAGCAGGCCCGGTTGGTAGGCAGGAAGCTCGGCTGCAGACTCGAGGAGCCATCCGTCATGATGTCCTGCGTACGCAAACGGTCCCATCATCCCTTCCTAGTGGGGTGGGGGTGGGGTTGGGGTGGGGGGGGGGTAGCACTCACGGCCACCTTGACATCAGGATCACGACTGTCACAAAAGAAGTCCAAACTCCAAAGCGGATTATTGTCAAGTAATTTGTTCCAGGGTGGGTTGAGTCGTAGGTTGGAGACATTCGCCGAGCACAAGCGAACGATGGCCTTGAGGCGCTTCGCTTCTTTTTTGGTCTTTTTCAGTAACATCTGCTCAAAAGATGCTTGAGTGATGGTCAAAAATGTGCTGGCGCTAAACACTGACGGCACGCTTGTTGGCAGACGCGGGATCGATTCTCCGTTTATGACGTGAGGACGATATAGAAGACAATAGGAGAAACAGCAGGTCATTCTCAGTACAGCCTTAAAATAAAAGCATATCAGCAAAAAGAATAAAACCAGGACCAGGACCAAGACCAGGGGGGTTTCCAGTCTTCGCCCCTAATGGCATGCAGATGGGCCTATCCAATGCCGGTTTACATATTTGCAGCATAAAGTAAACAAAAGACCAGTTATTTCGCCTGATGACTGGACCAATACCAATTTGGATACTCACCTTCCAAATTGCTTATAGACAATTAGATTTCGACTCGCCGTTACCTCCAATAACAACCCAGGCTAAACTTAGCTCCTCCCACACATGCAAAGCTTCTCTCTTAAGTGAGATGTGTCACGTAGAGACACAAAAACAAGTTGAATGAGGGAGGTTGCTCCAGTTTGACGGTGGCCAGGAACTGTCAGATGCTCGGGTGAAGCAGCATTGAGTTGTATTCAGACAACTCGCCTCATCTCACGCACTGAACAAATGAAAGGCACAGAATCTCTTTGTGGGCCCACATTGAAGGAGAAAAGTTGTAGTTTGACATCTGTCCTGAACTTTGCTGACAAACCCTGTATATGTGGAGACTGTGCAACTATTTATCCATCGATTTCGGATTCTTTTTGGATATTTTATCTGGTGAGGTGAAGAGCTGAGTTTGCGAATAGCAGACCGCAAATGCTTTCACTGTCAAAAGCATGCCAAGCCGATGCTGACAAATTCATCTCAGCAAGGCCAGACAATGAAGCTGGTTAGCATGAACGTGTGGTAGGAATCTTCTCTGATCAAACCAAGACCGATGTTTTGCGTTTTGTTGCTAACGTATGCTCATTTGTCATGTGTCCGATCTAGAATGCTGTGGAGAATAACCATCGGAGTCTTACTGGCCGGAGTCCTGTGCGGCACGGCAGGAAGCAAAAAGACCCGGCCGCAGGGCCACATCCCATCGCCGTACAAGAGCAAAGGCAACCTGTCCTCCGAGCGCCACCAGCGGCTGGTGCAGCCCAAGCCCGAGGTGCTCTCGTCCAGCCGCGAGGCCTTGGTGGTGACCGAGCGCCGCTACCTGCGTCGGGACTGGTGCAAGACCCAACCCCTGCGCCAGACCATCAGTGAGGACGGCTGCCGGAGCCGCACCGTGGTCAACCGCTTCTGCTACGGCCAGTGCAACTCCTTCTACATCCCCCGCCACATGGGGCCCAGCAGCTCAGCCCACGGCCAGAACCGGGGACAGGGAAGAAAAGGCCACAGCAAGGCCCAGGAGCCCTTTCAGTCGTGCTCCTTCTGCAGGCCGCACCGCGTCACACAGCTCACCGTGCAGCTGGATTGCCCCGACCTGCAGCCACCTTTCCGGCACCGCAAAGTGCAGCGGGTCAAACAGTGTCGATGCATGTCCGTGGACGTGAGCGGACACGGGAAGCTGTGAGAACCGTGGCGGGAAACTCACAGATGATGCCAAAAATTAGCCTGCCTCTTTGCTTGGAACTGAAGACACTGACGGACAAGTCTGGCACGTCTCAGTCTGGACCTGCCATTTTCCTTTGCTGCCAGGGGAAGGAGTCCAAAAATCAAAAGAATATCCTGGGCCCAAACTGTGAAAAGCTGTAGAAGACGTTCAGGCGGACTACTTTTCTGAATCCTTCTCCTTGCCTTAAATCTATTGAGTGTTGCACAACAGGTGGCAACCCAATAAAGACTTCCACCTCTTTGGACACACAAGTATACGTTAAAAAAAATACTGCTCAACATGTTCTCACAAGTATTTAGTAGGAAGTCACACAAAAACTAGAATTATGGTAAATAGATATTTCAATGTTAAAGTTTTATGAATAAAATAATCTCATTCCCAGAGATCTCCTTTACACATTTTCTGGCCACGCCGTAGCTCCAACCCTGAACACATATTTTCTATAGCTAAAATATTTTTGTGCAAAATCCTACTAAATTCATGTGAGAACAGGCTGTACTGCTGCATGTGTAATTAAAGTGCAATGCAATATATAAAACAATATCAACATGTTATGTATGTAAGTGTGCATTTGTGAAAAAGTATATTAAATCTATTTCATATAAACAGTTTTGTTTTTTGCATGGCAGCTGACAAACAGGAAAAAGCCACTAAAATGTAAAATTAATGTAAATTATTTTATTCAATAAATATATGTATGTATATATCTTTTTCATGGTCAAAGGCGTTGGATCCTAAACATGTCATGTGATCACTGCTCCAATAGCACACAGGTGTATGATAGGAATGAGACAATAAGAAAATGAGCTGGGTAAGAATTAAAAAAGGCGAGCAATTTTCGCTTGATGACATCACAACACGAAGCAGGATGAAAGTGAAGTCATGTTTTCTGAATAGAAAGATTCAATTACAGATGATACGTCTCTAAAATCCATCTTGTCCAGCACGCATTTGTCAACTCGTGTGTGATAAGGCACCGTGTCAAAATGATCTACGTTGAAAAACTGCTTGCTTGTAAAGTCGGCTGAAATATTGCACTAAAAGAAAAAAACATATGGCTTTTAAAATCCAACGTATGCATACAGTGTTGCTACGAATTTGCAGCGAGCATTTTCTGGCCTCTCCGCTCTAATCCCCGAGGCCTGAGTTTGTCTTTTGCAAGCAATAATTCAATAAGTGCTGCCAGAAATGGGCTGAGCATTCCACTCTCGATACGCTTAAAATAGGCCAACGTGCGATAAACAACAGTATTAAATTGATTTGTAAAAAAAGAACGCTTTGGAGTAAAAATGACTGAGGAGCCACGTCGGATTGTACTACCGCAGTCGCCTGGGTGATTGCCGTTCTCTGCTTTACATTTTCTGGCCCAGCTTCGCTTTCTGTGGAGGAGAGATGAGATTTTTTTTTTTTTCATCAGACAACTCCAAAAAAAAAAAAGCAGAGTAGAGTAGCAGGAAAAAAAAAATAGAGGATGACGTACGATGCCAGTTGCATGTTTGGGTTTGACGTTGTAGGATGCTTTTTCCTTGGCTTGTCTGAAACACTCTTCCGCCATCTTCAACCTAAAATGCCCGGGATAAATATAGAGTAAAAGTAGTATGAGAAAACATATTTCTGGAGAATAAAGTTGACTTTCCAGTGCCAGCGACGTGTGTTTGCACAGCAATCCACAGTGAGGGAAGATTACGATCTTTAATTGCGCGACCACCACCACGCAACAAAATGCTGCATGATAGCTCGAAGCAAAAGGTCAAAGAGTTCACCCTTTCAAATTTTGTTTGTATTCTTTCCGGCCGAACAAGCCGACCTTTTACTCGGGGCCCTTTGACGAGTATCACTTTGTGATCTTCGTGTGGCATCATGGAGCAATTTGCTTTTTGTTGTCATGCATTGTTATCAGTGTACCCATCGTAGCGGTGGAAGCCAAGTGGATGCTGTGTGTGTTCTTTTGATTTCAGGAGTGAGGAACAAGATTTGGGTCATTTCGTCTCTTTTTCCTTCCAACTAGACTCTATTCATGTAGCTAAAAAGCGAGCCAATATGTCTTTGTCTTAGCTAGCTAACTGAATCACCTAAGCTTGGCTTTTTTAGTTACATTCGACTCAGCTCATCTCTGCTAACTTGGCTCTGGCTATTTATGTCGTCAGCGTGCGAACAAGCAGTCTCCATAGAAACATTCATCTCTCGTACTCATGTGTAACTCACCGTTCCTTTAACATCAGCTTGTTGTGCTTCTTCCACTGTTCTTTAAAATCAGTGGAAAATTCATGCCAAAGGCCAAAAACAGTGCCGGGCGACGCCTCCTTTTCTCCCGATTTGGGTTTGACCGAGAAGGACGTGCTCAGCTCCAAGAAGCTGAAGGAAGAGAAGAACAAAAAAAGAAAATATGAACATCCAGACAAAACTATTTGAGCGGGAGATAAAACAAGTCAGTTATGGCAAAAAATTGGCGGAATCAAGCAAATATGCAGAATCCAGACGCTTATCTTGGAATTTGATGCTTTTCAGAAACAAAACAGTGACTCGAGAACTGACAGAAATTTGTACTTGAGTCAGAAGGCACTGTAGCGTATCACTTAGCTACGCTAAAGCACTGGCTGCTCGCTGGAGGCCTACACTCTCGCCAGACATTCGCAGACAAACAACCAGAAAAATAATTCTTATTGTCTCTCTGGATGTAGTGAATGTGTATGAATTGTGGCCAAAGATACAAGGTACCAAAAAAATATTCCTCAGATAATCAACATGAGGCGGCTCGGTGGTGCACTGGTTAGCACGTCCGCCTCACAGTTAGGAGGGTGCCGGTTCGATTCCACCTCCAACCCTCCCTGTGTGGAGTTTGCATGTTCTCCCCGAGCCGCGTGGGTTTCCTCCGGGCACTCTGGTTTCCTCCCACATCCCAAAAACATGCTTGGTAGGCCAATTGAGCACTCCTAATTGCCCCTAGGTGTGAGTGTGGATGGTTATTCGTCTCTATGTGCCCTGCGATTGGCTGGCAACCGGTCCCCCGCCTATTGCCCGATGACCGCTGGGATAAGCTCCAGCACGCCCGGGACCCCCGTGGGGACAAAGCGGTACAGAAAATGGATGGATGGATAATCAACATGAACAACTAATGGGATAGATATGGATGAATATGACCAAGTTTCATCCTTGAAACCTCGAAGCCTCCAACCTTGACAGACACGTGTTTAAATGTTCATGAGGGGAAAAGTGGGAGGGCGGCACGCCGCCGATCCATCAGAACCTCTGGAGCCATGGCCCGTCAAGGTGTTGAACGGCGAGGCGGTTTGCAGTGGATCAATACAGTGGACAGGTTGGGTTGTCTTTGTTTGGAGTGTGCTGCAGGAACGCATTCCACGCCAGCCGTAACAGAAACCTGGAGCCGAGGCTGTCTCCTCTCGCCCCGCTTAGATAAACAACGCAGACACCGCACAGGGGGGGCCTCCCGTCTACTGAGGCCCCCCGGAACGACGGCCTGCACCTTCCCCATAACCGAGGGAACCAGATGCCCTAAATATTGACAAAGCGGCAAGATTATATTCCTCTGTGAATACGGTCTTTAAGGCTTTGCTGGATTTATCATCCCGTGTTGCCTTTACTTCCAAACTCACAAATCAAGGCTTTGACGCACAAGAGCGGGCCTTATGTAACCTGTGAAATGGTAGAAGAGGAATCACCTACCAGAGAGAGAGAGAGAGAGGGAGAGAGAGAGAGAGAGAGAGAGGGAGAGAGAGAGGTGAAGGAGCTACGGGAAAATCATGAAGGACAGATTAAGGGCTTACGTTTTTTGAGTGTCTGCCAGTTGTTTCTCCTGTGTCTCCAGCTCAGTTTGGGCTGAAAAAGAGAAAGAAAAGACAATTTGGTGGAAAACGAGAGAAAGGAATGCGTGCGAGGATGAGATCAGCGGCAGGCAGACTTGTATGTACACGACTTTTACGCCCGCCACCGTCACATAGACCAACAGTCGTCTTCGCGGTGTTAAGATTAGCACCTGACAGTATCCAAATCAAGCTGGAGATTGATGAAAAATACTTGATCAATCATGACTTCTTTAAGGGGCGTCACCTTGTGAGGAACCAAAATCGGAATGGCCGTGTAGTAAATCGCTTGTCAAGAAACCAGTCCCCGATGCACAGTCCCTGCTGCACTCGTCCGCAGGGTTTCAAGCAGGGTAATCTCAGCGGCCATCGGGGTCACTTGCAATGGCGGTGAAGTGTGACAGCCTGGCTGGATGAAGGTTAGCTTATCTCCTTTCTGATCCACAGGCTGCCTGTTTCCATTGAGAATAAGAGCAACGGGCGATTCGATCCAGCGGTACGAGTTTTCCCCCTCGGTCAGCGGTGCCCGCTATCTTTGCAGCCCCCTCACGGTCAATAAATGTTCGCTAAAGTTGCATGAAACTGTCAATGATCAGACATGTCCTAAAGTCAAGTCTCCTCATGGATTTGTTTTGCGAGGCAGACGTGACAGCAGATAGAAGAGATAATCTTTCCTGGCGCAAATATATGTTCAGCTCTTATCCTGGGAATATCTGGTTGCGATGCGTAATTGAAGCCAGAGCGGCATCGAAAGATCTCGGAGAAACCCGCTGGGACCGACGCAATTCTGCGGCGCTAAATCACCCATTGGACCGCAGTCCCATTCCTGCGGGATGACAGCTCGTCAGTTTATGGATATGATAAATCTGTAAATAATATTAATGTGGCTCAATATCACAAAGTTGCTTTGTTCCTTGAAAAGAAGGTAAACAGTCAAACATAGACATTGTTGAGCGCTCAACTCGCCGTCTTATCTCGCTTGGGTTCTTGTTTTGATGGAACTTCCCAAAGCTTTGTGAAAAATGGCTGTGTTGAAAGGCAACGAGGTGACTTTTGACCAGTTCTTAAAACTCTTGACAATGAGCGTTTTGGGGGCAGCTTAGTGGAGCGTTTGCTGACTGCAGACTGAAGATCGCATTGCAAATTTCCATCAATCCATTTTATGTTGTGTGCTTGAGCTGAAACCGATGGCAGCTGATTTATGCGCCAGGCGTTAGACTGGACGCATGTTAAGGTTCTTGCCTGATCTGAGTCCGTATTTGCTGCTTTTTATAAGAGATAAATAGAAGACATGACCTATATGGAAACTGAAAATATTTGTATTGCTAACTAATGTATTAAGTGGGTGGAGCTAAAAAGTTTTATTTCACATCAACTCAGGTTAGTGCTGCTCTAATGTTTAGCTGGACTTGATGAAAACCACTTCTAAGATAACCAGAACAGTCCAGATTGACTCAATACCCTGAGAATTAACGTATAAAGGCGATATCGTTATTTGGTACTGGTTTATCAAGCGCAGTCTCGATGAATCTGACTATTTGGGGAAACGTCTGAACTTGATTCACCTTTGATTCAACATCCATCCATTAGGCGCACCCGATTATAAGGTGCATGGTTGTTTTTTAGAGAAATGTAAAGGATCTTAAGTGCGTCTTACAGTATGAAAAATACGGTAGCTATATTTCATTTCAAATTGTGGAAAATTGAATTTCATGGATATGACGGACATTTCTTTAGATTTCAGATGGAAACATCTGGGCAACAGGGTGAACTCGGGGCTAGCACGTTTGTTTTGCACATCTGTCTCACAGTTCTGAGGTTCGGGGTTTGAATGCCCGGGACATTTACATTTCGTCCCCATGCTTGTACTCCCAAAAACTAAATGTTGTGCTCATTGAAGATTATAAATTAGCCATTGGGATGAATGGATTTTTGTCAGCATATGTATCTCCATTTTTTCAGATTTTATTATCACACAGAAAACAAAACAATTTATTTAACATAATAATTTAGTAATACGATGGGCAAAACATCCAAAATG
Organism: Syngnathus leptorhynchus; assembly: GCF_054491065.1. Classification (NCBI taxonomy): domain Eukaryota; kingdom Metazoa; phylum Chordata; class Actinopteri; order Syngnathiformes; family Syngnathidae; genus Syngnathus; species Syngnathus leptorhynchus. Next base: position 10,579,880 of record NC_141204.1, on the reverse strand, counting down.
TCGAGTAGAATGTAAGCGATCCCGTCCTCTTGTAATCTGGACGTCTATCAAAAACAGATTATCCGACAAGGCCCAAAGATTGAGCATCAAAGAGTTTGTGAGCAAAATGGAGCGAGACCAAACAACGGATTTCTAACATGTCCGCTTCCACTATTATTCTGTGGTTAGTTTCATGGTCAGAAAACAAACAAAGGCGGTTTCAAACTATGGAGCCAGAAACAGTTTAACCCCCGGGCCTTTTGGAGATTAGCAAAATAACAAAAAAAATATGACATTTGGCTCTTTTCTTGTTTTGTTTTGAGTTTTCTCCCCCCGCCCCTCCCCTCTTTCTACCGCCACAGTGGCGGAACCCCAAGAATCCCGTCTGGAGCCATGCAAGCAAAACTTCCACGCTTGCAATCGTCTCTCAGAGGAAAAAGCTTGTCATGTGAATCAAAGCGGGAGCTCCCATATTTCTCTCCACAACCCAGAAAGGGAGCGCAGGAGAGCGGCGACGGAGGGGAGCGAGTGGGGGTGGGGAGGGGAGTAACGGAGGGCGCCAGGAGCTTTCATCTGCAGACTTTCTTTCAAAAACGGACGAGTGAGCTTTACCGCCGAGCCACATATGCTCCGCGTTATACTTGCTCATTTGAATACAAAAGCAGTCGGTGCGAAGCCTGTGGCGTGTTCCTTCCGAGAGATTGGTCACAGTCACTTAAACGTCGCCTGGGTCAAAGCCAACACAAGGCAAATACATTTATTGTTATGTAAAGAGGCAAGGCCTGCAATGTAGGACGATGTTTTGCTGCTGTTGCGCAACAAAAGCAACACGATAATTCTGCAGCATCCCTATCGGAATGCTTATGATGTCACGGATACGGCTGTCCTGATTCGGAGGCCCCTTCAAATGCAGGATGAATTTCAACCATCCTTCATGGCCGTAAAAGCGTGATTTAACAATGACTCTCCCAGTAGATCAAATATGTCTCATGTAAATAGTTTGGTAGATTCAGATTTTTGTCAGGCCGACAACACATCTGAGTGACACGTGGCGGGTGGGAGAAAAAAATGATATTAAAAAAATAAATAAAAATCTGCTCCCAGTTTTTGGACTTTTCCTCTAATCTTTGATTTCCCCGTGAGATAGCGGCTCATTTGAACATTTATTGAAGCAAAACCATGTGAGAGCACGGCGATGGAAAAATACTTTTAGTCGGGATGAAATGTGACACTGAGTCGACAAGCTGCTTTTTGGAAAATGGATCCCGCTAGTTACAATAACCACATTATTGACAAAGTGAGAGCAAGTCACCTTGGCTGACAAAGGCATCCATCTTGTCCTTGAAGGGCTGGAGGTTGTCTTCAGAGGACAGCTTGCATACTTTTTCCATCTCTCTGGAGCATGCTGAAAGAAAAAGATGCAGTCACTGTGTGAGGATGAACACGTCAGACTAAATATAGAAAGATGAAGTTCCTTGCTGTTGTGATTTTTTTAATGATTGAAATGTTGGGGTCATATAAGGTGAAAAACAGAGACAAGGTACTGCCAAGCTCTAAGGCCAGGAAATGTTAGCTATTTCTTGCTAGCTCGTCCGTTTTGTCAGACCATTAACTAGTTCATGCATTCACAAAATTCCATTCTAATAAAAAGACATACAAAGTCTATTACCAATCATTTTTAGTTTCTCAATTCACAAAGTAAAGCAATGTGTATGTGCTTTTTGATAGACGAAAAGAAGCGCTATAGCTAGATTGAGCTTTCACAACACCTCATTACATGCACTGTTAATAAAAGAGGCAAACTATTTTTGTAAAGATTATTATTATCAAGTCAGCGTGATTCAATCTTCACCATTTATAAATTTTAACATAAAAAAACATTATTTGGAAACGTGTATCACGCAAGCTAATTGGGTTAGTCTATAAAGGCGCATAAAACATCCCAGCGAGCAGACTGTTTTTGGGGAACCGACGATGGAGACATACTCACACTTTATTATTTGCACAAAAATACATTTGTAACCGTCGGCGGACATGTCAGTACTTGGAAAGTGCTGCTGAGTGCTGAGAGCAAGAGAAACGACCCGTTTCCCAAAAGCCGCATTCGTTAGGTCTTCACTTCCTTGTCAAAGTGCAAGCCAAACTTGTTTCCAGAGATCTTGATCAATCAATGAAATTATTTTTCCACGTGTTTGATCGAGGTATGGCAATTGCCCCAGAGGGAGGCTGCTGCCAAACGCAAAATGAATTTAGAGCTATAGATGATGAAGACGTCACAGCATATTAGAAAAGCTTAAATCTTCCTATCAGACATTGAATTCATTTCTTGAGCAGTTTACACGCAGTGAAAGTAAAAGCAGCAGCACATTATGCATGCTGATCTCAATTTCACGAGGAGCTCTGCCGAACCCACGGGGGTCCCGTCCTGAACCGCTCACATCTGTTTCTGCTTGTCATCTCGACAACAACCAGATGTTATCTGGCGGCCGACACACCTCCGCCAATCCGACGGCGGCCGTAGCACGCTCGGCTTCGGAGAAAATGAGTTTCCGTTTCCGTGCGAGAAGTTATGTTAAAGGCCTCGTGCATAATTCATGGCGCCACATGTTTCCTCACGCGTTGCCCGTAAACAAATAACACCTTGGGGGTCGAGTTAAGCAGCTGGGGGGATAAGTCCGGGCCCTTCCGAAGCGGGTCGGCGGACCTTCGGTGGGGGTAACCTCACCGGTCAGGTCTCTTCGTAACTTGCGCAGATCCTTGTCAAAGTCCTCAAACTTCATCTGGGAGGCCTGGAAGAGGTCGTGCGGCTCGGGTAGAGGGTAGGGGCACGTCTCTTTTCCGGCGTTCTGGAGAAGCACAACACACGCATTCACGCAGGGAAGCACCAAAAAGGCTCCCGCACTTGGGGAAGGCTTCGCTTGTATACATTATGAGCACCGAGCCAGATTGATGCAAATGTTCTCAACGGCTCACGTGTACTTGGGTACAATTCAAACAAATCTCAGAAGATGTATTTGAGTTTGCAACACATTAAGGAGCATTTAAGTTGGGCAAAAGGAGGGAAAAATCATCATGATCCTCTTCATCACTGTCACTCCAAGGCCATTATGAGTTTCTACGAGCATATAATGCAGGTTGATCTTGGCAACCGGCACTCGGAGCCTGAGTTCATCTCATCTGGCGAAAACTAATTATTTACACCAGCGCCTTGTTAGATACCGTGCCAGCGAACGGACGACCGGTTTGAACGAAGCCAGGCTGGGAGATGAAGAGTGAAACGCAGAGACAGAAAATCAGCCGGGGGAGGAGGAGGGGGGGGAGAGAGATTTTAGTTTGCCGTATATACGGAAAAGAAAAATAAATAATTTGATAAAGGATAAGTCATTGTATCCTCTGGTGAGAGAGGAGATGAAAAGAGGGCTCTGGAAGGATTTCTGAGGGAATCAGACCCCAACGGAAAAGCCATTCAAATAAACAGAAATGAAAACATACCTCATCAAAGTGCCTCAGATAGTAAGCAACCACGTAGGACAAAAGACTCTGGGAGTTATCCTGAAAGAAAGGAAAAGACCTCCGTAAATAAACCCAAAGCCTTTATTTATTAATCTAATCATCTCGGAGCAGGACGTTTCAATTTGTGCCTGGGCGCCCAGGAATAGAAACAACGGCCTAAGGAGGGGAGCATCAATCAGGACGTTAGGAGAACAATGTAACAACACGCTTGGCCGGCTGTCATAATTCAGAGAGGGATGTTCTTTATGGACGCGCCGCAAAGCATCGCGGCCTTATATGGCGGCGCCAAGGGCACACGGGGCCCGCTGTGATATTGAGCGAGACAAGTAAACACTGCGGCCTCTCCTCCGAAGCTCTGCAGCTCATGCAAGTTCCAAGACCGGACTCTAATTCCAGGTTGGGGGAGCCGCCAGAGGTCAAGATTTTCCGATGACTTTCTCTCCACTATTTTTATCTTCGGCCGAACCTCCAAAGTCGAAGGCAATCTGTTGTTCTTGAGATCTTTTCGTCCAAATCAATATTGTAATCAATAATATAATCAATAACTGACATAAAGTGCTTACGATATGATAAAAAACCTAAAATATATTTCCATAGAAAAGAAACAGATATTTTGCTATTAAACTAGCTTTGTCAATCCACGGTAATTAGCGTCATGCTACACATTAGCATCTGGCTAATTAAATTTTTGCATGACATTAAAACTGAAGTGTTGCTCATCTTCTTCTAAGCAAGCACTTAGCTGTGTTGCCATTTCTCTATCCATGATTACCGTATTTGTTTTAAACTATGAATAAAGTTGGACTCGTATGCTGGACTGGCTTGTTTGTGCCTTAAAGCCCCAAAAATACAAACAGGTAACATTCAACAGAGGTATCGTAAAGCAACACAAAAAATACTAACCAAAAAGTAACGTTGCCTTTTTGGGCAGTTTTCTAGAAAAGTCCTCTGAAGTCCAATTTGAACAACTTTTGATTTTTTTTCCTTTTTTCTTATTTTCCATACCATAAAAACCTTCCCGTTTTCTCATAAGCACTTACGCTGCTCTTGACGTCCTTCAGCTTGGGCAGAATGTCCAAGGTGAAGCCATCAGCCTGCCCGCGGGTTCGATTCCCTCCATTCATGAAGTTACCAAACGCCAGAACCAGACCGAGAACCTGCAATACACACTTGCCACTCTGTAGAGACTGACGCAGGTAGAAAAAAAAAATAAAAGTCAGACAAGCAAATGCTGATTAAGAAGGGAATAAATAAAAGAGCTCACTTTGCATGTTCTTTGAAGAATTTCCATTTTGCGGGCAATGGAGGTGATGCATTCATAAAAAGTGGACTGGAAAAGGATGCAGAAGACCCTTTCGGAGAAGTTGGGGATCTCCGATATCTGCAAAAGGAACCTGAAGAATTGAAGGATGTTTGCTTTGATTGACTGAGGAAGCTCAAATAGCAAATAGCGCACTGCGGCACGCTCGCTCACTGCTCGGGCTTGTCCAGTGGCTTTGCGTCCGCCTTGTCTTGTGCAGACTTCACGTGTTTCCGGATGCTCTCCATCTCATCATTTTGGGCTCGCTGAATGATGGAAAAATATTTGTTTTAATTAAAAGCAAATCGGTCGCAAAGTGGTGGTACTGGATCGTTGGCCAGTTCCAAGACCTTCAAGGTATTTTGTACTGTATCATTCAACGGAAGACAACAGAAGACAAAAGATTCACCTGGTTGTTTCATTTCACCCTTGGTGGGTGTGCAGGTGTGCCGACACGTTGCTTTAAGAACATAAAAGTGGCACTCCACCCGTTGAACCTCGCAGGGGACCAGCCTTTGCGGCGGCCATCAAAAAGGAGCATCAAAGGCCGAGAGGGCCCGATTAGTATTCCGCACAGCGTCGCCTCCTGCGGGCGAGGGCGAGCTCTCTGTCGCCCTCCTCTCGAGACATTTTCAAGTGTAAATATATTTAACCCAAAGCAGATCCCACTCAAAGAGCGGCGGCGCGGCCCGGCGCTGTTTGGCATAATTGGGGACAAGTAGGCATTAGCGTGTGATCTTTGAATTGCAAGGGCATGTTGCAACGCTTGTTAGCATGGCAAATCCAGTCCCATGTGGAATATCAAATGCAAAGGAATGTCGGACAATGTTCCGCGATGCCAGATTTGGAGCGCCAAGTGGTATTCATTACGCGCTTTTCCAGTTCTGGGCAAAAGGGAGCCGATGACGGCTAATTCTCTCATTTATGTCACTCACGTTGCCGTTTATGAGAGAATACTTTCCAAATGAGCGCGGCTTTAATGTCATAAACATATAAAGACATCCCGAGCCGCACGCTACGAAGAGGCGATCATTAAAAGATCGTACGGCCGTCAGTGACCCGCGTGACATTTCGCTACCGTCAGTGCTCTGAGCTTCAGACCAGCCAGCCAGTCTGGGCCCAGATTACGGCTTGTGATATTGCGAGCCTTTTCCCGCTATCACTGCGAGCCCCTTTTAATGGCTTATTGTTCAAAGCACAGGAGCGACTATAATCCGCAAGATCGCAGACTGAGCGACTCTACGCCCGCAGAAAGGGAGAAAAAAATAGAAGAAAAATCCATCAGTGTGCCGGGTTTCAGTTTGTGCTGAGGAAAGTGAGGGAGCGCTGCGCTGCCTTTTCTTTCGCGAGCTAGCGAGTGAGGGCGTAACCATTAGAAGCCCCCTCGCATTCCTCAAGACAGGCTGACTGTGCTGCCAACTGTGGTTTAGGGGTCTGGAGACCCACAGACAGGATGGAGTCTCGCAATACAAAAGGGAAACAATTTGGCTCCTCCACTCAATAACACAGCCTAAGGCGGCGAAGGGGAGGGGAGGGGCGAGAGGGCTTCCAAATCGTGGGGTGAGCAGTTGAGAGGTAAGAGGAGGCTCTTGACATGTCAGTTCGGAACGGCAGCTTGCCTTGTTTCCGTCGTCGACATGCAGCCGAGTCGCGCCGCCTATTTGCGGTTCGGTGGAATATCCTCGGGTGCTTGCTACTCTTTTTCGAACACCACGAAGCCCTTTTCACACTGCACTTAGCAGCCTGACCTAGCCAAACCCGTTTCTTGTGTCAAGGGCAGCCACCACGGAATGGAGCGTTGCTCGGAGGTTTCATACGGCCTTGGTGGAGAAGCGATTCTGAAGGTTTTCACAGCATCTTCTAACCGGAATACATGCTCATTTTTGGAACCCACTCGTTATTGTTTGGGCTCCCAATGAATGCTTTTATTGTAAGAGCAGCAAAACGTGCCGATGACAGGCATCGATGTAAATATTCTGGAGGCACAATGCGCCCGCCAGTGTCCTCGTTAATCACTTTGACGGAAGGCGGGAAGGGGAGTCGATCAGATCCAGCGTGACAAAAACATATTTAGCGTGTTAAATCATGGCTCCCCTATTCAGGCCCACCCGTCACATCACACGCTTTGCGGCGAGCCGCTTTGCTTTGGTGCCTAATGCCCGTGTCCTTTGGTTCAACCCGTTATAGGGGAGGCAGGAAACGCCACATCTCAAGTGAAAAATCTCTTTGCAGCAGAGTGGCGTCGAGTGGAAAAACATGCCGCGGGAATCTGGAAACACGACGGCCTGAATTGATTTCTTCGTTTTTGCAATCAAAGGACGGCCATTGTGCGAAATGTGGTTTTGCAAGATAAAAAAAAAAAAATGCTGACAGCTGACGGTCGCCTGCTTCAATCACATCTCACCAAATCCTTCTCGGGTTCCCTTCTGTCACAAAATAAGAGCCAGTTTTTGTGTCGAGGGCGTGAAATGTGGCAGCATATCGCAAGCGTCGTTTTCAAAATAAAAGCTCGAAGGAAAGAAGAAGGCGGGAAACTCTTTCGTTGCCTTGTGCCACTCGCCTTTGCGTGTTGACGGGAAAGCGCAGAAATGTTTACGGCTCCAGATTGATGACCTAAAGCGTGAGACTCGCCCGTCTTTCTCTTCCAGATAAAGACAAGACTCGAGCCGTCTCAGAGCAACCGTGACACCCTCCGATGTTTTGGATACTCACATTCTCATAAAGTGCTTGCAGGGTCTCCAGATCCACCACAGTGTTGTCCATATTGAGGACGGCTGAGGGAGGAAGGAGAAGGCATTAAAAACAGCCAAAGCAAGATTCTCTGTTGGTACCAAGGAACCATGTTGACATAAGTTAAGCAGCTTCATTTAGACAAAAGTAGTGCTTTGCGGCTATCACGTGGCAACTCTGTGCCAGGAAACTTTGTCAAAGTGAATTGAGCATTCCCAGGCTAATCTGACTTGGTCTATAAATCCTGAAATGGACCAAAATCTGGACCCCTCAGGTCGTCTAATCAGAACCAAAGCTGCAAAGAACAACATAATTACTAAAGTCTTCGAAATGTTTCAGTGCTACACTGACGTACGTTTAAACACGCGTTTGAATTCCTGCCGTCGCCTTTTTGTCTCGGGCGCCGCCGAACATTAATCCTTTCAAAGTAAATGTTTAAAAACAAACACGGCCTCGGGCTCGGCGCTGTTGAGGCCGGCGTGTTGGCGCTTCGTGCGCATCATCGCTCAGTTAAACACTCAACAATGTTACGTTCACAACTTAGACACCATTCAGACCTTCTGATAATGATTTTTTTTTTTTTATGACTGGAACAGATTAAAGACATTTTCATGTATTCAAATGGGGAAAATTCAAGTGAATTTTGGGGAGTTGCCATAGTCAGGAAATGTCTTGGTACAAGTTGTCTTGTACCCATAATAGGTCCTCTTTAAAACGGCCGTTTTATGAGGGGAACACTTTGAACTCTGGAAGGAATTATTCCAAAAATATAATTGATGTCATTAGGGAAGCTGGTTTTGAAATTAAAGGTTAAGGATTGTGGTCATGCCAGATCGAGGTACGACTGCAAGAGAAGCGCCTCGGGCAACTGATGCAATCGGATCTGCCAAAGTCTTTCGCGTTGGTCTCGGCCATCTCGTTCTCTTAAAGAGTTCTTCTTGACCCTTGGTTGCCGCTGTTTCTCGCTCGCACACAGCATTTGGTTTTCATTCAAACCAAATTGGAATCTGGCAGGTTGTTTTCGACAAAGGCACGTTTGCGTGGATTGCGACACGGATGGAGCACCATTTTGAAATGACGGCGGACACAAGACAAACAACAGTGTTGACCGGTCGCCCGGAAACAGCGGCGACGTACACCAGGGAGCTGCTCAACGTGTGAATCAGAAGTGCTTGAGATGTCCAAACGAGGACAGCCGGCGCCGTCTTTATCGGAGGCCAATAAAGCGCATGATTCACGGCGTCAAAAGTGACAATTACTTGAGCGCGTCGAGAGGGCCTTATTTCCACATCCCACGAAGATTAATTACATCTTGGAAACATTTTCTTTTGAAAATAGCATTTTTGCCAACGACTGTTTTGGAACGACACAACCATTCATCCAGCCGTGACGGCTGACTAACACACGCTTCACAAAAGCTCTTGTATCTTCTCAATCATCTTGATCTCTGTGATATACGGACGGACGTTTCCAATCAGCGCTAATGGCGCGCTATGCTAACAGTTGTCCTAACATTGGAGATGAACGACAATGCTGATGAGCTTGGCCCTCGCATGCCCTCCGGCGCCGACCTCCGACGGATGACCTCACGTTCCACACCAAAACTGTGGAAAGGCTTCCCGACATGCTTCAGAGTTAATTACGGTAACCCAAAATGTGAAGCATCTACGATTTGTTGTTGACGACAGCCGGTGTTTAGACACGTCGATGAGTGACGACGGCGGAGCAATCAGAGACAAAGTCAAACAGGAAGAAAGTCTGTTCTCGTCATCATCTCCGGGGTGACGTCACTCGGCTTGACAAGTCAGAGAAAAACTGTCGCATGATTATTGGAGGGGCTGAAACCAAAAGGAAAGTGCAAAACTAACAAAACAAATCTTAGCCACCGGTGGCTGGAATACATTGATTCCTCTGCTGTGTTTTCAGGTCATTTTCCGTCTCTATGTCAAGGCTAGTGAGATTCATTTTTTTGGTATGTTTGATACTTTTATTACAACATAAAAACATGACTCACCATTCTGGATGTCCTTCATGTCAAGATGAATGCTGGACATCAGGATACCGACAGCTTGAGAACGCTTGTTGCTCAAAAGCTTCACTACCTACCAGGCAAAAAACAAAACAAAAAAACTAATGACAAATGTCACGTGAGCATAACAACAACCCCCCCCCCAAAAAAAAACCGAGTGCAAGCCTTTAATAATTGACATGTTCCAAAAGACATGACCATTTTCCTTGTGTGGCAGCGCACACAAGCCTGCTAACCACAAACATTTATATGAAATTATAATGCTGTCTTGTTGATTGATGACTTCTCAATTTACTTTACCGCCACATCCTCTCCATCAACCATCTCCCAACTGTAGAAATAGAAAAAGTTTCGAATCTCATGTTATGATCAGCAAACCAAGACAAAGATTCTCGTAAGGCTCAGTCTGAACCGAAAACAAAAATGAAACTGCCGGGATGATGAAGAAGTTCCAATTATTCTGCTCGGCTCATTACAAAAGCATCGGGCTAAGACGCATTTCTTGTTGTCCAAAAGCTGTGCCGTGCCGCCGTGATCCAACAGACCGCATCCATCTATTTGTCTCTCCGAATTTAGTCAGTTGTCCCTTTGAATTTGTCACTCGTTGTGCCTCTGAAGGCTAAGCGCTTTAGATGGCGCAACCATATGGTTCAAAATGTTCAAACAGACGAAAAGAGGACACGACGTCGAGCCCCATGCTTGCAAATGTTTGGCTGCATCACAGCCACATTCTGTACTCGCTCTACTCACAGCGAGTGATGAGCTGAAGATTAAAGTGATTTAAAGTCCACTTAAGTGTTCTCAGACCTCCTTGATCAATTGAAATGAAAAAGAACAGAGGACGGATACAAAAAAAAAAGAATTCAAAGCTTTTGAGATGAGACGACAGACGAAAAGAAGTCAATTTGACCTGGGGGGTTTTTCTTCACGCCGTAAATGTTCAAGGAAGTTTCCAACTTTCACTTCAACGGAAAGTTTCGGGGAGATGTTCACATGTCCGTTGGAAGTCACCCAGCCCCATGAAATCATTTTCATTCCCGAAAACCGCATTTCCGCTTCGCAAACTGTCAGAGGATTCCTCACGGACGGGAAAAGCACTTCCTCTGAATAATATTATTTGTGCTATTCACATCATTTAGCTGTTAAATACATTCAACATACAAATCCTGACAAGAACATGTTTGCGTCGGAGATCAAACATTTCTTCGCCGGCTGATTGATGGACTAGCATGAAGCGTGCTGGCAAAGCGAGACAGACGCTCTGGTCCACAAAAGTGAATCACGCAGTGAGCACAATGGGAGGAACCGCATCATGAAATACGGCTCCCAGGCTTCGATCCCCCAAGCCCCCCTTCAATCCCCCCACGAGGAGTCATCGCCACCGCGAGGTTTCTTTCCGCCGCACGCGAAATACTGGCCGGCCGCCACCACATGGTCGGGCGGGAGTCTGACGGGAGCCAGAGCTCACGCCACATAATAAGTGTCTGCCTGGAAGCACGCCTCAGTGGGCGAAGCTAAGAGCCCTGAGGGATCCCCAATCATATGCATCCATACCTGCTTGGCTTTAGACTTGCTGATTGTGTCAGAAATGGGCTTTTTCTTCTCTTTGACAGCACTTTTGGAGAAAAGATCGACAAATTCTTCAAAGTCCACCGTCGGTTCTTGAATTTTCTCCCAAACTAATGTAGCACTCTGCCTGCAGACAGACAGAAACGCTGTTAAGTGAAAACATACCTTAGCTCTCACCAGCTCAGTTTTAAACATTTCCCACAGCACTGTTGGCCTAAAAACATTTTTGAGTGTCACAAGAACCAAAAAAGTACCACTCAAACGTTTTGCACAAATCTGGAGGAAAACCTAATCTGAGATTGGAGCCCAAATTTATTTTAAGAACTACCTCACTGGGGAGTAGTCGGCCTATTTTTAAATCTTCCTCTAATGTTCCTAAATTGACTTAGGAACCAAATTGTGTTGCCCGACAATTCATTTGCGGTCACGGCGCCTGGACTGCATCACATTCATTTTCCGCAAGGTTGAGCATCACCATCGTACGTCGCAGATGTTTATCTTAAGTGGACAAGTTTCCTCTCTCCTACGTGGAGAAAAGCTCAGTGCCAGCGATGCCTATCTGTCGCTGTGTTCTTACTTCTTAGCGTGCAGCTGAATGCGCGTCCAGTAGAGGGGTTTCATTGGCTTGGGGGGCTCAATCACGGCCTTGGCAGGAGCGGCTTCCTGGACCGCAGTGGAGATCCTGGGGCCCGCCGGTGGTGGTGGTGGGAGTGGGGGGCCGAGGCCCGGGGGCGGTGGCGGAGGAGGGGGGCCCATTCCGGGAGGCGGCGGTGGGGGAGGAGGAGGTGGCGCGCCAAAACCGGGTGGTGGTGGTGGTGGTGGAGGAGGCGGGGGACAGGATCCAAGTCCAGGTAAAGGCGGTGGAAGTGGTGGAGGTGGGCAAGATCCAAGTCCAGGTAAAGGTGGAGGAGGAGGCAGCGGCGGGATCGTCCTGTTCCCCTGTCTCTGCTGGCACGTACAGAGAAAGCTCGCCTCGGGTTTGGGGAGGCTGGTGCTTACGTTCAACTTCTGCCCGTCTCCCAGGGGCGAGGTCTGGACAAACACCTCCCGGCCCCTGCCGTCATCCCCGCCGGCCTTTGTCGAGGCAATCTGCTGACTCTGCAGCACGGCCATTTTCACGCGAAGGTCCAGGATGGTCTTCTCCAGCTGGGATATGACACCACCTTCGTCCTCGGAGGACGACTGACCTGACTTCAACCTGCTGGGCTCTGTCTGTCAGCGCACAAAAAAAAACATTAAAATACTAAATCAAATATACAGCGCACTGCTTCCATTCATCAGACCAAACCAGAGAACACATTTAACAACATTTATGAAAGAAAAACAAATCAAGTCAGGCATTCAACTGAGGAGACTCATTTTTTTTCTGTTCAGGAATGCTTTTAGAGTAAATCACTTGACAGAGTAATCCAGAAATAATGATTTACTTTAACATTTCACATTTTATGTGTGTCTAGTAGCACCTTTGAAAATTTATGTACAACACTAATGATATCTAAGCCTTACAAACATATCAAGAGCTTCAACCATGCATAAAATGATTTGGTAATTCGCACTACTGTTCATTGGGGACAGATGTGGCATAAATCTCAAAGACATGCTCCCAGCACATGAGAAAAAAGAACACATCCAAGTTTGGTTCTTCAAATCCACGGCATTCCGTGGATGTTGACTGAGGGACTTTTCTGGACACATCATCTATTATCTCACATATCAATCCCAAATACCCTGATCTAAAAAAAAAAAAAAAAAAGAAGCCGAGTGTAAGCTACATGCAGGTCAAGCAAAGCCTCCAACGTCTCGACTCCATCAGACCTCATGGCTCCAGAGTGGATGAGAGGGATAGCTGGAGATTTGACCCTAAAGACTGTGAGTCTCTCTGGTTGGGCCTCAAATGAGGCAAGGGGAGGGAGTGGGGGGGAGCGCTGCTACCGCAACACTTTAGTGTGCGGTAGCAGCGGCCCCCCCTGCTCGCATACTTGAATGGAAAGAGAATGTTCAGCTAGCCTCTTATTTATTCCTTCTCCTACTACACAAGGAGGTCCGGTGTGCTTGGTCAAGTGAGACAAGCCTGGCCTCTGGTGGCGGCTTTTGGAACTTGCACCCATTTAGAATATCAGTGGACGGCAAACGGTGCCAATTGGATTCCACAAACCTGAGGGTGAGACGGCGCCGCTGACTTGGCCTTCAACGCTAATTTGGAACTCGGCGCTCTGGCTGGTGTTCTGCCGCCGTAGAGCTCCCACAAGTGCGACGACACCGGCAGCCCCACGGTGGCCCAGGTGTACAGCTGCTCCGCCTGCAAACAGGTGAGACCTTTTATTATGTCAAACAATCTGGAAACAAATGACAACCCAGTCTGTTTGCTTTAACTGAGGATGGATGTAAATGACACATAAAAAAGAAATCCAAAAACAAAATGGCTTCCTTTTCAGGGATATACAAGGAGTAAATGAGATTTTTCTTTTTTCCCCACTCAATTACCAGACTCTGCTTCAATTATTTTTACCCAAACGCACAGCCTGTGTCTAATGCCTCCCTGGAGCTAATTAATTTCAGCCACTTATGTTTTATGTCTTCTAAATGTTTCTTTTTTTCCCCCTTCCTTTTATTAGCCTCACATGATTGACTGTATCTCGGGTTTGCACGGTATGAATTTAAAAAGGGAGAAAAAGGGAATGCACCCCCCCCCACCACTCCTCGGTTATTTCTGGCAAAGCTGACTAATGGAATAATGAAAGACTGTGCAAACCCCAGACAGATTTTTTTTTTTGCTTGGTAAGTGCGGGTTGGCTAAGCTGGGTGGAGGCACGTGGAGCGGTTACATAACGCGGTCAGCAGATGGTTGACGTGAGCATCGGCGATTGTGACCGTGGGAGTGGGCGGCGGAGACGTTTTAATCCAGTCATGCGCAAAACATGGAGTAGTGTGTTTCAGGAGGGCCTTTTGTACTCCAAAGAATGTCTTTCCTGAGGGCGAGGATGATGGCAGTCGCACATTTTATTTCCATTATTTTCAATCATAAATTAATTCAAAGGGATTTCTGCATAGATGACGGTAATGTAGTATTTTGCAACAATCATTTTGTGATTTTGTGCAGGCTTACGTTAAATGCGGGCTTGACGTTGCTGGGGCGATCCTCCCCGATGTCGCCGAAGGGGTGCAGCAGGCCCCGAGTCAACATTCGCTGACACATCTCCTGGGCCTGCTCCTCGGACGAGCCCTCTTCCTGGTGCATACACAGCCTGTCCAGCAGAGTGCGGCCTGGAGACATGCTAGCGTTAGCGACGGCACAGCAAACAGCTTCGATCCCAAAACGAAACAGATTGTTTAAAATAGACGAGAGCTGAGAATGTGATAATGAAACACTTGCATGCTAACGCCTGCCACTGTGATGTGTAGGTGTCGATGATGCATCTGCACCTTATCAAGATGCAAGAAAGTACTTATTTTTGTAACTCTGTGCTTCCGGCTACATGCTGTTTGCTTTAAATATAAGCACTGAGGTCTCCTGGAAGCACGCACCACAAACACACAACAAATTGTTTGTGGAGTTTTCCAATATATGCTATCATTAAGCTAGCAGACTTGCCTTTGACAAAATTAAGATGAATATTATTGATTTGATTGGAACATTTAGGTGTTTTAACATTATCTTTTGTTTATGATTGGCTGTATACGTCAAGTGAGAGTCGCACACCACTTGAAGCAAGCACTCTCGGCTTCTTATTTGGAGAGCACAGGAGAAAACAATCAGTCTGAATTCATTTGAATGTGTTTAACATGTGCGCGAGTGGTAAAACAATTTTTTAAGTGGTTGTTTGGGAACACAGGATACTGTAATAATTTGAGCAAAGCCTCAATTCCAGTCCCGGGAGAACCAGAGTTCCGTGAAGGAAACAGAATAATGTCAATTTTTCCTCATGACTGGCTGTTGCAAATAGTTTTGGCTACGCTTCCCCTTCGCTGTCGTCTCTCCTCAGGGCTGCGTGTGACCTGGAAAGCTCCGCAGATTCCGCAGCGTCACATGCAGTGCAGACGCAATAACCGCTACGCGAGACAAATCAGCACACACTCGCGTACACTGAAGGTATTCTCAACGTTTGCTTGTTTGTTTTTATAATGCGCCTCTTTGTTGATGAAATGTGAAATGATGTCACGTCGTGACTCATCAGCGCCACGCAGATAAACTGTCACTTTGGTTTAGCGTCCCCAATGAGGCATTGTGGGTAAATCTGCAAATGTGTGTATCGCCATGGTGTCAATTGTTTTAGGGCACACAAACACACACACGGAGAGTGAGTGGAGAGCAGCTGAGCTCATCTCATGCGTCAGAAGGGGACAAGGTAGCATTGTTTTAATAGACACACACACTCAAGAAGAGAATCTCAATTGTTTGACGAGGCCTTCGTGTCGAATCAGAAGATGATCATTTTCAGATTTTGGGGAGGCTTCCAGATTGAATTCACAGTGCAATAAAGATCATTTGTTGCATCATAATAATTTGTCAAATGCTGATTGAGCAGTGTGGTAAATGTTGAAAAAGCAGCACGGCCACACGGATAGAAAGGTCAAATAGCTCAACCCCCTTTTTTGGGGGGGGACGTGGGCACTGGAAATAAAAAAAAAAAGGTTTAAGGATAAAATAAAAATAATCAAATGGAATGCTTACATTCTTTGAAACGTCATTTTTCTATTAAAACTGTGCAGTGTTAATGACACGCAGTTCAAAATTTTCTGTTCTCATATGTGTGTGAAGACTTTAGGAACACTTTTTTTTTTTTTTTTAACAGACTCCAGCAAAGTCTTGTGAGTCACATACTAGCCTTTGTGGAATGACATGAAATGATCAAGTAAAAGCTTTTTTTTTTTTATCCGGTTTTCTCAGGGGCACTTTGCAAAGCAGATGTCTCGCTTTCTGCTCTACTTCCTGTGGGACACGCCTCAATATTTCATTTACCGACTCTTTAAAGGCAAGTCTTGATCTTGTGCTAACGACTCAACACGCTCAAGTGACTGACCAAAGTTCCTCAGACTGAGACTGAACTTCCTGAAACTTCAGGTCAAAATAATTGTCCCATTTCAATTTGATAATCAAGAATTATTTGGTTTTTGAACGAACCCATTTTTAATAATGTTTGTTCCATCGTTATTTCTATTCAGTCCTCTCGACATCATTGAAAACCTACAGCCGTATGTATGCGTTATTGGGACTCACCTGAGAAGATGTCCAGGTAGGATGCTGTACCCCTGGAAGACCTCGAGTGTCCATACTGGGCTCTCCTGGAGCCCAGTGTCCAGTACATAGCTCCCTTCTCCACTTGCTCCTGCTCCAAGAAGACGGCTCCATCTCCGGCGCCGTCCGCCACGCCGTACCAATCCTCCGATGTCCCGAGGGGCCCCGCGATTGAGCTGGACCTCTGCTTGCGCCCCCTGACAACCTGGAGATCTTCGGGCTCTCCCGAGTCGGTTCTTCTGGGCACGCAGGGGCTGGTGAGCGGAGAGCCGATGGGGGAGCTGAGCTGCCTGGTGGTGGTCTTGACGTAGGAGGGGTGCACGGGAGGGTAAAGTTTGACTGTGGACGGGGACATGGCGGAGGTCGGCCTGGGGGGGGTCTCGGTCGTCAGCAGGCTGATGGACAGGCTGCTCCTCTTCCTCAAGGAGAGGAAGTCACGGCCGGCGTTGCGGTCCTCCTCCCCTCGCTCAAAAGATAAGTTGTTGCTGCTTGCGCTTTTGTGAGCCCCCGCTGGCGCCGTCACGCTGGCGGGTTCGAGCCGGACACACGGGGCACCTGCTAAATTGCCCTGAGCAGTCCGGTTGGCTTGATTGCGCGGAACCGGGCTCTCCAGGTCGTCCTCGGCACTCTCGTAAGAGGACGGGGTGGTGGTTAAATCTGGGAAGCTGAAGGTGCTATTGGTCTTCGGGAAAAGGCTTCCACTGCTCCTCTCCGTGTCTGGCGCAGAGGACGGTCCACTCTCGCTCAGCGAGCCGGGCACGGACCAATCTCTCGGCATGAGCGCGCTTTCGTTCTCGGATTTCCCGTTCAAAGCTTGATGCTTTTCGGCGGAGTCTTCACGCTGGACCATGATGGCTTGCTGGATATCCGACAGAAGATCCTCGGCGTCGGCAGCGGCCGAGTGGAAACTGTAGATGTCCCCGTCGGATTCCGAGCCGGCTTTGTGGCACGATTCATCCAGGGTGGATTTCCGGCTGCCCGCCGTCAAGCGGCTTAAGTTGCCCTCAAAATCCGACAACATTCCCATCTCATCGGCCGACAGGCTGGCCTCCCTTCCGGCTTTATGAGCTGTGTGAAGCGACCTTTCGTCCTCCAGCAAGTCATCCTTGGACAATCCCTTGGCCTTGGAAGTCTTCCTGATCTTCATCCCGGAAAACACTGACACCTTGGAATCCGACTTAGATTTCTTCTTCTCACTTTGTTCCCCTTTGCTGGTCTTATTGGACTTTTTGGATTTCTTCTCCACTTCCTTCTCTCCGGCCTCTCCATCCTTGCCTCCTCCGCCATTGCCCGCTTTCTTCTGCTTGGCCTCCTGGTTGCCCATGCTGCGGAGCAAGCGGACCCCCCTGGCTAAGAAGCCGTGCTGCTGGGGTCGAGAGCCGGCATGCGGCCGGGGGTCCTCGCGGGTTCCTACGCCAAATCCCGCCTGCTTACGCAATGCACTCTGAGGCAGCCGCGAGGATGCTGCTGCCGATGACGACGAGAGGAGGCGGAGACTGGCGGGGACGGCCACGGACTCACCGCCACCGACACTCATCCCTCGCTCGCCCCCCCTTCCAGTCAGGGCGCTCTGATCCTTCCTCTCCCACTGCCCCTCCTTTCTCTCCCCATCTGCTCCCCTCCATTCAGGTCTGTTGCATAACGGGCTGCTGTTGGAGCGAAAGCGCCGCTGCTCAGAGGGTAACGCGTTGAGATGCTCGGGAAGACCGGAAATTTGCTGCTGAGCTCCGAAAGACTGCTGTTGTCTGCGTAGGACGTCGGTGGCGCTGCTCTTGCGCTTGTCTTTGAAAGTGCTGGTGAAGATACTCTCTTTGAGAAAAGGCACTTGGTTCTCCACAGTGTTAATCGTCTGCATGGTAGCCACTGAGGCGTCGCCCTACGGGGAGGAACCTGCAGATTTGGTTGATGGAAAAGGTGGACACACAAGTTTAGGTGATTTGTTTGATTGGGAGGCCTCATAGGGAAAAATAATGCTAACGATGTGTGTTGACGATCTATTGACGATTGATCAGCACAGTTGACGAAACTTCTGTACTACACCCTGAGACAAAAAGAATAGACAACGCATGGGATAAGACAGGACAGGACATTTTCAACACGCTAGGTCAGGCATGTCCAAAGTCCGGCCCGCGGGCCAATTGCGGCCCATGGTCAAATTTCATCAGGCCCGCAGCCTCTGTGATAAAATCTTTAGTATGTGGCCCGCCGCCATTGTTGACCAGCGCTTTAATACACGCGTACCAAAGCTATTTTATATTTATGCCGCAGAAATGTAATCTCGCGCGACCCAGCGTGATTTCACAGCGAGAACATGACTCCAGCTGTCCTGCTATGCGGAGCATGCGCAAGTCAAATGCGGAAATAAACCCGGCTGCGTGAACCCTGTGTGAAATGTTCATGAGGCGAAAATAATTTTAAACTCATGTAAATTTAAGGTATTTCATACAGTTTGTTCAATGTTATCGTATTTTATGTATTACTTATAACTCCTGTTTAAAATGTTCATGAGGCAAAAATAATTTTAAACTCATGTAAATTTAAGGTATTTCATACAGTTTGTTCAATGTTATCGGACTCTTCAGATATGAATGAAAGGCAGAATTTGTGTTTTTAGAGTTGTTCACATCTGCCTGAGTGGCTTATATTTGGTTATTTTGTCATTTAAAAAATAAAGACAATTGGGAGAATGAAATTTGTTTTATAACAGTGTTTATTTGGATGAAATTGTAGTTAAAAAAATGTCCGAAAAAACTACTGGCCCCCGGGCCCCTTCACTTTATCAAATCTGGCCCTCCTTGCAAAAAGTTTGGACACCCCTGCGCTAGGTGATCACATTCTAAAGCTTAAAACATTTATTTACACCAGATTCAAATTCTTGCAAAACATACACAGCAAATAGTGAAACAAATGTTGATGTTAGCTGACGTGCCGGGATATAAATAATTGATTTTAACTGACAAATTCTTGTTTTCAAAAATACAATGCATTTAGCGCCTTCATTTAATTTAACCGTCAGCTGACATGTAAACACAGAGGCCAAATGTCAAACACCTGACTGTAATTTACAAATTCTCATTTCCCAAGCGACATTTGGTAGCATTGAGCATGTTATCGGCTCATTGGGTGTGGTGCACTAAAAGCAGCACTGGCCAACTCCAACGAGCAAGATGTACTTTCTCTTTATGCGTTTCGAAAAGTGACGAAAGTGTGCAGAGAAGATGACAAAATAGAACAAATCTCGCAACCAGAATGTTATATAGGCCCACTGGGAACAATTATCTCAAAGTGTTTAAACCAGTCACTCAAGATTCCTCCTGAACGCATCGTCCAAACGCGCTCACATCAGTCTCGTTAAAAACAACATTAGGATAAATATGACATTTTGCAAAATGATGAGAGAAAGAAGAGCGAACTTGCCTGAGTGCAGCGTTGGCAGACCGACTGAAGAAAACAACACAAGCGGCTGTTTGTCATCTCAGCCGTGGGTCACATGAAGTTGCTATTTGCCTCATCACATGTCTGCTTTGCTCGGTCATTTTCCATGAGACCCCCCCCCCCCTCCCAACAACAACAACAACAACAACAACAACAACTATATCGCCTTGGCTATAAGAACGCAACACTAGTGGAAGAAATAATCCGTTAGGGTCTTGTGTTTCTTAGAATGTGTAAAATATAAGAATAAGGCATGGAAGCCTGAAAACTGACAAGCGAGCTGGTGCCGTCCCATTAATCAATACACAGGTGACCCTCACCAATCAGCTGAGAGATTCTTAGACCAAGGCGCATAGTTTGCATTAGAAAAAAATTCACAGACCTCGCAAAAAGGTCACACAACGCATATATATATATATTTATTCAGTAAGTTAAGTTAAAAACAAAACAACTGAACGGATTTGAAAGTGTATGCACCCTTTGAACATCGAATTCAAATATACCACTAGAGGGACCCAGTGCGCCACTCCATAGTTTGAAAATCAATCAACTAAAATAACTGGCACATATTTTGTGGCACAAACAATTGGAACTGTTTATTGACTTCAAACATGAGTATGATTGGCATACTGGAAATGTAACAAAAAGACAATTGCCTTCACCATGTTTACATTCCCGATATTTGAGAACAAACGTTCCCCACCGATGTACAAAGTCTTGTGTTGGATGCATATCAAATACCAAGTGTTGAAAGAACAAACAACCTTTTTTTTGTTGCTGTATACAGTACATTAAAGTTGAATGGCAGCTGTACAATATTCCTTGTGACACGTTCGGGCGCTGCAAGCTTACGCTGTACATAAAGATGAAGATCCAACAAGGCAGCTGCCAATCATGATGTCACGCACCCTTTTTATGCTGCCCAATTGTGCCCAAAGTTAGTTGGGATAAGATCCAGCTCACCTGCGACCTTAACGCTTTGGAAATTGGATGGCTGGATCGACCGAGATTTGGAATTTGGGTGAAATGGTCAGCGCCTCCAGTCCTCCACAATTCATTTAGGAGCTGTGCTATTTAAGGCCTATTCCGCAAGAATACTAAACATTTAAAATCATTTTTCTCCACACTATACACAATCAAAATAGATTTCAAGACTTTCTCATCACTTGGATTAAAATAAATAATCTCATACATATTTTAAAAACTGTATACATGGTACCATCAAATGGGCGTGGTGAATTTTTATCAGTTACATAAAGGATCTGAATAAACGTTTCCCTTTTTTTTTTTTTTTTTTTATTCAAATGTATCTTCTAAACGTCAACTGGGGGTTGTGAATGAATCCGCACCAGAAATGGAATTGGCAGTGAGCGTGTTCGGTCCCCCTCACGCCACTAGAGGTCGCCCTGGCTTCACAGATAAGCAAAAAGATAACCTGACAAAAGCATTACAGTAGAAAGTTTACAGAAGGCCGTGTCCGAGAAAATCGACATCTTTGTGTGTGTAAGAGAGTTGCAAAGGTACACCAACAGAATAGCATCATTATCATTATCACAATGACGTCAAGACAACTGAATGTACTCGTCATCGCCATTGTTTTCAAAAGTACAACAATCACATTGAACACAACTGCGGTTCACCAACTGTGGCGCCATACAGACGATTTGTAAAAGTCATTTTCAGACTGGCTCAAGATGAGTACAACAAAAATAAAAAGATTTGTCGGACACCTCTGAAGAATGTTTTCGATCCCACTTAGCACAAGTCATATCTATCAAGGAAGGCAAAACAAAAAAGGAAATGAAAAAAAAAACATGGCGCTCAAAAGCTGGGTTTTGGTGACTAATTACAGATGCCAAGTTCCATTTGGTTACAAAGGCAAAAGCACTCGAGTCCGTTCGCACGTTACTGATCTAGCAAAGGACAGAGAAAACAACAAGAATCAACTACCCCGTGAGAACCACGTGACAAAGCTTTCCTTTTCCCCTTGCCTCAATTGCACTTTTAATATTCCAGCCCACAACGAAAGACGTTCTGTTCTGTTTCAAGCCCTTTTCACGTTTCCGTCACGGTCGAGTTCTTTGAGACCGGATAGACGTCTCTGGTTTGTGGATCTGACCTAAGCCCGCCCTCCTTGCATGCACACGGACACGACGAGCACACAAACATGGAAACCGACGCAAACGAGCGCTCAGGCGCGAGTGCCTCGGACAAACTCCCAAAAGAAGCCCGTGGATGCTTCTTGTTTTTCATTGCATCTTCAAGCCGCTCGCCCCTCCCCTACGTGGACTCTCTGGGAATCCTCCTGTGGAAGACCACAGACGGCCTCTGCTGGAACTGCAGCTTCCGGCGCTTCTTCCGGTCCCAGCGGCAGAGCAGGATCATCTTAAAGGTGGTCCGGAAGGTCTTGTTGCACAGCGCGTAGCACATGGGGTTGACGGTGCTGTTGACATAGCAGAGCCAGTAGCCCACCGCCCACAGCGTGTTAGGAATGGACGCTTTGCTGAAGGCGTTGATCAGGACCATAATGTTGTACGGCGTCCACGTGATTATAAAGGCAAAGAGAATGGCGCTGAGCGTCTGAGCGGCCTTCTTCTCCTTCACTAAGGACATTCGCTTTCTCTTGGAGATCTGAGTCCGAGCTCGGGACGCAAAGCGCTTGGCCATAGCCGCCTCTTTGAAGGACATGGGAACGGATTTGGTGCCGGTGGTGCGGGAGTCGGGGGCCTCCGCTGCCGTCGCGTCGTCCAGACAACCCAAGTCGGAGGCGGCTCGCTGGGTCGGTGCCGATGCATTGCTGCGTGAACAGAAACGTTGGTGGTAGCTCGCTTCAGAGCGATCGGTTCCGTCGGGACTGCTGGCTGCACCGGCAGCAAGGCCACGTCTGTTGAACTCCGCCCCCCTTAGCGGGTCATGTTCCGAGGCTTCGTCCAAGTCCTCGGAGGAGGTGAGCTGGGAGTTGACGGCCGCCTTTATGCCGGGCAGGCTGAGGACGATGGAGAAAATGGTGTGGCCGTCTCTCCCGCCGCAGTCTTCGTCATCCGACGAGCCCGACTGGTCCAGCGAGACAGCGTTGTCATTGTTGTTCCAGCTGTCTGTGCTGCTCTGGTCCGGGTCCCTCTCTCCTTGCCGGATGCTGCCGGGTCTCCAGGATCGGACCCCTGGCCAGCAGTGCAGGCGGCTAACCAACTCCCGGCAGGCGTTCTTCCTTTGCGACAACCTTGTCAGCTCGTAGCTGTTGCAACTTCTGGAGCTCCCGGTTTGACGCACAAAACGGGCTCTGTCCACCGTGGCGTTGCCATTTCTTGCCGCTATCCCGCTGCCGCCTCCGCCGCGGGCCCCCGAACCCTGCAGCCCGGCTAACTCTTTGGAGCGGTTCTCCGTCTCCTTGTAAATACGCCAGTAGAGCACACTCATGATGGTCACTGGCAGGTAGAAAGCCGCCATGGCCGTGCAGAAGGTGATGATGGGTTGCTGGAGGAACTGAATGTAGCACTTATCGGGAGGCACCGTCCTTTGACCCTCAAAGTACTGCCACAGAAGGATGGCCGGGGCCCACAAAACCAGAGAAACGAACCAGGCCAGGCCGATCATAACCCCAGCCCGCTTTGTTGTCCGTTTGGCCCGGTAAGTCAGAGGCCTGGTCACCGAAAAGTAGCGATCGAAGCTGATGACCAGCAGGTTCATAACTGAAGCGTTGCTGGCCACGTAGTCAATAGCCAACCACAAGTCGCAAGCCCAGTTCCCCAGGGCCCAGTAATCCATCACGAGATAGGCCGTGTAGAGGTTCATGGAGATGACCCCGATGATGAGGTCAGCCACCGCCAAGCTCAGCAGGAAGTAGTTGTTGACCGTCTTCAGTTGGCGGTTGACCTTGAAGGACACCACCACCAGGATGTTCCCAATGACAGTGACCAGCGAGAGCATTCCAGTCAGCAGGACAATGAGGACCACCTGCCACACCGTGTGCCCGCCCAGGGGATCCAGGGCCGATGTCCCGTTGCCATCTTGTGATTGGCTGGAGTTTAACACTGCAGAGGAATTGCCACCCGGGGTGGTGACCTGAAACACCAACCAGGGTCCCGTCCCCGCTTGATGGAAGGAGCTGGACTGCGGGGACAAACCGGCTACTGGGAAGGTGTCGGGAATCAGGAAGAGACCGGAAGAGTCTGTGCTGTTGGAGGTCATTGTTGTGTCCTGGCATGTTCTAATGAACAAAAACACAGACGTAAGAAACATCTTACACATAGAACATGATTACATCTTAAAACGGTTTATTTCATCATCCATATGAAATTAAGAGCGAAACAGAGCTTTTATTCTTGAAAAGTAATTTTATTTATTAGCATTATGAGCCATTATAACATTATGCGCAGTTAGCACATTAACACTGACACAAGATAGAGAAATAATAAAACAATGTCTTGCACGATAAAGGTAAAAAAAAAATCTACTTCAATAAATGTCTAAAAATAAACTTTTTAAAGATTATAAATAAATGCATTTACCTTAGAAGTTAAATACAATTTAATTCTACTCGGGCAGTGATTCTTTTGCATACCACTAGAGGGAGCCTGCATACCAGTGGTGGTACCCTAGGTATACGTACTTCTATACTCGTATTTTGTCCATCTATCCGACTGTCTGCCCGCCCCTCCATTTTGCCAAAGTATAGCTCAACTTGTGACTACGTAGACTCACTTAAGAAGAGTCGATACGTGTCTTATCCGTCTGTGTTTGTTTGATTCTGAGACAGAGGCATGCTATGCGGGCACTAAAAGGCACCCAATGAAAGCCTTGACTACTAATGGCTCACAAGTGGCGTTTGCAATTTAGTTGTAGGGTCACTTAAGGAAGCCCAAGCAAAACAAGATCTTGCTTTTTTTTGTCAAAGCAATTTCTGGATAATTGGATGATAGATAAGGAGAGTCGCCTTGTAATTACTATTTGGATTCAAAAGTTTGTGCCTTTCAAGCAAAACATTTGATGGTAGTTTTGTCTGGTGTTTATTGCATGAGCTGCCAAGCAGGAGTACAATGGAGCCTCGGGTTTCGAACACAATTCGTTCCAGAAGGCTGTTCGAGAAGTGAATCGTTCGAATTCCGAATCATGTTTTCCCATTACAAAAAATGGAAACATTTGACAAACTTTACAAAATTTAGGTGGACCTCAATTTTGTCCGATCGCGCAACTGCAGCGCACCGCCGAACGCGCAACTGCACCGCGCTGGTCGCATTATTGTGACAGAGCGGCCGCTGAAATTTAGAAAATATTTTTAAAGTCCTGATGTACTTTCCAAAATTTAAGTGGACCTCAGTGAGCAGGGAGCTTAATTTAGTCCGATCGCGCAACCGCAGCGCGCCAGGCGCTCATTGTAGCATTGCTTTAGGACTGTCTTTGTGTTTTAGGATGGCTTTCTTCATTTAGAGGCATGATTAGAGTTGATGCAATCCTCAGAGTAACGAGAATGTAATGAGTCATTTGCCATGCGGTTCCTCTCGGCTCATCTCGCGAGGTTCGACAACCGAATTTCATCCGACATCCGAAGCAAAAAATCTCACATTTTTTGTTCGAATACCGAATTGTTCAAGAACCGGGACGTTCGAAAACCGAGGCTCCACTGTACTTAGAACTGATCTCACGTCGCTTTGCTCAAGCAAATCAAACATGCATCCCTATTCATCACATATTAGTCGGAAACCTGAAAATTTGTATTAATTGTGAATAATATGCCAGGCAGCCTTGGTGACAAAGACGAGACGAAATCCAGCCATGCAAGCTCTAAACACGAATGCAAATTATACCCTAAAAATGCACATCACAATAGCACCATCAGTCACACATGCCAGTTGTGCACTCGCACAATGTACACACATAGACACACACACACACACACATACACACACACAAGGCATGTCATCCCACTGGGAAAAGGCATTTGGAGCTGAGAGCGCTCCCACCGAGCAGGTAAAGAACCCAAACAGCCTAAAGCTGAGGCTCCCAGGGTGGTGCTGACTTCTTGTTTAGAGCTCCTTTAGACTCATATATTTATTCTATATCGAGACCAAAAGGCATCAGGAAACTATTTTGAAAAGGTCTCAAAAGAAAGCAAATTTGAAAATGAAACAAAGCATATTCCAGTCTGCCCGTTTGACACTAACACGCACTTGTGCATGTTAACCATGTTTTTAATTCGATTAAAATGTGTCGGGGTTGAAGATAGGAGCTTTGCCGACTTGCTACCCTGAGCTTCTCTAAACCAAGAGGGAGGAAGGCTGGCGGATGCGAAGGATGTGGGAAAAGAAGACAAATGGGAAACGGGTTCCCATCTGGAGGTAAAATCACAAGAAGGATTGTGTGCCGTTGGAGGAACATTAAACGCTGTACTCTTTACATTTTCACGTCTTCACGGGTTAATTCAGAGGCGATGTTAAGAAAAAGATGACTAGCAACTGTTTGTCACATTTTAAGATTCAGCAATGCAACTGCGGTAATTGCACTGCTGTGGATTATTTCCATTTGGAGAACAAGACGGACTTGTTGGTTGTTTTCAAGTGATTTGATCTCTTAATTGTGACTTACGTAAGTGAGGATTTGGAGAACGTGGCAAAATATTTCTTGCAGAATTGTCTGAATACTTTGAATTAACAGAGATCAGATGGAGATGGGAAAGGAGGATGTAAGAATCGAAATATCTTTTCATTTGATCATTCTGTCATTTGAAATATGGATTTTGGAGGCAATGTGGACCTTGTTAAAAAGTAGAAAATTATTCCAAAGATATTCAGAAAGGGCTGTGGAAACTTTTCTGTCAAATGTCTTATTCATTTGACACTTTTGATAGTGCTGCTTTTATCCGTGCTTCATTTGCAAACGAGACATTTATCATCTTAAGATTTATTTCGGTGCTAGACTTAACGCAGACACAATGACTCATCACTCTCAAAATGTTAGATTTTCTGATGGACAAACACATCTGCTGACTAATGTAATGTGTTTGTGAGCAATCAATTATTTTTTCATACACACGCACTTGCACACACACACACACACACACACACACACACACACACACACACACAGACACACACACACACACACACACACACACACACACACCCTTCGTTTAGTGCACAGGAGTCAAACTCAAGGCCCGGGGGCCAGATACGGCCCACCACATCATTTTATGTGGCCTGCAAAGACAAATTGTGCATCAAATTTGTGTCATTACTAGAATTGCAAATTGTCTTCACTTTTAATATCTGACCAGTTTAATATCTTTTTAAAAAATATATTTGACCAGTTTTTACTCGTCTGATTTGAAATTGAGTTATTTGTCAGTTTGTTTTGTAGCTTTTACTGTATATTATATGAGGTGCTCATTCACTTATTTGGGTTGACAGTCATATTGGCCCTCCGAAATAAGCTATGACTACAATGCGGCCCGGGTAAAAAATTGAGTTTGACACCCCTGGTTGAGTGTAAATATCCCCAGAGCCAAGCCAATGCACGGGCATGCTGTTCAAACAAGACTCCAAGTGTGACGTTATTACAGCGCGGCCATCCACGCTTGACCGCGTTAAGCCGGACATTCAGGTACACGAGGCAAAATCGATACTCATTTAATGGTGATGCAACACCAGCGCCTTTGCTGACATTTGTCGGACCGATCCCAGCGAGCGAGGTCACCGAGTGGGCGTTGGGCTGCAGGTTTCTATTTTCAGCATCGCTTATCTATCAACAGCGATGAAGTCATATGATGCCAAGTTCTTTTTTTTTTTAAAGGTAAAAAATGCTCTCATAGACTTTATCGTTTTGCTGCTGGGTTGAAAATAAGCACCTAAATGACCGAAGACTCGTCAATAAATCTGAAAAGTTCATTCTAAAGTGGTACGTGTTACATAAGCTAATTCAGAGTTAACCGTACGGAATTGCCGCCATACAGGATGCAAATTATGGCCGAGTGAGCGCAGAACAGGAAGTGCGCTTTAATTCATCACTCGTTGACAAGATACAACAGCACATTTGTGTATTCTCGCGCCATGACAACCTCGTACAGCGATTCCAAACCACTTTCCTGTGACAGATCTTCAGCTGGACCGGGGAAATTAGCCTCTTTTACTTCATTGGGCTAAAAAAGATTTATTCACTGCAACCTTGCTCACCTCGCTATGCTAGCAACTTATAGCGATGAGGTCGTGGTGGCCAGCGCGAGTCATTGGCAGTCCCAGAATGGAAGACTGAAGTTCTCATGCTTTTTTTTTCGTTAGGGTGTCAGATTGCCCAAAGGTTTTAAAAGCACCACAAAATAGTTGCAAAAAGTTTCTAAACACTGAAAAGCAACAAAGCTGATAGGTTGACAATGTTGAGTCTCCGTTGTCTTTGATGCCAGCCTGGGTAATGTCCCAGTTGTCATGGCAACGAATTTGGCATTTACGTTCAATTGAGCTGCCCCTCCCACAAAAAAAAAAACAGGATTTGAAGCAAGTTGTGATGTTTAATGTGGTGTCATGTATTATCCCGTGAAATGCACTTCAAGTATAAATGTAAGTATGTGAATTCATATTTATTTGATTAAATGGAAAACATCCATCCATTTTCTGAACCGCTTTGTCCCCACGGGGGTTGCAGGGGTGCTGGAGCCTATCCCAGCCGTCATCGGGCAGCAGGCGGGGGACACCCTGAACTGGTTACCAGCCAATCGGAGGACACACAGAGACGAACAACCATCCCCACTTGCCCTCACACCTAGGGGCAATTTGGAGTGCTCAATCGGCCTACCAAGTATGTGTTTTTGGAATGTGGGAGGAAACCGGAGTGCCCGGAGAAAACCCACATGGGTTCAGGGAGAACATGCAAACTCCACACAAGATTCAAACCCGCACCCTCCTAACTGTGAGGCGGACGTGCTACCCAGTGCGCCACCGAGCCGCCATACAGGATGCAACTAAAAACAAATGGAAGAAAATGCTTGGCCCAGCAACGCATCACCACGCTATGTAAATGAAAAGGAAATTAAATGTAAATATGTAATTCCATGTACTATATGTGAGCGCAATGAGATCTAACGATTTATCAGCAACATAAACAGCGAGAAATGAGCATTAAATGTGCGCTTGAGCATCACAGCTCCACTAATGAGATGAATATTTCAAAGATAAATTGATTCACTTTCACCGTAGCGTGACCGCGTGGCTGATTGGCCTCCGCGCAGACGCGTCGAGCGCCAATGCAAGATTATACAAAGGATGGAAGCGTCTTCAACTTCTACATCAAGCTCCTATTTGAGCACTTTGAAATCAACCTCAAGAGGATAGTAAATATAACGGAGGTGAAAGCTTGTTGCTGCAAACTCACCATCTGTGACATCCAGCAGGGCATCGGACCCGCTCGACCGAGACATTTGCGGGCTCATAAATGTCTCGAAACGTCGCTTTATTGTCAAGACTGCCGAGGAAGGATTGCTCAGTGTAAATATCCGAGGCCAACTTACTTTTTTGACCAATCTCATTGCAGCGAAACATGCGCCGACAAGCTTTGGCGAAACAAGTGGATTTTTTATTTATTTCGTAAAGTACAAACATTTATCGTATCTGACTAAAAACTGAAAGATGTTTGTCGTTGAGGTTGTCTGTCAAACTGACACATGAAACACAAGAGAATTCAACTAAATGTTTTTTTGTTTTCGAAAGGAAAGGTGCTAGCTTAATGCTAACACGAGATGTGAAAAGCCATAGCGCTAGCGTTGGAAGTTAGCATGTGGCTTCTCTCTTCCAATAAACCTCAGTGCTGCCCCAAAAAATTCAATTTTGACAAAGTGGTAACATCGCATGGCAAAACAAAGTTTACACAGGACTCTGTCTCTCGATAAATGGCAATAAAACCGCCACAGACAGAGAGAAGGGCTTGCACAACAGTGCGAGGCCACGTGTCAGGTACTCGCCGCTGACAAGAAGCAGCCAACGCAGAAGAAGATGGATTTGCTGCGGCTGAGCGCAGATAATCTGAGTTGGCTCTTGAAGGTGACAGATTTTCATTGAGAAAGATTTAAGTGAGGACATTGGAAGGCGATGCTTCTGCTGCTCAGCAACGGCTACAAACCGAGAGCTGCGCTGACATACCGGACTGCTAACCCAAACTTCGCGAGCGGGCTGATTACAAGCCCGGAGGGGAAACCTTCTGCTTGCTCCATCCCTCCAGCTGTCTCAACGCGGGAACGGTTAAATCGTCGGCCTGCGCGAAGCTTATCGGTTGCTTTCATCTTTGACTAAGTCCTCCTTGTAACTATTATAACATTTGCGGCTTGAGAGGATTTTCCCTCTCAGACCCGCAACGTCCGTGTGAAAATAAAAGCTGAGAGGTTCCGTCTGTGCGCCAAATCCCCACGGCCTGCCTGATTGGTTACAGCCGTCTCGTTTGTTTCATTTTCAATTGCAGATTGTGTCAGTCCTGATTGAGCAATTTGACTCTTAATTAGAATAAATCCGCAATGAGGCAGTTACTTCCGGAAGGGCTTCCCGCAAGGTTTGAGCATGGCTTGATTGAAAGTTTGGCCCGTTTCCCCAGAAGCAAATTTCTGTTTTTGGGCGAGAAGCCCTGGCTCTCCATCTTATCCCAAAGGTGTTATATCAAGTTGAGGTCAGGACTGCACAGGCCAGTCATCCACGTCAAAGTCTCTCATCCGTGCCTTTATGTGCACTGCTGCACCTTCACGCTGCAAGAGGGAGGGGTCAAGCCCAATATTTCTCACCACGCTAAAGCATTCAGTCTCTTTGTTTCGTGAATTGGTGTGGTCTAAATAAATTTGCCTAAATGTTCCCGTTTGGAATATATTGGTCTGGTGCCTCAAGGGAGAGTAAAGAGTCGTGACGGCACAACTTGTGAATGGGAGCCATTAATCACTTTGCAATTAGCACCTGCAAACGAGAGCCCGTGGCTTGCACCCTAGCAGTAAAGTGGCAGGCTTCGCCTCAGTAGCCTGTTAAGGAGGCTCTTAGCGCAGTGTGTTTTGGAGAGTACTCTGCGGGGATTCGACAAACACATTGCACAACTGGGGTAGGGAGAGGGGTGTCAAACTGGAGGAAAACCAAAAGTTCAAGTGGAGGAATATTCCGTGCTATGCCAAGGTGTGCTACTTTGCAATGTTGTGCAATTTGCCTTTATTTACTTTTGCATTACTTTTGATAATAAAATAATAAATAATATTAAGATCGCTAGTACTGCAAACTTTAATGACAGATTTTAGCGTGAGTGTTTTTGCACCTCATAACACGGCCAGCTCAGTCAAAATCGATATTTGACATCACCTAAATGTTGAACAGAGGCTGTGATGTACCGAAGTAAAATTCCTTGTTTGGCACGCTCAAACATGGCAAATAAAAAACTCTTGAATCTTGAATCTATCAATGGCAGTGAATGAGTTAAGCATATTTACGTACTGTATGAGTACATTTAATACATTTTCAGGCTCAAAAAAGTGATACATTTGTTGGAGGAATAACTAATTCACTGGCAGAGCTACAATTACCCCCCATGTTGTCGTGAGCCGAGCTTGGCCATCAACAAAATGGCAGAGTGAAGTTTATTTATTTGTGGTTCACACATTTGGTTTCCACGCCAACCCGCGGCAAGCGTGCATAAAACGTTGCATAACGCATCATTTATTTAACACCGCATTTGCAAGTTTTCAGATATTTCGGTACGCGCACAAACTGCAGCTCACCTCGGGTTTTTGTCAAATGTTGCTAGCGGGAGCGCAACGTCACGTATGGCAACATTTTTGGAGTCAGACTGAGCAAGACGTGACCTCGAAGGGATTGCTTTGTGTGCTGGGCTGACAAAGTCATGCCAGGAAGCGGCTCAGCATAATTATTCCGCCTAACCTTGTTTATTCCCCTTTATGATCCCGGGCAAGCAGGAGTTGCTCTTTTATTGAGGTGACTCGCCGCTGCCGCTGCTGCAATCCAGTTTAGCGGAGCAGAGCGGCTTCTCGCTCTGGCAAGCGACCGCTCCAGGAACAGACGGCGGCTTGACGGGGGCTGGCTGTGCTGCCCAAACAATGCGGGGAACTGGAATAATAATCATATTCATGAGAGTGAGAGGTTACGTCGGGTGGCAGGGATGTCCGCCAAAGGAATCCCGCCAAAAGCGGTTTCAAGAATAGAATTAAAATACTCACAATTGCTTTTTAAACTTTGTCACACCATTTGCTTTTTGACCTCATGTGACCAAACATTTCCAAATGGGACCTTCCTTGGTCCTTGTTGGCGTTGTGATTTGGACTTTAAATTGCAGGTGAGAAGAGAAATGTGGAGTGGTGAATGTGTTTGGAGCAGCTTCACACACATCCTCGCCTCTGCGGTGGGTCTCGGCTGCTGACAGCCAGAGCAACAAGCTGCTGGAACTCTTTAGACATGGCACTCCACTATATTGAGACATGCGTGCGTGTGCGTTTGTGTGTGTGCGCGTGCATGCGTGTGTGTGTGTCACAGGAAGAAAAACATCCAGCGTGTGGAAGAAAAACGGCAATGTCAAAGTAAAACGCTTGAAGATGATTTTGCTTCCAATCTTTCTTTCTTCCTCTTACAGTAAATCTGCAGTTGGACAATGGCCAGCGCATACCTGGCATCTGCTTCAAAAACAAAAGAGGCTGCATTATAAATCAGGCCTAAGTTTCTCTTACGGTCACACGTCAAGGTGGAACGCCGTCGGCCGCCTGACGGCTCAATCCAAACTTTGAAATACCAACCGGCCAGGCTTTGTTTTGCCTTGAGGGTTAATTCCCCCACGTGAGACTTTGTGGGGCCTTCGGGTGCCGGCGCAGATGCTACACACGTGTCGGTAACGGGCAACGGGCGATGACTCCTTAAAAGGAAGCGCAAACGTGCGCCGATTGGAGGCACGCCGGAGAGCCGAGGGGAGGGCGGGAGGTTGGGGGCGGGGGGGGAGCACGCTCGCTGGAGAGTAAACACGCTTGAGCATGAGGAGAGGCCTCTTGAAACGAGACGCGAGGCTTCACACAAAGCGATTATCGGGAATTCCACCATTCCCCAGCAAACGTACATCTGACTGTACATCGACCTCCAGCACCTCAAAGAGTTCCTCACGCCTCACTTTGCTACCCCCCCCATGTATATCTAGCACTGGCGGGGGTTCCATCCCATTTCCTCCAATAATGTCAAACCCAGGTGACGTGACTGTACCTGACACCGTCGCCTAAAATAGCTTTTAGATTCCATTCCCCAATTCTCCAAGGGGGACTCATGGCTCTCATCTCATCTCTAAGCTCATCCTGTGAAAACTAGCATGAATACCGCGTCGCCGCCGCAGGCTATGGAGGCTCCAAAAAAGAAAAAGATATATCTAAACAACACGGAGAGTGTGGGCTAAGCAACATTAAATAAAATATTTGACGGAGTTGTCAAGATGCGACAGACAGACTTGTAATTATTATGAAACTAGCATATAACATGTCGAGTTGCCACTGTTAATTTTGAAAAAGGAATTTTACTAATTAGTTAACTTTGAGTACAGTATATTTGGTTGTAATTAAAGAACATCCCGTGGAGCGCAATAAAAAAAATAAAAAATCTATTTAAGGAACTTTACATTTCAAAGAAACCTCAGTGCTAAAAGCAAGAGGACTTTGGGCTCAAATGATGACTCCTCCTCTACGTGATCAATACTCGGCGTCCTTGCTAACGCAGCATCTTCAGTGCACTGCGGCTTGATTCCCGCTTAGTGCTGTGCTATTATTACTCGTGGCCGCTCTGACCTTCCACTATAAATTGGCTGATACTGAAACCAGTCAACATTCAAACTGCTCTGTTGAGACAGCCTGCTTGAGATAACGTTTTATTTTTGAATAAACAACAATAACAATATTGAATCGTAAAATTGTTCTTCAGGACATGTTTGGGCCAGGAGGACAAGAAAGAATATAGTAAGATGATAAACAGGTTGGAGTCTTTAACACTTCCCATTAAAGCGCTATTTCCATAAGGAGCAATATGATGATGTGCAAAACTAATTTTCCTGCCCTCGCTGTTATTACTATAGATTTAAACACGCAGGTATTAAAAGACACTTAGGAGACATGCACGCATACATATCCTATACAATTAGCGAGACGCGCCTCTTTCGACTCTGTATTCAGCAGGTGCCTTTGCTCTCCGGTGGCCTCACAAAGTTTATAGCCGACAATTATATTTTATATATGATGGGATGGCTGTTTAATGGGGCTTGAATGATAAAGTAATTGATCTGCAGCCAAGAAAGAAGGGAAGAAAGCATAAGAAAAACATCCAGGCCAGCAGGGGGCGATGAAGACGAAACATGAAGACACAAATAGCAAAATATCAGGACAGCAATCCATCAGCTCACGCTTGAAGGCTATGGCAAAACATGAGAGGAGCTCGCTAGCTAAATCACCGGCGGGCTAATTCGCAGCATCATAAAAGTGCCAGTATTTACGTGGGCCACTGACTGATGATCTGTGGCGCGTAATAGTCGCCATCCGCCGCGACTGACAGCGACATTAGCAGGATGGAGAGTGATGAGGATGGCGGCTGATAATGTATGCATGTATGTGGCTAATATGAGTGGGAAGCTACAACATCCGAGGAGACGACGTGGGCGGCCGAACCATAGAAATCATTCTCGCGAAACCAAATTGCACCTTCAACTGAACGCTCTCCCTCTGGTGTGATCAACTTCAGGTGGCGCAAACTTTCAGAAAAGAAAATGAAATCACGTAACTGTTAATAATTTGCAATAATATTTTACAACAATTTTGGCTTCAGAATGAGTGTCATGTTGCACTTCATTTGGTCACATTATTAGTATGGTGGCTTGCTAGATTATTCGGAGAAGATGGTAATTAGGAATTCAACTCTAAAGTTTTCTTTATATGTTGTGTGTGCCCCCACAAATCCAAACTCGTCGTTCAGATTAATATTGCGTTGGAATATGAAACGAGTTCAGCAGCAAAATTCAGCCGGGTGGCCATTTTGCCACTTTCGGTCAACTGAAAATGACATCATAGTTGCTGGCTCTTAGGTCTCAACCAATCACGGCTCAGCTGAAAAAAAAAATGGCGAGCCATGATTGGTTATGACTGGCTACTGTGATGTCATTTCCTGTTGATGGCAAGTGGCAAAATGGCCACCCACTGAGACGGATAAAAACGGGTGGATTTTGCCTGTATAATTCATATTCCACAAATGAAGCATTCATCAGAACACTGTGTTTAAACGAGTTGGGCCGCACAAAACATTTTACACAGAACATTTTCGAGTTGACTGCTTTAATCACAGACAAAGAGGTGCTCCGCTTATCAAAGCTCAACAAAATGAAGTACATTTCAACACAAAATTGTATGTCAAATCTAATTGTATTCACTGGAATGACAGGAAGTATCCCCGGCTTATCTGGCTTTTTGAACGTCAACTTCTTGAAGGCCCTTCAGGCTATTTAAACAGCGCTGAGAGCGATTGTATTAGCCCCGAGCTTAGAGATAAACAGCAAATACGAGTAGCACGCTCATCTCAGAGACCCGAGAGCTCCTTTCAAGGCCAGCCATGTGCACTTGACAAATTTAGATTTATGGTTTTATACAGAGACCAGAGATCAATAAAAGTCATGTCAACACACAAAGAGTTTGAACCAGGAAATTAAGGAGCAATGCACATCCGGGATGTAAGCGATTAAAAGATGCGTGAGTTCGCATGGCCACTTGTCCATGTGACATCATTCCACGACCAGTCCGCTCTGTAAGCGGCAGCCAATGCAAACAAAGTTAATCGCTTGCTTTTTATGGCACGATCGGCTTTTTTTTTTGGGGGGGGGGGGGGGGATAATCCAATAGTTAAACAAGTGTTCGCAATCATTCCAGGAGACGACAAAATGATTTAGTGGCAAATTGTCAAGTGCTCGTGATGACCCTGAACGCCCCCCCCCCCCCCGAGTTTCATATTTGTTTTCTTGTATCCGCTCTTCAGCACATTTTTTAGGCCCGCAGCGTTGAGAGTAAGAAACAATGTTTGTTTTTATAACCTCTAACACTATTTGGGGAATCTATTTTTTATTGGTGCTGGGCGGAAAGAATGAAGCATTTTATTGATGGTGCATGATGGGGAATTTTAACAAGAACAAAGATGGCGGTGCAAGTTTTTTTTTTTTATATTTGCGGTGATGAATGAGCTATATGTTGAAAGTGAGCTCAAAATATTAACGCTCCATTGTTAGCCAAAAGTTAAACATTGCTTCTTGTCATTAAATTGGAAGACAAAAGGGCAGCTTTGAAATTGTTGAGTTGACGATTGTTCCAAATGAGCTTTAAGGGAGCTTCGACATGAATGAAATTGCTCTCATTTATCTGTGGCACCGTTTTGTTGTTTTAGAGTTCGGTCTCAGTAGATGTACACTTGCACTTCGTCTATCTTCATGTAAAGAGTCCAGAAGCAACAACATGGCGCCTGAGGCTCAGTCGCCTTTGTCAATGTCGCTTTTTGCGCCTGTTAGCTTCCCAGGTGGTTGTTGCAGTCATCGAATGCCGGCAGCGGGCATAATGACGCTATTTGGAAAATCGCATTCACTTGTTAATGTCGCCAAGCTCCAAATTTGAGTAATATCAATAAAGCAAATGGCTTTGACTAAGCGGCGGAGCCTGGTGTCATCTATCCGCTAGCGTGACAACTCATCTTACACCGGTCGTCGTCATTCTGCCGTCACCCTCGGCTTTACTGAACTAGAAATGTACTTTTGTCATAATTTTCCCGTGCGCTGAGCCCGTATAGCGATTAGCATTTTTGGGGGAGTTGAGCAGTTCTAAAGGGAAACAACCCAGTTATTTTGTCAGTTTCTCAGTTCTTGTGCTATTCTTCAGTTTCTCACTTCTTCTTTTTGAACAAGACGATTCAAGTCGGATCACACTCGACTTTTCTCAAATGTAGCTCTAAAATGTAGTTTTAAAATGAACGGTTTCAGTCCCACAAGCGTTTAGACGACTGTCAGTGCCACAGCAACCAAGGTTTTTCAGATGTATCACAATCCGGAAACTATTTTAAATGCTTATGCTGTCACGCTGCCTTTTAGATAAAAACATTATTCCCTGAAAAGGTGTCTGGCAGAGATAGAATCAGCTAACGGGATATTAATTAACATCCGGTGACCCAATCAGAGGACTAAACGAGATATCAGGACATAAGACGGAACATAATTATCATGTTCAATCACGTTCATCTAAAAGACAGAAATAATGTTTAATAATTTGTCATTTTTGTCAGTTGTTTAGAAAAAAAACACCCCCCAAAAAAAATTCTGGTTTTATTTACTTATGTCATTAACACGCTTGACGTTTACTAAACACCGACTGTCTCGGCTCCGTGTTTGAGTTGTCAACGACTCTCCCATGTGAAGGGAAGCCGAGCGAATCCGAGCGAAGCGTCGGGGCCTGTCGGGTTAATCGCCGTTCACACTTCATTTCAAATCATTTCCAGTCGATTGTCAACGGTATGCTTACAAATGAGTTGGCAGTTATTATGCATCACCGGCTCCACTTGTGCTTTGCTAAGCGACCTGTTCAAATAGAAGCCGGGTTCATCTATTAACCTGGTTTTATTGCAAACACAAGCACTACTACATTTTGCACAATACAGAGTAAAAAAATAAACAAAAATTGTAGCAATGAGGTGGCTCATTTTCACCCCTCACAAAAAAGCATTCGCATTAACTTTGACAGACTTTTTTGACTGCTCAGTAAACAGTTTTATGACATTCCCTGTGCACGTCAGGTGTCAGGGACATAACAAATAATTTGTCTGGCATCTGACAGTGTTTTTTTCCCCTTTTAATCGGGGTTATTACACATTGAAGGACAAGCAGACTTTTGAATAGTGAAGCTAACACAAAAACGTGGAGAGAAAGTTTGGAGTGCAATCAGCATAAAGTTTTCCTCCCAAACTAATTTGATGATGGTGTGGAGATGATGCAAGTTGCACGCAAGGCCTAATCAGACTTTCGCAAACTGCAGACGGTCGGGCTGAAAAGGCTCTCAGAGAAAAACTTCCGTTAGCTTCTTTCATACAGGCTGAATTCAATCACAACAAAGGACAATGTGCCTCTTGCCGAGCATTCGTTTTTCTTTACGCCTATCAAACAGTGACAGCCAGTCATTTACATTCCTTAGTAAATAAATCAATGCCCCCTTTCCGACCGACACGTTTAAGGCGGCGTGAAACACTTGCGAAACCGTACAAAAGCTGACTTTACAAAGATAACATTGAGTTGCACTGAAAAGCGGAAAAGTCCAAATTTAAATCAGCACCTTAACTGATAACCTTGGCCTGCATACGCCTGAATTGTTCATTGAAAAGTTAAAAAAACTGATGTTAAAGTCTGATGACACCCGCACGAAAAAGCACTGAAAAATCACAACAAAAAGGAGTAAATGGACTGATATCAACAGAAAGGTTTGGCTGAGGACAACGCAGGCGCCCGTCAGCCAATGATGCGAGGTGAAAACAGGTCGAGGTGAAAAGGAGGCAAAATAGAAGCGCATTAAAACAAACAAACAGGAGTGACATCCTCTAATGGAGTCCGGCGGCCATGATGTCGCTGCGCCACTCTGAGCTACTAAATGGCGCGTGACTGCCCTGTGTGTCCATCATCGGATCTCTCCGGTTAATTAACAGACAGTTCCACCTCACTACTCCGCCCCGCCTCTCCCTCGTATGAAAAACTTCCGACAGCCACAATTACACACAGCACAGCTTGTCCTCACGACGGGCTCCAACTTTCAACTCCAAATGATTAATCGAGCGTCCTTGTGGAGGTACCGGAATAATATGTCTTTTTTTAAGCAGCGGGTTTTTGCGGGCAACCAACAAAGCTGTCGTTATGAGAAGTCCCCGCCTCGGCTTTCCAATAAAAGGAGCTTCTTTTGTTCCCCAGGAAACACAATGGCGGAGATAATATGAATAATACGACTGCTAGGCTCCCTTTATCGGGCCGCGCGCGTCCCATCGAGCCCTTTTAGATTTATTTTGTATTACAATGCTGACATTCATTGTGTGCTGTGTCACTCAGAGTCACCAAGAACGGAATGAGAAGGAAGAGGGTGCACACGCTAACGCTTACTGCAGTCATGCTGGGAAAAATATCAGCAATTCAAAAAGCTTGTCATTTACTGAGCTAATTGCACAACGGGGGAATGACGCTTTATCTTTTGTGGGCTTATTAAGCCGCGCAGGTATTCATTTTTGCTCAACTCCTGGGTTGAACCATAATGGATTCATGATGCCGCATCGCTCTGACATTGCATCTCGAAAAAATAATCACGGGCAATTAAAGAGGATGCCCTTTACAAGTAAGAGTGCGGAATTAAAATGACAAGCGTGGCCCTTGACGGGACTCGTCTGAGGAAGTCACGTTTTTTGGTTGACGCATCAAATGCAGTTGGTGCTCGGAAACAGCGCAGGAGGCCAAAATGTAATGAAAGCAGAAGTCGGAATTGAAGGGACTAGTTGGGACTGACGAGCCCTATCGCCCCCTTTTGCAAAGACATTCCATGTTCATGAAAATTTTATGCCACGCTCCATCAACTAGTGTTCATCCAAAATACATTCTTCAAACCAAAATGGCCGACTCCCTAATCAAATTTAGGTGCTGATTTCCATGCGTCCAGTTAGCCTGAGCGCTAGTGCTAACACACCACAGGAGCTAACAACATTTCATGTTTCTCATTTCTGGGCCAGTTTACTTTAAAAAAAAAAAAAAACAGTGTGAGGAGCGGAGATGTATTTTCAGAGCAGCAAGGCTGGGCTAACATTTCATGCACGAGTGAAATCATGTTCCCGACGTGGGAGGTGAGACACCACAATCGAGTCAAGTACTTTAAAAGCAACACTCCTCGGCCCGAATGAAATATGAGCCATTTATTGCCGTAAATCTTAAATTAGCCCTTGAAAGTCAGAACTCTCACGTATTTTGGAGTCATCTTCGTCCTTTCACGCACGCGGCCATGACACAAACCCGTAGAGTAGCAAAGACGAACCTATTTCGACCATTTTTTTCCGCACATGCTGCGACTCCTGATTAAAAGCGCAGATGGTTTGGGAATACACTCAATATTCATCTCAGTCCTCGCTGCAGCTGCGTACACATCAGTATCCCGACACATCGTCATGGCTTGACGCCGTGAATCGTATTTTTCATTCAGCCCGGAATCCTCCGTGCTAGGACTAATTTATCAGCGGCGTGGACGCCCGCCATTGACTTTCGCATTATACTGTTTAAAACTGCGACGGGGATTTTGGCGATCTATGTTGACGGGGTCGCGCAATCCCCGTCGTCCCAGAGCTCTTTTGTCTCGGCAAGATGCAGGTGCCGCCGTATAATCACTTTGATTCACGAAGGCCGAGACGCCCAGGATTAAAAGAGATGCCGTCGTCTCGCCTATTGGCCCGTTGGCACGGCGTGACGCGTCACTGGTGAACGTGGCCCAGATAAGCAACACAAACAGTCATCTGGGCCAGAAGAGAAATCGAGACAAAATCTATGAGGCGCTCTGCTGCGCCGCTAAGTAGGATTGACTTGCTTTGTGATACCCCAAGCTTTTCACTGCCATTTTTTTTTTAACTATAAGGAGCACCAGATTATAAATTGCAGTCTCAAATATATATCAAAAGATGTCAGAGACATGATTCTGAAATCAACATTTAACGTGAGCATATGTTGTGTTCGCTTTTGTCGAGTGCACCTCATCACCGTCAATTCTGATCCAGATGAGGCGAGGAGCTCTTCTTTAAACCCGTTGAGGACGACTATAAAGACACTTTTGTTTCTTCACTGCGCATTTAATTATCTCCAATATTATTTCCCTATTGGTTGCCTATTCAAACAAGCCTCATCAGAGATATTTTAATACAAGGTTAATTTTTTTGAATATTAAATGTTTTATTTTAATGAGCTGACCATTATGAGGGATCTTCACCAAGGTCAGAACATTAAAGTAAATACACACGAGGTCGATTCAAGGTATATCGTTACGCTCCTTGTGAAGATTTGAAGGCTTAACTGCTTGCTGGTCACAATCGATGTCAATATAAGTCCTCCCGATACACCCCCCTCCCCTGACCCCAAAAACACATCCCCTTAGTATTAGAAGCGATCAACGGTGAAGCTGCTCGTCGTAAAATGCTGACGGAAGGATTTTGGTGCCATCTGGCTGCTGCGAATTTGAAAGTGCATCCATAAGGTGATTTGGGGTGAAATCAAGTATAGTGAAGCGATACCTTGGATGTGAAACACCTGAGCAGCCGTGTAGGTTCAGTTGAGGTTCATATTCGCCGCTTGGTTAACGTCTTCACCGGGCACTCAAGTCCATTTGGCTCTCTGATGAGCATCCCCCGGGAAGAAGAAACCTTTTGTTTTCTTTCCCTCTCGGATTGACAGAGTCATTAATTGCAAAAAGCGGATGGCGTTTTTGCTTGCGCAATCACTCAGACTGAGGACGGGACAGCCGTGAGCTTTAATGCTGGCGCAGGCAGTTAGCTCACTTGATGGACAAGGTGCAGCCAGCCTGGAATGTTCGGGCAAAATTAAGCAGAAAAATTAGACGTTTCAAAGTGACACCTTATTAAATCACTTGGAATAAGAGCTCTACGCTCCACTAATTAAAAACAAACCTCATACATGTAAGGATAGATTATAAATGTACAAAATGGAGACAAATTAGGATTTTACAAATTTTAAACAGTTGCCAATTGTCTTTAGAGATTTTTAGAAACAACCACTAAGAGAAAAAGAGACATCCAGGTGCAAAATGTCACAAAACAACAATTCTTGTGACACAAAAAAACTTCTTATCATGTGAACTCATTTTGATCCGCTCCAAACGAAGCGCAACGTTCCGAGTTTGTTTGTCTTATTTCCTGCCTGAGGCTGTAATGTAAAAACAGCAAAGTTCTTATCGCCGCTCGGAGAGGCACCGTGGCAGATCGGTGACGGCTGGTGCAGCTGCTCCCTCGTAAAACACAACTCTGGCAAAGCGAGGCGAGGCAGGTAACGAGAAGAATTAGCGCGAGAATTAATGGAGGAGCTCGGCTGCTCTGAGGAGAGCAGACCTCGGACGTTTTCACCATCCCTGCTGGCGGGCCACCTTTACATGTCATTTTTATCAAGTGGGCTAAATTGGGTCAATTTAAGTCAAAACTGTCACAAATCAGCTTCGAGTTGAATTCGTAATTGATTTATGAATATAAAAGAGCTCGAGCATGAACTGCCCGGAACCCACCTGGAATTCGAAATATGTTTTTGGATAATCAGTTGGAAATGAAAAACAAAAGCTCCCTGGCGAAGGTATTCTCCTTTCAGGAGATTTGATGATATTCTAAGTGAGTACTTGGAAAGACAAGTCGCACCAATTATGAGTGCTCCTCGGTGGTTGCGTAAACGTAATTAC
This sequence comes from Syngnathus leptorhynchus, assembly GCF_054491065.1. NCBI lineage: Eukaryota > Metazoa > Chordata > Actinopteri > Syngnathiformes > Syngnathidae > Syngnathus > Syngnathus leptorhynchus. The sequence goes on along the minus strand of NC_141204.1, from coordinate 10,537,627 downwards.
CAAGAACATTATTTCTATTGATGACATGACTGATAAGCTGACACGGAGACTGACTTGGAGAGAATTGATCATTTAGAGGAACCTTTATTGGACTAAAGCTAATGTTTGCCGGGCTAAGTGATGCAATCATTGGATTTCTGTAAAGTGCATTGCTGCCCTTCGGGGCTTTCTCTTCTGGACCAAATGCAATCACAAGCATGGACCGACATATATGAAATGCTAATCATGGATTCCCAAAAAGTTTTAAAATTTTTCATTGAAATTCTTAACTCGATTACATTATGAGTGGAAAGCATATAGTTCTTCTCTGAATACAAGCTAACGGCTAATTGCTAATCATCCCAAGCCTCCAGGGCTTGTTAATTGGAGAACATTTGCCGTCAAAATGAAGCGAGCAGGTGGAAATTCCTGCTCGGAGGCAGACAAAGCGGGGACGAGTGCCGCGGAATAAGCGGGAGGCCGCCCGGATTGCGGAGTCGGCGCGCGTTTATCCGCACGTCCGTGCGTCGGCATTTGCTATCAGGCCTCCAGACGCCGCTGCCATTTGCTCCCCTGCCAATCAAAGGCCAACGAGAATGCCAGTCCCTTGGAGGGCTGCTTTACAGGCAGCTCACCTGTCAGCCGTCGCATCCTCGTTGCATGCTAGCTAACATCCCGCCGCATTCATTAGGCACCGGGAATCGGCCGAGCATCTTGCGAAGGTGAATTTTGGAAAGCAAATGCAAAAAATGTCATCTGGAGTAACAAGAAAGATGGCGGTGTGTCACCCCCGGTGGATTTCATGGGATTTTGGACAAAGTAATGCAAATTCTATGCAGTCGAGTGACATGTTGGAAAACAACAACGTGAAGCAGCTTTTGATCAAATATTGCCCCAAATTTGTCAGTAGTACGTTGTGCACAGCTAGTCTAAGTGGAGTGGAAGATTCCCAGATCACGGTCATGGATGAGGAACTTGGTGAAGGGACAGGGCCATTATGTAAATTAGCCTCCTGGTACGTATATAACAGAAGTACAACAAAGGCTTGCTCATAGACACATTTTCAGAAATAGGCAGATGACAAAAGATTTATTTGCTTGAAGGGCACGCCAGAGATCCAAGCTGCTAAAAAGTCAATGCCCCCCTTGAAAACTTTTTCCGATGGGTGACAAGAGTGCAAGAAAAAGGCCTTCAGGTGCATCCTGGAGAAAAAAAGAAAAAAATCCGTCGCAATTGCATTGCTGATTCTGGCACAGATTAGCATAGCCTGTAAAGAATTGCTGACATCACTAAAACAGGCTATACTAATTAAAGCCAGAATCATCAATCAGCCATCTTCAGACCCTTAAAGTGGAGGAAAGGAAAGTTTTTGTGCTCCCAGCTGAAGCTGAAGTTGGAAGTGAATCAAGCGTTAGTGTTGACACAGGAGCCGAAGGAAGGAAGGAAGGAAGGAAAGAAGGAAGGAAGGAAGGAAGGAAGGAAGGAAGGAAGGAAGGAAGGAAGGGAGGGAGGGAGGGAGGGAAGGAAGGAAGGAAGGAAGGAAGGAAGGAAGGAAGGAAGGAAGGAAGGAAGGAAGGAAGGAAGGAAGGAAGGAAGGAAGGAAGGGAGGAAGGGAGGGAGGGAGGGAGGGAGGGAGGGAGGGAGGGAGGGAGGACACACTCACAATGGCTAAAAAGGAAGGTTAAATTTTAAATACGGCGACGTGCTGTCATTTCACTCCATGTCATTTCTTTTTCTCACGCCTTGCTAAAAGCTTTGAGGAGTCAAACGCTTTGTTTTGTGGTGGTCTTAGTTCTCAACTCCAGTTAAGAAGCAGAAAGCAAATCCTGAGGACACAAAGTGCATCGCCTCGCTCTCCAAGCTGCTACGTCCTATCACACGGACGCCATGCATGTCAGAGTCGTACACAAGGTCCCGCTTGCTAATGACACCGAGGGTGTAATGTACGCTCCGCCTCGGGAAAACATGCAAAGAGGAAAGGAGAAGACAAATGAGCAAGGCAGGTCACGGAACATTAACAAGCGAAACAACTTGGGAAGGTGCTCTTGCAGATAAGCTAACATTTGTTCATATTCAGGTGCTGACTCAGTGTTGTGGCACTTTGCGCAAAGATTGTATTTTCCAAACAACAGGATGTTTTGCCAGAAGCGTCATCGCCGTCATCGTGAATTCAACCTCCAGGCCAACAATTTGACTGCCTTGTGAGTCTTGTTTTGTGGTTGCAGCATCATTTTGGGAAGAAATTCAGAAGAAGACACAGATGGCGCTTGACAGGCTCAGAAAAGCGCTGAGAGCAGTTTAGGTTGAATCTTTCAAATTGTTTCTTTCTTACTTGTAAAAGCAAATGGAGTCTGAAAATCTTTATCGGGAAATCCCCAGCGGAGAGCACTGAGCATTAAAAATAGAGTGTTAAAATCCTGAGGAGGAAGCGTTGGGATTTAGGGATGGGGTCTTGCAGGAATTGAGGGGGGTAGATTTGAACGACAACCGCGTTCTTGTTCCGAGATGCCCGGCGGACGTAAACCAACCAAGCATTAGCCTCTCGCAATTTCCAGCAGTTTGAAAAAAAGAAAAAAAAAATTGTTGGATTAATATGTGCCTGGGTAGAAGTGTGGGAAATCAATTTTCAACCTGACTTTGTCAAGTCAACTAGCTTACAGAAAATGAAAAGAAGTAATAATAATAATGCCGGGAGGTATAATAACTGACTAAACTTTCTCAAGCTTGAGGGCACAGGAAAGTCAAAAACAATTGCGAAAAGGCGACCAACAATGTGTGACACTTCGCGATCAGGCCGTGCAATCGAGTCGACAATCCAATTTGACTTGTGACACGCTCCTTCACGGTTCCCAAACCTGCCCCAGAAAAACCTCCTGGGACCAAAAACTCAAGGTGGGAAGAGATCACACAACAGATACCGAGCTATTGTTCTTCAGTCGAACATTCAATCGTCAAGCCTCTTTCATTAGCTTTGAGTTCATTCTTCATAATCCGAACCACCTTGTATTGCGATAGTAGAATTCCATTTGAAGGGATTTCGCTTTTGCATCTGGCAACTTAAAGCGTTTCGACCTCCAACATGAAAGTCGCATCAATTTAGTCAAACGTGACCAAGCATTTCCATTGCTCGAGACAGGCAATTACGGTCGAAGAAATGAAGTGACACAGGTGGTTTATCGGCGTCTTCCCGCCTTAGCCCGTCCAAATGTGCTTGTTGGTATCTCTTGTAATAGCAGCCTCTTGGCAGCGCCCGACCAAATCAAGTGCACGCTCAATTCTAGCCAACGCTCCACCGCTGCTCGTAAAGCATGACTCACACACACACACAAACACACACATTTGAAGATGCGGTGGGCGACATATAATCTTGCTGAACTCCAATCGCACCAAAAGGCATTTACACTCGACTCGCTTCAATTGCAAATCAGCTTTTTGGCCCATCAATGAAAATGATGGCTTTCATTTTTCCGCCGTTAGTTTCACTTACGGGGACGTCGCGTCGACTACAAGCTCGAGCTGAGCCAGCTATGGAATACATGAATGTAAATAAAGCATCACTTGATTTCCACACACCAAAAAGCTATTTATTTTCCTTTCGAGATGAAACCGTTCATTCCATTAACTGACTCATTGATGAGCAATAGAAATTCTAATTTTTGGGGGGTCCTTTTTAATGTCACTGGTTTAAGTATTTAAAATCTATTGTTTTATGTTTCACCACTTTCCAATGTTAGACAGGAGCTAAGTTGGCAGGGAATTTGGTCTGCAAATGTGCTTTGGCCATAATTTGGATCTTTAAGCACAAACGTTGCTACTTCACATCACGTCATTGCGGTGACAATGGAGACTCCAAAAAGGCTCAACTTACCAAACATTTTGGGGAGGCAAAGTGTCTGGAGGTCACCTTTCAGCCAGATGCCTTTCAGTGTCACCGTTCCCTTCCAGGGGGGCAAGATGATCCTGGCGGCGGATCATGGCGTCTGTGTGGCAGGGAGGGAATGGGGAAGGCAGAGGAAATAAAGAGAACATAAAAAGATTCAGTGACTAAATTTGGAATTGCATCAATAGCACTCTTTAAAAAAATAAAATAAAAAAAGAGTCAAAGTCACATCATGTCCTGAGAATGAAGTCACACGACAGCTCCGGTTGCACCTCAACCCTCACCTTTATTTATGCAACGTGATTTAATCAAGGTTGTTCTTGGGTGCAGTAAGGAGCGCTCCAGGCTGGATCAAATGTGTCAAAGGAAAGAATGGCATGTCTTTACATCTGGCAAAGTCTTCATGCCTTATATAGTCTCCGTCTCATCTGCACTGCTGGATGGAGCCCGAGGCGGTGGAACGACGCAGACAGCTCGTTAAGTCGATGGGAGGTTCCACCTCATCATAATGTTTTTTATATATATATATATATATATATATATATATATATATATATATATATATATATATATATATATATATATATATATATATATATATATATATATATGTATATATATATATATATACACACACATACACACACACACACACACACACACACACACACACATTGAGGCCACTTTAACAAGTGAGCGCGAGGGTCTCATTTTCATGCTACAAATTGAGCCGCAAAAGGTCAATGAAGCAAACATTCATCATCGGGTAGGCAAAAGCGTGACATTTACCATGTTGGCATCCAAGCATGTTTAATTATTCCAACCGTAGTTGACTTCACCACGTTTCAAGCTCACAAACCTTCCATTAACAACATGAAGTCAGGTCTCTTAACCGTTTTGTGCCAAATTCCCAGACGGCCGGTGAACGGGAATTACCTGGGGAGCCTTCCAGATGGTGTATGCGTGCTCATTAGCATTCAGAAAAAGAAATAACTACTGTACATGTGAAGAAGAAAGGTCATGATGGTTCACTACTCAGTCTTGGAGCAAATTACTTGCAAAATTATTTTGTGATATGATAGATATGTGCTACAAATGATGCAACTTCAATTAAACACATATATATGTATAGAATTAAAAAATATATATATTATACAGAGGCTAATCCTTTATCAATTGATTTTAACCATCAGTCCAACAATAGCTAATTCGTTGAAATTGTCAGTCGTCAATTGTTGAGCACATTTTGTTGTTCACTCGTAGACGTTTGAAGTAGTTGAATTGTGCTTTTGGTTGCGGCCTCGCAGCTCCTGATGGACTTTACCGGCACCTCTGCATGTATTATGCAACAGGCGGGTGTGAAAAATGCAAACTTGCTGACGTGACGCATATTAAAGCAGGCTCACGGCTTGCTTCAGTCACCCTAGCGGCGCCTGCCATCATCCCTCCTCCTTAGTGCCGTCTCATCCTGAAAAATTCAATAAATGCTCTTTTCATTTATTTCTTAAATTGTTTTTGATAACCCCTTCTGTGCTGTGCAACCATCGAGAGTGTAGTCGCGTCAAAGAGACCAAATGAGCTTAACGTAACTTCATTAGCCCGAGATAACAAATGCGAAGACTGTTGGTGACGTTGACAGATGCAAGTGACAAGCTCCGCGGGTACTAATGGACGCTGCAGCCAACCCTCCTAGTGGGACAATCCGGTTTCAGAATTATTTATAAGGGGACATAAAAAAAATTGAAAGATAACTTTCTGGCATATCACAAGCAGCACATTTCACTTTCTCGCTGCACGCCTTTTTGCCTTGTTCTACTTCGAAAAAGCAGAAGAACAGTGCTCCAAAAGATGAGCCCGCAGTCGCAAAAAGACGAGGGGGAATATAAGAATAAAACAAAGGCATGAGGCAGACAGGCAGGCAGATTAGAAAGGCGCCAATCTCAAAATACAACGTTTGATTAAGCACTCACTAAAGAAGCAATAAAAGCAGCAAGAGTGTTTGCGCAAGTGGGAGGAAAGTTTGTTTTCCGCAAACGGTAACACGCAACCGTGCGATTGTGGGACATAAAACAATTCAATTGCCTCCGGACAAGCTTGAGTTCAATTTTTCACAAAGCGTTCAATCCAAAATTATTATTATTAATAACAACAACAATAATAATAATAATAATAATAATAATAATAATCGGTCAACAGATAGAATAACCGATAGAAACAACCATACTAAAAATATTTCATGGCGAAGGTCATCTGTGCAATTTGTGTTTGATTCAGCTGTGTGTTGACTCTCATTGCACACGTGTCATTGGTGAGCGGCTTTGACCTTTTGGTTCACAATGTGTGTGCAGGTCGGATATAGTGGCATGGAAATCACGAGGTGCTTTTACAGTAGTTTTGATCGCAATGATCCTTGAAGCGAACACATGCACGCCGAGGCGGGTCACGATTGGGCGGGCAATAAATGGCACATTAAGCTTCAAAATACTTGCTGGCCTCACACTAAATAAAATAAAAGCCAGGAGTGACGACTGTCAAGTACATAAACCATACGCACAGAATCTAAATTCACACCCGTGGCCAATTTGAAGCCTTTTGCGTGTTTTGGAGATGTGGGAGGAAGCTTGAGTGCCACTGCAACGTTTTGAAAATAAATCTGCGTCTCACAGGTAAGTAGGTAAAATGGGATCAGGTGTAGCTAATAAAATGAAAAGCCTGTGTAGCCAAAGACTTTGTTGCCGTGATGCTCTCACAGCAAGAGCCAAAGATGAAAAGGAAGGAGCAGAAGCGTAGTGAAAGGATCTCTGGAATGTTCTCGACACGCCGGGATGCTTCACACTCCGTTTTTGGAGGCAAATGTGCGCCCTCATCTGCAGCCTCTTTGTTGTCAAGGCAGGGCGGCAAGGGATTGTTTAGCGTCAGTGGATGCGTGAACTGCAGTCAGATGAACGTGCTCCGAAAATACAGCAAAGTGCAAAGCATCTTGAATTAGAAATTTGAACTAAATGACAGCTCTTTCCCATTCACGTCATTAAACTCTGGGTAACACCATGACCCCAGCGTGCCAGCCCGATTCTAATCGCGGCGAGCCGAGTGAGGGAGCGAGCGGGGTCAGGATTGGGACCGCGGCCCCTTTTGATGCCTTAACGCCCAATGTCTTTCATCTCGGGCAGAGCAAAGGAGACCGAGCCGAGCTGTCCAAAAACTCAATTAGCGGTGCTCGGAAAGTAAGTGGACAGCCTAAGAGGAGGCGTGCGGCGCCGAGGTGTGATCTGCGGAGGGAGAAACAAATGGGACGAGCAGGAGCGTTATAAAGAGGTTTCAAGGATGAGAGCTGCTCTCGTGAATAAACAGGAAGCTAATTCTCGGTCTTAATGTGTCATCGTGTGCAAATAAGCTCCTCGTCCCCTGGTGACTGCAATGCAATTAAAAGCGACCTTGTCCACAAATGATGTGGATACATGAACATGAGCTTCTAACACTCACGAAAATGAGAAAACTTGACTGGCAGAGCCACACCAAGGCCAGACCAATTATCCCGGATTGTTCTCACTACCACTGCAGACGCACAACCTCAGCATTCAGAAAATAAACAAAGCACTATCAGTATCTGTGATTGCTTTTAATTTGGTCTTTTTTTAACAACAGTATCTTCTGAAAAATAGAGCAGCAGCAAAAAGTGTAGACATTTATTTAGATAACTAATTAACTAGATAGATAAACAACTCATAAACTAGTCGCCCAAGTCAATAGCTTCACAGTTATGTCTACATATTTACTAAGATAACAATATAATTAGCTTTCTAGCTACCTAAATCACAAACTTACTCGCTAACTCTCTCATCAGACAACTACACAGTTAATCAAGACATTTAGCTACACGATTGTAGTGATGATTAGGTGACTAACATATAATCTAGCCAGCTAACTTCAGCTAGCTGTTAGCTGTTTTGACCAATAGCGGCTTGTCAGCTAACAAACAAACTCCCTCAAAACTAGAAACAGCAAGTGACTAACTTAATGTTCTAGTTTAAAACTTTTTTTTTAACTCATGTGACATTTAACAATGTTGCACCAGTCTGATCATGAAAGTAATCTTTTGTATTCCCTTTATGTACTATGGGAGAAACACAGGGGGAGGGGGTGGGGGGGTGGGGGGTCAATAAGACAAGTCAGAGTTTATCAATAACTTCTGGGGATCCAGGTAGCTTTGATGGAAATGGCACAAGAACCATGAGTGTTGTTCCAGTTGTGGTGAGAGTCGACACAGACACAGATATGGTGGACTGCCCAAGGCAAAAAGATGCTGGCCTAAATTACAGAGCATCTTTTGAGCAGCCAACGTTGACACTTCTTTTCATGCAAACGGCCGCACGCAGGCACAAAATTGTTGCTTGCTTTCTTATCTCTCTACAATCTGAGCCTTTGTGGGCATTCTTCCAGAACACCATTTGGGTGGTCAAATGTCACTGATGCTGAACCCTGGGAGAGAATCTGGGGGCGCTCAATTTCTGTTCCAGTTCACACGAAAGATGCTCAATTTGTTCTGCAATAAACATAACCACAAACACTTGTAACACAAAAGGGTTGTATATCAAAACTCGACAAGCGTCCTCATATTGAGGACTTTCCAGAGGGCTCTAGTGTCTAATTTCTTCAGGGGGGGTGCATTCTGGACCTGTCCAATATAGACAGCAACGTCAAGCCAGGAGTCTTGACTTTTTCAAGTAAAACCTGCTTCAAACAGCTGAGGCCTTATTGCCCATTACTGCAGCCATGCCGGCACAAATGAACAGCTGAGACTGACACACACACACACACACACACACACACACACACACACACACACACACACACACACACACACACACACACACACAATTGAGTTGGATGAAATCTCCTTCGCGAGGTTCCTGTTAGGCTAATAGACAGCAAAGACAAAACAAACTCAGAAACCAATGCTACCACTATGCTTCAATTCAAAGAATATTTATGTTTATTCTTTTCTTTTTCAACACAGTTTTTTTGTCAAACAGCACAAAAAAATAATTGGCCTTTTGCGTCCTGGGGAAGCAGGCATTCCTACAGCACGCTTTGGAGTGGCGGACACTAAGTAAGCGACTCACAGTAGGCTACAGACAAACAAACAAGATATCGAACCCAACATGTACGCGATAAACTCTCAACAGTCACATCAGTGAAAAAGGATCTAAAATATACGTGGGCTACCAACCAGTACAAAATAGTCTGTTAGGAATATTTTAGAAATATTTTAGAAACAAGCAAACCGACCAGCTGAAAATTAACATGGACATGTTTTTGTATTTTCACAATAACATTGGGCGAGACATGCCAACAACTGTTTGAATGATAGAGAAGGAGCTAATTGTCTCGCGCTACAATGTAATTAATTCAGACGACAATAAGGACTAAGGGAAAAACACTCACTCTGTCCCTAATGCCAAGTCCAATAGGTCATCAAGGCTACTTTGGAGTCAGATAAATATATATAAAATGGCTGTCTTTTGGAGGATCGTTACGTAAAATGGACTTTTGAACGAGCACTTTTGCACTTGTTGACAAAAGCTGGGTTCGAAGTTTGTGGGCCGCGGGATACTGTTGCTCACTCGCATGCGACGGGACCGGCCCCACAAGAAATTGGATGCGTGGTGTCCTAGAATTCGGATTCCTTGAGGGCACTTGATAAAAACACATCACAGACACCTTGGAATTTTGGGGAAAAAAAAGTTCTTACTATATCTGTTTAGATGTTAGGAATAACTGTTACAAACACACATAACACGCCATTCTAATTCTAATCTGTTTTCATCACAGCATCGACGATGTCATGTCAGTAGCGTACACCCAACTTTTTGCTTTTCTTCTGAACTCTATCGAGAAGCTACTTGGAGTTGCCATAAACACGCCTGTAAAATAAATAAGCTTTAAAAATCAATATGAAGTTGTAGTCTAAATGTCTGTGCGGCCAGACGTGCCCTTTTTCTTCCCAACTTGGCATGAAAAATGCTCTTGTTTTGCCGTCACACTGAAGTTTGACCTTTTTCCTAAGAGTGGCCGTCAAACGTGCTTGTAACATGACACGAGCCGAGATACAAAAGCAGCGTGTCACGTTGTTGTGTTGCATTGTTGTCACTGGCCGCTGCTTCACACGATTATGTGCTGAAAGCTTGCACGGAAGAAAAATGACAAAAAAAAAGGTTGATGGAATTATGCCAAATGTTTAGTCAGTAAAAGCACAAAACCATGCACCAGCGAGCTTGCCCTGATTAGAAACCCGTCCGGCGTCTCTTATTTGTTTGCGGTTGCGAGTGAAATAAACACAGGAAAGCTTCTGCTCGAGCGAGTCTTTGGACGGAGTCTTAATTCTGCAGCAAGCTGCGAGTAACAGCAGCAGCCAATGAATGATTCATGATGTTCATGCGCAGTCGGGAAATGGATTTGACACGGCTGATGCCGGTCAATACATATTTTTCCCAGATGACAAAAAAAAAATAATAATCATATTTAAAAAAAAAAAAAGAAGATACCATTTTGTTCTAAAATGCCATGTTTGCGGGAAATGAAAACGCCAACTGACAGCAAGAGGCTCCCCGGTCGTCCATTCTAAATGTGAGGTATGGCCTGCAGCTTCCAATTCGCTTCCATTTGGACTTTTAAAGGTACTTTTTGACATCATGGTGGGAGGCCTCCAAGGCCTCACTTCACAGCAGACAGCTTTATTTCATCTCCAAGTAGGGATCAAGCGGAGATGGATGGATGGATGGATGGATGGATGGATGGATGGATGGATGGATGGATGGATGGATGGATGGATGGATGGATGGATGGATGGATGGATGTCCCACTCATGAAGGGCCTACAAGAGTCATCATCGAATTCCCGGCTTCCAACATGGAGCTCAACAGCAGAGTCATAATTCAGGCAAAAGGTATAATTGATGCACATAAAATTGACGAGTCACATCTCATGAAGAACATACCATCACAGCCATGTTTTTGTTGCCGCATGCCAATTCCCGGCCGGTGGTCGGAATACAAAAGCCCTTTTGAGATTGGCAGACGTCTGCAAACCTCTTAATCTCCCGTGTCCACAGATCACTGGCGGGCTGTAAAGCTAGCCGAGCGTCACAGATTGCAATCGTGCTTCCCCGGTTTCTATTTTCGGGCGAATCGTGTTTTACGCTTGCAAATGTTACATCACGCGTTCCCCTGCTGCAACCTTTTGCCTTTCCCGCTTTTTGCTGCCGTGAGAAAAAAAATGGATTTAATGATTCAACGCAAGAGCATTTGAGGCAAAACAAAGACGTAATTAAAGTGGCTGCAAAGTACGGTTAGGCGTTGATTAATTGACCTTTTGGAATTCAGTTAATGATATGAAAGGCCCCTTGAAGCAATTGAGGACACTAATCAAGACGCTGTTGAGCACTCAACTAGTTAGCTGGCTCAAGAGATGAGAAAAATACATATGTGTCGATTTGCGTGATTTTAGGAAACACGAAGAAATGTCTGCAGAAGAGGGCAAACGATGTGGAGCGGGCGGCTCGCCTGCAGACCTCAGCGTGCATCTGCACGTGTCACTCTGATGGATGAGGCGGGCGCACAGATCGATGCACCTGGCGGTACGGATGAGCCCAGCGTTAGCGTGGGCCGTGTCGCGTCACAGCGCTCACTGACGAATGGGTTTGAGAAACACAAAGGCCTCCACAAAGCTAATCAAAGCGAATGAGCGTGCATGTCACACTCCATCAATCAAAAGGCAAAATAGACGACAAGCGCGATGAGCGTCGGCGTTTGAGCCAAATAAAGAAACAAGGGCCCAACAGCATGCTGGCAAATGTCAAAAAAAAATTCCAGGGCTGAGAGCAAGTGAGACGCGCAGCCCTCCAAAGAATGCAAAAGTAAGACTGGACGTAAATCAAACGGCATTTGAGGTCCGGTGGCTCGCACAACAATGTGACATAATTGCAGCTGCTCCTCGTAGTTTGTTACATAACAAACTACAAGCGAGTGGCGTTTTTCACAAAGCCTGATTATATTATGGTTTGAATTGTCGGCGCTAAATTGAGGACGCTATGATAACAAAGTTATGTAAGTCGACGGTGAATGTTTACGCTCAACTGAAACGGAGATAGTTGTCATTTTGCCGGCAAAGTGACGAAGCAAAAAAAAACCAAATGGCTTGTAGTTGAGGTGATGTTGAGGTATGACGCTGCGTTTCCTGTCGGAGGTCGAGGGACTCGAAACAAACAGCTTCGTCTGTAACATCCGTCCGCACGCTTTGTCCTGATTGAATAAGTCGATTAGAAGACACTCGTTCCTGGCAGGCAAGCTTCATCCTTCAAAGGTGTTTGTGTGAGTCGGCTAAATAGACAAACGTTCATTTCTGTGTGACAAGAAAGCATTTTTTTTTTCGAAGTGTTTAAATTTGTAGGTTGGCAGCCCAAGAACGTAATCTAACACAATTTATAATTTGAATTTTTCACTTCCTTGTGCAATCAGACTCGCTCATCCTTCCAAAAATATTTCATTTGGTTTCACACAGTTAAAAATAAAACTGTGAGTGGTGATAAACAGACCTGCTCTCATCGGCAAAGGTAGTGTTGGTAAATTTCTAACAGTTGGAAAATAATCCCTTGGACAAAATTGTCTTTGAAGGACTCGAGGAAAAAACCCCAAAATGACTTCTTGAAATGAAACTGGCTGACTTGCTTGAGATTTTTGTGGATTTACTCATAAAACACGCCCACCAATTTAGTGAGTTTTGGATTTTGTCAAAGCCTTCCTAAAGCTTTGGCCAAAGAAAATGTGTACACGCCCGATTCGCACCAACAAGTGGAGCTTACTAAACGAAGACTTGAATAGGTAACTGGGCGGGAATTAAAAAGGAAGTCAAACACTGGCTTGTGGAGCGTGTCAATAACCTCCGCCACATCCTGATTATGATCTATGGAAAGCAAGCAAGCTCTCACGTTGGCTGCTGTTAAAAAAGGGACGGCGGGCAAACAAGGTAAACGTACGCCTCGCTTCCGTTGACTCTCCAGAGAAGTGGATCGGTTTGTTGACTCGCCAGCCAGGTCACCTTATGTGCTCATAGCTAAGCCCGCATAACAAAGCCCGAAGCGGAAGGCGCATCACAAGGTTTCTCCCAATGGGATTAAATGCAGAACTGTGACGTGATAGGATTAAAGGAAAGACAAACTCTTGATATGATCCTTTTCAACTGCTTAACGGACTCATCTGGACAACCCCTAAGTCGTTATTACGAGTTAAAACAACAAGGAGCACAAAAGGGATTGACTTCTGATGTTCGTGTTGCCTGTGTTACACAACGGATCAATTTTGCGATGCAGCGGATTGAAACTTTGATTGGAACAAGGGCCGAGTGTCCTCAACCTGGTCAGCTCGGCAGCGCTCGCATACTGAAAGCTTCTTTAAGAACGTGTTGGGCTTCATAAATTGGGCCGCTGTCATTTCATGTTGATATTACTTGGCGGTCTGAAATATTGATGCAGAAAAACTCCAGCTGATTGCCTGTATATGCAATAAATATGTCCAGCTTGGGCCGTGGTAACATTTCAGAGAAAAGACATCAGAGAGCGAGCCAATAACACATCACGATTCTTTTTTTTATGCCAACACAAGCCTGCCAAAAAAACTTCAGGATGCAGTCACGCCAAGACTTTACACTGGACTTTGTGTCTTGTCTGCAGCACCAAAACCAGCCCAGCTGTCGGCTTCTTGTGGGCCACTTTGCTAATGGAGGATGTTGCACTTGTCCATTCTGGTTTGATTGAGATCAGATTTATGTCATTTGCTTATACACAATCTCAGAAGTGATCCCCCCAAAAAAGCCGTGAAGGTTTACGCTGAAACCTCCTCAAAAAAAAGAGGACGGGTATCAACACTCCTCCCTGACACCAGGGGGCGCAGCGGCGCCAATGACTTGCATGAGAAGGAAGCACCTGAATGGGGAAAGTTAATTTTTTTTCCTTCAATAAATTGATGAATGCACATTTCTACTTGGTTGAGTAGATGTATGTGCTCAACATAAACTATTCTTGTATCGTATTGCCTTGTGTAAAATTGCATCCAATCATATCGAGGTGCATCAAGGTATGTATCGTATCTCCAGGTTCACAAAGATACTCTGTCCTAATTATCGAGATTGCTCTTTTGACTCCAATCGATTGTGGCAACCACTGATGTGGAAAAAAATCAATATTTCTGGCTTTAATTAAGTTCCTTACTTACTTTTGTTTAAAAATAAATAGCTTGTCACCAATCGGGGGGAAAAAATGCTTTTTTGTTGACCCAAATATGTATTTTAAGGACATTTTAGAGCTGTAATTCTAATACCTTGATACGTTTACTGATGCTTACCATTCTGTCGGACTCTAATATTGGCACATGCCTATGTGGAGCTTTCTGCCAAAAACTGATTTGACCATTCAGGTGGCGCTAGGAGTCAGTCATGCAATCTGTAAAAAAAGGACCACAGGTGCAGAATTTCCAAACATGTCCCAAACTCTAAAGCTGTCGCCTGGAGTGAAGCTGCTGTGTCGCACGGCGGCTCTTCCCGAAATCTTATCACGCACACAGCTGGCAGCGGCGCGGCGTGCAAACCGACTCCCATCGCTCGCGAGATGGCCAAAATGTCAATGTGCCAAAATGGGTGAAGCAAAGCCACATTGGACAGTCTGTCATTGATCTTTTTCAATCGATTGTTCAATGGAAAATGGTGATGACTTGACAAACCCGGCAGTGTGGTTGGTTTCCACCATCGCTGCCACCTCGTCTGAAGCGATAATCAGGGCCAATTTGAGCTTCTTTTCATAATTCAGCAAAAGCTGATGATTGGGTGTCTCGAAACCATCGCCGTTCTCTCTACGGCCTTCCGCATCAATAGGATGACTAACACCGAGAGGTCGAAATGAGATCGCCTGAGGACTGCGAGAAGCGCTCTCGTGTTTATGCGTCTGATGACTCAACACGCGCACGAGTCGAACATTCCCCTTGACAGACGTCATTAGGCAGCGTAACCTGCTCCCCGTCTTAGTAGAATCTGCGGCATGACTGGAGGCAGATTGCTTCTCTTGAAAAGCCTTCACACACACACACACACACACACACACACACACACACACACACACACACACACACACACACACACACACACACACACACACACACACACACACACACACACACACACGCACACGCACACACACACACGCACACACACACACACACACACGCGCGCGCACACACACACGCGCACGCACGCACGCACGCACGCACATCGCACTCCCGCTAAAATACTTGATGGAGATAACACGAGATGAGTGCTGCATTCAATGCCGCTGCAGAACCTTGCGTTTGGAGGATGCACAAAAAAGCGGATGACAAGCAACGAGAGCATTTGACCAAAATAGAATACGAGCTGACAAATGGGATTGCTTTCAATCGAGAAAAAAACAAAAAGTTGATTCAGTTGCAGTGTCAATCGTGGATGACAGAAAACAACCTAATGAGGTCTCTACTGGTGTTTTGTCAAGTGGCCTGTTCACTTGTAAATTGTGATTTATAAAGTCTCTGTGTGATTTCATTAGGAGCGAGTGCTCATTGTACTCTGGAATGTATTACCCGCAAGATTCTGCGAGTTTCTGCCGATGTAATTATGAGGATATTCGGAAAGTCAAACAAGGGAAGTGCAATTTTTTTCTTAACTGCGTGCCTAATATTCATTCATAATATTGTAGAAATATTAAAACGAGTACAAGCAAAAGGGAATCGTCAATCTGCTGATACCCGGATGATAACGCAAAAAAACGCATTTTTCATCACTTCACGACATTATTTCCCCCAAAAACCGTTTTCATTGATGGGAGAAGAAGTTTCCACGTATTTCAAAATCTTTCAAAAATTCCACCTAAGTATCAGCGTGGCCAAGGAGTTGGCCTGAGAGTGCACTACAAGGGGTGGCCGCCCCCCCTGGGCACCCAGTAGATCTGTCCCTGATGATACAAATGAGGCAACAAGTAAGCTCTTGCTCCAAAATGGTGTTTTTGAGCTAATTCAATTAGGCAGAAATTAAAGCATCAGTGCTAGCTTAAGAAACAGATTTGTTTTGGGCTACTATATGGCTTTTTTGATTGCCCACACGAGCTCCTTCCATCTGTCATGTTTATCAAGTCATCAAATGATGTTCACAGGCGCCGTGCCGCTTTCCTCACGCGACCTCTTAAGAAAGCGCTCAGCTGTCGCTGGCGGGAAAGCCGAGATTAAATGAGAGGCAGGACGGATGGTGTAATTAAAAAAAAAAAAAAGGTTTTGTGGTGTTGACAAATATATAATCAATGCTGTGAGGAGACAGCACACTCCTCAATCCTAAACAAGACAAAAACTTGCTCCCATCACTTTAATTGATCCCTTTCTGACAGACTCTACATTTGTTCTTTACAAAACGAGGCTGATTCGTTATTGGTTTCTTCGCAAGGTGCAGAGAGAATCCATCACAGAGCACTCGCATATTTGAGAGGAATCGGAATTGTCTGCAGTCAGGGAAGGAAGAAAAGACCACAGGAAAGAAAAAGAAAAAGCGTTTGAAGCTTCGTCATGCATGCAGCATTTTAGGATGGCGTGAGTGGCGGCCCTGCAGGCTTTCTCTTCCACCTGTCAAATAGTCTGCACGCGTCCATTTTGTTTTAGTTTTTCAGCTCATTTTTTTCCACATCAACAGAAACACTATAGAATTTTGTGGCCATAGGGTCAATTGAAGATGTTGCGTTTTGTGAGTCTACAAATGTTCCAAACAGCTTCTGTTGTTTTTTTTGAAGGCCAGAAATGTCTCCCTCGCTTGTCCTTGGCTGTGGCCTGACCTTTGCACTCCAACCCACACTTACCCGCTTGTGTTATCTGGCGCAGTGATGCGTGCGTCGCTGTGTAGCCAACAATACGCAATATCTCAAGACAAACACAGAGTGGCACCGCTAACGTTCCGAAAGCGAGCGCCTTATTGCCGCAGTTCGCGTGACAGCTCAATAAAGGTCATATAAACTCACTGTCAGGGTGGCACACATGATTTGTTTTCAATTTAAAAAAAAAAAGTTTCCTTGTGACGACAGTTAGCATTTACAATGTCAGCTGGCAGATATTTGTGTTGGATATTAATAACACCATCTGTGCTGTGTCCAAATTAATGGTCATAGAAAATATACTCACTGCATTAGGGATACTTCCAGAACTTAAAGGGCGCATATCACGGGAACTTTTGAATTGCTGCTATACAAATAGTCTGAATTAAACAAAAAATCAAGAATTGCTTGAATCTTTGGGAGCTCCCTCATTGAAATTATAGTAGAAGTGAAATCCACAATCTATAAATATGACAAAAAAAACTACAATGAGCTAAAATATGCTACTACCCTCCACTTTCATGAAGATTAATGTCAGACTAAATAGGATGTCATCATCTAGTGGTTGACAATGAAATTACACCCAAAATAAATGGGCGGCAGTACAAAATAGAAATTAATTTCTGCCGCCACAAGAGAATAAGAGTGAGTGCCGCTGCTCTAGCAGGCTTAAAAGTCGTCATTAGCATGGATCAGCAGACGTCGGCCGGCCTCTTTCACCAAAGACATTTAAAGGACGGCTTCGGTGGTTTCATGCCATTGTTTTAATTATGGAAGCCAAAGGCTCGCGCTCGCTTCTGCGCCGTCTAAAGATAGCCGCCGCGACTCGCCCCACCGCGGTCTGCGAGCCTGCGAAAGTGGATTAGGCGGCCTTGAACATCAAGACCGGCTCTAATGAAACCCAATGGGGGATGTCAGCCCGTCTGTTTGACCAGCTGACTCCTGTAAAATAGCAATCAGTGGCTCCTACCGCTCTAGACGGGAAAAGTGCTCCCGTGGTGCCAGGCGCTGCCCGTGTGGCCATGATTGACGGCAAGGGGTGCACAGCAGCTAAAGACAGCAACCGAGACAATGAGATGTACGCGTAACATCACAGCTAAAATCTCTTTACTTACTCCCCCCCCCAAAAAAATAAATCAATCGGCTGTAATTAGCTTTGAGCTAAGCGACAATTTGCAAGTGTCAAATTAGTAGGAAGCACCACCTACATGTCATTATCACACTAATTATATTGTCTCCTCATTTGAATACGATTAAAAACAGCACAGCATTGTGATGCCAGAGAGGATTTACTTGACTGACAAGTTGAAGTTGTTCCCTCATCAAGCAAGCGACTGGTATTTGGAATCAATTCAATCCCTTTTTTTTTTTAATGAAATATGCAATATGACAAAATCAACGGGTAAGCAGAGCTGCATTGAGTTTAGCTGGATGCACCAAGAGTGAAAATAATCATGCTGTCCCCTCCATGGCTGCGTGTCAAGGTCCTTGCAAATATTAAGCCAAGAATAGTGTCTCAAAAGGGAGAATTTCAGCAAGACAAGTAAGGTGTGTTAAGTGTACTCTAATTTTTTTAAAGCATACGGTCAAGATTTTATTAAAACACATTAAAACAGTTTCAAACTATGAAAAAAAACCACAAGACTGTTTGTCCTCTCCAAACACATTTCTCCAACCAATAAAGCGGCAAGCCTTGTGTTCACCGTAAAATGATGAGCGATTGCTCAATAAACAGGCAACGAAAGCATGTTCTCTGCCCGGGGCGGGCATAACTCAACACTAAACGCTCACATATGGCCGAAATGGCAACCAGCAGTCAAGCCGACAATTCTGTGCGTCACGTCACTCAACCTCCAATTGTTCAGAAAACGACATCATTTCAAATTGCAAATCATCTATCTATGTTAGTGATGTATAGTGACAGGGTGAAAGCTCTTCCACTAGATGGCAGTAAGAATAATTCAACATGTTGCCATGAAGATGACACACACACACACAAACACATTTGCGACTAAAATCAAGAAAACAACATTATTGAAGGATGCTTCCTTTTTTTAAGTAATGGGGCTGCTTTGAAGCCCCCACCCAGCAACAGCCACATTTGAGAAGGGGGAACGTCAACAAGAAGATCAATAGGGAGGTGTAGGAAAGTGCAACAAGAAGCATCTATCAAGTCCAGAACACCCTGTTTGCCTTCTTGTTCTTCGGAGCACAGACTGCAGCGCGAAAGTCCAAATAAACACATTCCTGCACCACCTCCAACAGACCAGACACACACACACACAGACAGACACACACACACACGTTTCCATCACCTACAAAACGTAGTGATGTACTGGAGAGCTAAGGAACATTTTTGTGGGATTTTGACCAGTTTTCATTTTCTGCCAATGATCTGTTGATTCCCAAAGTGATACGCAGGCTCCCTCTAGTGGTACACAAAGAATTACTGAATCAAACTGTGTGTTTAACTTATGAACTGTATTTTCTACTGTAATTGAATCATTATGGAAGTAGAGTTTCTTTTCCCTAAAATGTAAGGTCAGTGTAAATGTCCAAAGTATGCTTAATGTTATACATTAACATTAAATTAACTTTTTATTGGAATAAAGCCCTTTCCTCGTTTTGGTCAACACTTAGGCCTACTACACTTCTGTAATTGATTTAATGCTGCTCATGATGATGGCACTATGTATCATTTTAGGTGGCACTCGGTATAATGGGTTGAAGAAACACTGATCTAAATGACATATTTGAAATTTGAGAGTTGTATTGTTAGCGCTTTTGTAGAATGAATAAACAGATTGTTGTTGAGAACCGTGGTCAGGGGCAAAGATTTGCACACAGGGACGCCATTGCCTCTGCTCTTCTTCACGACCATCATCATCATCATCATCATCATCGTCGTCACAATTATCACACACCATGCTACAAGATACAACAGCCCCAGGGTCACTTGCAAGGAAAGAGGCTACATTGATCCCGCAACAAGAGTGTGTGGCCATGTACGGGCATCACAAACAAACAAGACAAAGACAGCATGTCTATGTAGGGATATTTATAGTCATTCACTTGTTCTTGTTAATACAAATAATTTTGATATTAATAATACACCCTATTGGGTACAGGATGACATCACCAGTTTGCCAAAGTTTTAAAAAATTTAAATAATAATAACAGCATTCAGCATCATTTATCCAGCTATTTTTGCAACTTCATGGCACATAACGTAACTTTTCTTATTTCCATCCACTTACCTTTCAAACATTGGCAGCTGCGCACAAAACGGGACTGGGGGAGCCACAATCCAAAACAAGTCCAGCCAGGTTGGACAGGGAGCCGCGGTCCAAGTCCACTGACGCGGTCCCGAAGAGGATGGGGAGAGGCTGGACACCTTCTGCCGGATCTCTGAGCTGCGCGTTCGCAGGAAGGCAGCGAACAGGAGCACGCGCTTGGTGTGCGCAGACAGCACAAGCAGGAGGGACCACGTCCAAAAAGACGCACGCACGCAGAGGAGGCGCGTAAAGATTGGTCAGCCAGGCGCTGACGCGTCGGCAGGTGACTCCCCCGCCCGATAAATAGTCCCCTGGGTTGTGCTTCCTTGAGGACACTTTCGAGACGCGTTTCACCAAACGTTCCTTTGTGGGGAACCAAGGAGTGATGTCATTTTAGCGCTGGACATAACATTAGGAACACATTTGACATTTCTACGTCTGTCTCTGACTTTTGCCACAACAGTTGCTGTGGTAGAAATGGTGTGTGTGTGTGTGTGTGTGTGTGTGTGTGTGTGTGTGTGTGTGTATATATATATATATATATATAGGCATGTTTTGATAATTTATTTAAGGTCTTTCAACACGCTTAAAATAATACATAAAAACATAAAATACTGAGGGTGCCTGTTTCAGTAAACATTTGTCCCCCCCCCACACTAATAAATAATCATGCCCAAATTTGTGCAGTACGAACCTTCAGTCATTACTTTCTGTAGGTGTAAAAAGCAGGATTGCCTCATTTCAGGACAAACGAGGCTGTGCTAAAATACATTTCCTTCTTCTTTTCAAATGTACATGTCTCATTCAGTAGTCTGTCGCTATTTAGTGGTCAATACTGTAATTACATCTAATTTAAACAATCGTTTGAACAAAATATTTAACTGTGCACAGATTATATATATATTGGTAATCATAAAGATCTTGGAGAGCAACTAAACAAAAAACACATTATCAAAATATCAAAGAAAAGAATGACGGTTGACTGAATTTGTTTTGGCACTTGCCCGAGATGTAATTCAGGTGCCAAAGCCAATGTTTGAACATATTTTTTATAAACAAATAAAGCAGTAGGGCTAATCCTGACAGGAATGTCTCTAAGCCAATTACAGCTGCTTCTTGTGGAGGAACCTGAGGAATAGAGCCTCGCAGTTTCAGCCTCGCCATGCGCTTCCTGTTCCACACACACGCACACACTGAATCTTTGTGAAAACACACAGACTTGTCTCAGGCATGCACGACTTGGACATCATTCTCATACTGTAATGTGGATATGCTTATTTATAAGGTTACATAAGACGATATCTGCTAGGTGAGAAAGAGGTCAAACAGATGCTGATCTGTTCAGTTGCTGCGCTGTAAAAGTCACTTGGTAGCTCCGCCCCCCGACCTGTCACACAAAACCATTATGGATATTTTTTATAATGGCAATACAGATTAAGTTCTTGCTTGTGTTTGTTTAAAAACATGGGAAGAGGAACACAGCAAAGAAAAAGTCCATAAAACAGAATTGAATCTGCAGGACGGATGAGAGTTAAGAAGCCCCAAGCACTGTGAGGACACAGTCCGGCTGACACTGAGAGCAACTCACCGTCTTTCTCACTCGCTGGGTCCGAGCTCCACGTTGACTTTACTGCAATTTCACACCGTCTGACTCCACCGAGAGCTGCATCATGAACACACCGATAAGCGTGGAGGCCCGTCTACACTCACCTTGACGGCATCCCTCTTCCTCCTCTTCGCCGATCTGCAGAGTGTCTACAGAAAGAATATCAGATAACTGGAATATAAAGTGGAAACTTGAGAAGAAGTTTTTGGTCTGCGCCAAAAAGCGTAAAGGAGGGTTTGGTTGTGTTTATTCAAGAGGATTATGCACTAAAATGTATCGCGCTGGTTTAACAGTGTGCTAGTGGTTAGCACCTCTGCCTCGCGGCAGAGTTTGCTAGTTCGAAACTCATCTCAGTCACTTATAAGTCAGTTGACTGTATAAGTGTTGAATAGTTGATTTTTATTCCAAAAGTGGCAGCATCATATATAAGGTCACGCTCATATGGAAAACACAAGGACGCCAGTTGCCTATTTCAAAGCCAATTTTGGTTTTTTTGTCCTCATTTGAAGTAGCCTCAACAAAGGGCGCTCAGAGAAGAGGAGAATATGACCTACATTCAAAGCTGTTAGATTCCAGCCTACAAGAGCAAAAAGATAAATGAGTCATTGTAAATACATAATACACAATTCTTGTTTCCTTGATAAAATATAAACTGAGCGATCACAATTGTGCATCACTGCTCCTCAGTTTCTGTCTCCAAACATGAAGTCACGCGAGGCAATCTGATGTTGAACATCGCCTGCTCCAACCAGGTTGATTTCTACACGTGAATATATTTCCCACCAGTGTGTTGAACAAATGACTTCCTCCTCAAGAGCTTTCTTTTACATACGGACAGGGGGAGGAAATCCATTGT
Organism: Syngnathus leptorhynchus; assembly: GCF_054491065.1. Classification (NCBI taxonomy): domain Eukaryota; kingdom Metazoa; phylum Chordata; class Actinopteri; order Syngnathiformes; family Syngnathidae; genus Syngnathus; species Syngnathus leptorhynchus. Next base: position 10,515,100 of record NC_141204.1, on the reverse strand, counting down.
CGGTAATATGTTGCTCCTGGAGAGATGCATTGAAAAGCACTCGGCTCTAATCTCGATTAATTTGTTCCCGGGAAAAGAAGAAGACCGCTCCCGAGGTGTATTTTCTATACGTGATGTGAGTGCGTCAAGTGTGTGAATATCAAATGGTGTGTTCAATTACCCGGCCCGACCTTATCTTTAGTTCACCTTCAGCGTTTGTTCGCCACCTCGCTGACCTTGTATCGGCATCTTTTTGTCCGCCCCCTTCGCGTGAATAAAAGGTTTCATCCTCGCATTTAATGCGTCTGTACGGGTGTGCATTTTAGAAGAATGCTACAGCCCCATTGAAATACTAAAATAAATCAATGATTTTCTTAAACCCCGGGAGAAAGAAAAATCCTGAAATGGTGCCTGGTGAAGACATTGACTATGTTTATGATTTCAAAGACATTCTGACAAGAACAGAATAAGAAAAGGGCACCACAAATTGGGACTTCCTGGAAATTAAGGTGTAGAGAAAGCATCGGGTGGGCAATCAGCTGGTAATCGCTCGGAGGCCAACACCCCGCAGTGACACGAACAGCCGCGTTGTGACGTCCACAGCAATCACAATCAAAGAGACTTGAGGAGGTTATAGGAAGCGCAAACAAAGAGACTGATGTCCATCCACGCATCCCTTCGAGTGGAAAAGGAACAACGGCGAACATCTTGGAAAGGAGACGCCGTCACAGCAATGCGTCGATAACACGTTGCTAAGTGCAGTGTGAAAAGGTAGACGGCATACTACGATGCAATTATAATGTGTCTTGGATGATCTTCACCACATTTTTTTAAAACTTGGAAGTGGCCAGTCCACAACCGCTCGGATTACATCCTGCCTGATGTTAGCCAGTCACTATTCACAATTTTGTCTGTAGAACCGAATTAAGTACTGAAGAAAAAAAAAAAAAAGAGTCCTCCGGCCTTTGCTAGTCAATCAAAATATCTCTCAACATCCAAATGCAATTTCCATCTCAGACTGTCCCATCAAACCATTTGAGAAACTCCACTAGATGAAAAATTCCTTTTCATTAAATCAGATAAAAATCCGAGCAGCTGCACAAGGCCACTAAGGAGCGGCCAAATCGCCAGGCCCGCCAAACCATCTGCGCCAGTCAGCATGTCGGAACAAAGGCCGGATTAGCCAGAGTTCTTCATGATGATGATGGGGGCATTAGCTAATTAATAAACGTCATAATCAGACGTAGGGATTAAGACTCTTGATCAAAACAACCGGCTTGTAATAATTTGGTGCGCTCGCTTGGTCTGCGCACAAAAACTCAAGCTACAAGCAAAGAGAAAAACACACAGTCACACCATCACGCCCTCTCACACACACACATAAACATCAAATACACAGAAGTGGGCCTTTGTGTGGACCCAAAAGGCCATTTTGCTCCTCGGGGCAGAATAATTAGGGCTTGCCAAATCTGTCATGCAAGTGAGTGACTTGTGGATATGTATCACGCTGGCTTCAATTCATCTGCCAATAAGTCGGCAAAAATGCCATTCCACCGTCATAGAAAGCTCGGCTCTGTGTGCTCTCGGGGCCGTGAGTGTGTGCACTTGATAAGCGATGAGAGTGCCGCAGTGAGAAAAGCAAAACAAAAAACAAGAGGATGGATAGCGTACGCGAGAAGCATTGGAGAGCTCGGAGGCCTTCTTCTATGGGGCGCGTGACAGCACAAGCCAAAAAAACAGAAGGCGCTTCATCCTTTTTGCTTCTGGAGCAGATTCTTGGCTGAGCTCTACCACAGACGGCCAGATGTTGATGAAATAAATAAATAAATAAATAAATATTTAAGAAGCACTCGAGTGATGTGAATGGGGGGGGGAGTAAAATCCATCCATATTCTGTAGTGTCGTGGGTGATCTAGAAGCAGGCCCAAGTGAATTCTAGCTCCGCCATTTTTAGAAAGACAGATGGATGAGTGATGGACGCAAAGATTTTGACAGCAGATACGGACTATGAAAACGAATATGAACAAAAAATATCACACAAGCCAAAATCTCCCAAAATATTTCCAAACCTAACAAAGAAAGCTCCAGTATAGCACACAAGTCCAAAATAGACTAGAGACGAGCCCCCTTCTTACGCATGAATGGCCTTTTTTTTAATTTATTACTGATGCGACGTCAAACACGATGATTTGGACGAGAACTACGGAGGCCACTTGACAGCGCTCGGCGAGTTGATAGAGTTTGACTCCCTCCCTAACTGAGACGCCGTCATAAATTCTTAATGCTTGGATAGCTTTTGAGTCTCACGAGCTGGCAGACGTGCAGCCTCAAAAAGGCTTACATAGTCTACAACTTCCTCTCGCTACAAAAAAAAAAAATCCATTACAACAATCCCACCTGGACACCCGCAAAAAAAAAAATCTTGCAGGTCTGAGGTTTGCCTCAAGAACTTTGCAAGAAATATTTCAAAAGGTCGACACCAGATAACGACAATAAAGCGCGACAATAAAAACCTGTACTTTTCCACAAAAACACCATTATTTTTGTTTGTGTTGTAAATTGATGAGCTTCTCGTCTTGTCTTGTTAATTGCATTTCTTTTAGATGCCACCCAATAAGAAAAAAGCTCACCCAAAAAGTTTGTTTATCCCAACCTCATTACGTTTAATCACTTCCTTGAGAACAACATGTTTTCTTGCAATCACCGCTGAACCGTGCTTGGAATTTGTTTTTTGTTTTTTTTTTGTTTTTTGAGTTTTCCAAATGAATCAACTGGCATCTGGAGCAAACAAACATGCCACAAATGGGCCCGGGTGCAATGTTTGTGTTCCTTATTAGGAAGACAAAAAGGTATGATGCGCTGACTCCAATTTGGTGGGAATGCGAGCGGGCCAATTAGTGCAACGTCGGTTGCTCGGCATTCTCATCACTTCCTGTGCCAATCATCATCATGCAATCTCAGCAGACACATTAAGACCAATTTAGCGACATGCATAACCCAAGTCAAATCAAGCACGGGGCTTCACCATTGACAGGTGGTTATCGCTGACATTTTATTTTATTTTTTTAAACTTCCAATGTTCCACTTGAGCTAGCTAGCATGCACGCTGATAACCAGGTTGAATTTGTGCATTTAAATGAAACAACAATGCAAATTTTAATCCACCTGTGTTGCATGAGTCGCCAGGTCAGAAGGAGACTCCCAAGCTGGTCAAGATAATGAAGCTCTGCTTTGACTTGATTTACCCGGCGTGCCAAAAGGGGAAAAATTAGCATGTTTTAGCAGAATTAATATGTGGAAAAAGTCAAGCACGGCAGCGAGGAGGGCAACAGATGAGCAGCATACAAATTTGCCGGTCGGCGCTCTGGAGTCGGGGCTAATCTTCTGCGGCGAGGGGATTAGAAGGCAGCAATGTCCCAGTATTTAAACCCAGCAGTCACACCCGCTCTATCGGACCCGGGAGGCCAATTTGCGATGGGCCTCGGGAGAGGACAGATATGCTCCCGCTGACTGACTGACTGACTGACTTCAGCAACAGGTTTGCCGCAGGCTTAAAAAACGATGTGAATCGTTTCAAACTGCAGAAAATGATGTACAAAGAATCTTTTTGGCAGATTCATTTGGATGATCTCGTGGTCATTCTTACTCGACACCTCCCGAAAAGATTTTACTTACCCCCTTGGACTGCTTCAACTGATTATCAGACATTTTTCTGGGGAGGGTTTTTCCATCGTGGCTTGAAATGAAAATGCTCCCTTGATGGGTTATAGTCTAAGCACCTGGAAGGAAGACAGGAGCTCGGGGCTGACAATTTATGCAAAGAAGCAAAGAGTTGAATAAAATAAAGGTGAAGATGAGACTCATACAAAGCTGTGAATGGACCATGAAGTAAAAAAGATGGACACATATCAGCAGCCTCGTCACACACACACACTCACAATCCTAATCAGGAATTGATTGCAAGACCAACGAGGAGGCAACGGACACATACAAACACACACAAGGTTGTGATGAGGCTTTTGTTCTGGTGGCCAACCGAGTATTCCCAAAAAAAGTGAACGCACTTAATGACAAATTCATCTCTGAAATTGCTCAATCAGATGCAATGCAGCAAGCTCGTCATCAAAAGTGGCGACACTGCAAATCATCAGATGGGCGGCCAAACACAAAGTACATGAGATGAGAGAAAAACACGCACGTTTACCTCATTCAGGACATAGTTGCTCATTTCAGGATATTTTTTTTGGGCTGCTATATAGATCAAAAGAAAGAAATGCTGAGACAAATGTGGGCCAGCCCAGGAAGTTATAAAAGACAAATTAAGAATATTCATCAAGTGGATTTGAGGATTTCAGCGGCAAGCGCTTATCAGATGTGCTTCCGCTCATCTAGTGTGAACTTTGACCCCCGCCCCCCGTCAAGGAAATCTTTGAGATTAACGTCAGTCATGAACCGAGTCTGGCTACGACGTGTGATAACATCGGCACGATAACCTCGGCTGACCTCCAAAAACGGGTCCGCACGTGCAGGAGACAGACATGCATATTGATGCGGGCCAAATCGAGACAAGTTTATCATTTCTCGACAGAAGCTCCATTTCAAAGCGGCCATTTCCCGGCACCCTTTTTTGTGCTCCGTGTACAGATTTTAAGGAGACACTTTGAAAAAGAGCACAAAAGGGTTGGAGAGGCAGAACTCGGAGCAAGAAAGTGATTTCAATCAACATCAAAATACTCTTCTTTCTCTCCTGCAATTGTGTTCGACAGTCATTATTGATGGGGGGGAAAAAACCATGAGCAAAATGTCTTTTTTTTCCAAGACAAGACGGGTTGTTAGTGTCTTTTAATCGATGTTTCATCGGAAAATTGCGGCATGGAGGCAAAACTATTCTCAGAATCGAATATATGGGTTAGTGGTTAGCCTGTCTGTCTTATTTTTTTTTTCTCTCCAGTGAGTGTCAATTATTACAGCGGCAGCCGACTGCACTACAAAACAAACCTCTACCTCACACGTGATCTTTTAGAGCAGGCAATACGTAATTCTGCATGGGTGAGGTGGGTGGGGAGGGCGACAGAGAGAGAGAGAGAGAGAGAGAGAGAGAGAGAGAGAGAGAGAGAGAGAGAGAGAGAGAGAGAGAGAGAGAGAGAGAGAGAAATGGGTCACTTCCTAAACTGTTACAGGCCCCAATGAGCCAATTTGCCATCCTCAATTATTGAAGGCAGCACCTGTCTGCTTTCGCATTTCATTGAGTCAGATGGTTGCGAAATGACGAATTTCCACTGCAGACTGGCGAGTACAAAACAAAACAACCGCCCAAAAATTGCACGACTGTACGAGCGTCCCTCAACGCGTCTCCAGCCACGCGGCATTTTCTCTTAGCGAAGCGAACATCCTCCAGCCATTTCTTGGCATGCCGTTGTCCAATCTAAATGGTAATTTGGAAGGGCTCTTCTCTCATGGCTGCTGCTAATGCGCCTTTACCGGAAGACAGAGACTCCATACGAAAATTAAAACCGTAATGAGAACGCATAGGTCAGTCAGATAGTCGGGAGGGAAACGACACAAGCACAAATAAGAAGCAGCTGCACTAAAACAGAATTTCAGTCTCCACGCTCGAAACACAAACAAGACTCAGCTTGTGCAGAAAAATGGCTCACATTTCTTCTACTGGGAATGATTTGTCTACTGATTTCCTTCATCAGTATGAACGGGGTGGGGTGGAAGGGGGAACTTAATCTGAAAGGCACAACTGGCCGCGAGGTCCCGCAGAGTATCAAAGCAAGCAGACGTGCGATTTGATGGGCCGGGCAGACGAGATCTTACAAAAGTGAAATGAGCCTCGGGTATGAGCGTCATTGGGGGTGACACTTGCGCCATCGCCGTTTCTCCTCCAGCCATCTCGAATTGATTTACACCACGGATTACGTTTCCATGATAGATTTGGGGGGCGCAGAGGCGACGTCTCGGGAATGACAGCGACCATCATTCCGCGGGCTCCTCCATGCGTATCCATCTGTCATGTGCCGAACCCGAAGCCCTCTGTTTCAATTGCTTATTAAGCCTCCACATACATTATCAGAAAAGCTGAATAATGCAGGGCCGCTGGGTATGATCCATATTTTATTGATTTCACGTTGAGTGTAATGATCAATATGGCTGCATTTGTTTATCACCGCATACCGGTCACATCATATTTGTGTGCGTTTGGTAAACACACACACAAATATATTGTCAATAGCACAAATATGCGTTTAAAGAGGGAATTCAATAGCGGAAGCATACGTATTAGTCAAGACAAGGATAAGGATGTAAGGGGTGGGGTCAAGCACAATAAAGAATACAGCGATCCCTCGCTACTTCGCGTTTCGTTTATCGTGGCTTCACTACACCGCAGATTTCCCCCCCCCAAAAAAAACATTTAAAAGTCAAAATAAAACTTCTAAATTGAGGAAACGTGTCTAAACCTTAGGACAATGTAGTATTGCTGCAAATGTTCGTTTACATTCCTTTAGAAGTCCGTTTTCGTATGTTAGCACGATCACGAATCGGCACGATAACCTCGCCTGACCATCATCTTTAGCATCTTTCCACTAACTCGTTAGCCTGCCCAGTACTTCTTATTGGTGACTGTACATCGCGGATTTCACTTATTGCGGGTGATTTTTGGAACCAATTTTCCGTGATAAACAAGGGATTACTGTAATAGTTTTAACCACTCAACAATCGTCAAGTATAAAGATGTTTGTCTAAATTCAAGGTATTGCGCAACATCGTACTTATTAGACCGAGTGATGTTTATAGCCTTGAAGGATTTTTTTTTCATACAAACCGTAATTATAAATTCATGACTGCCTTGGTGGTGACAGCAAAATCAAGTGGTCCCCTGTGGACACTGTAAATACAAAGAGATTGAAAACCAGGTCAATATCACCATAAAGTGCCTTTGGTGTCATCGGAGCAGAAAAAAATGACAATTGACGTGAAAACCTTTTGGAAAGCAAACCAGCGTGCAACCGAAGCATGTTGATATATGAAGGCCCGCCATGTGCTCATTACATGCTAAGAATAGCTAAAAAAGTCCACACAGTCGACAAGCGAACCTCCCACAATTGCCTTGCAGATAAATTATAAAATAAAAGTTTCCAATGGGATGGTAACACGGAGAAGCAGAAAAATAACATGCCGCAAACAACAAACACTATGAAATGAAGACAAAGGAGTTGTAAACATATAAACAGTATGCAATTTTTAAATGCAGGTCATTGTTTTGATGTCTGGCCCAGCAGAGGCGGCTTGAAAGACTCAGTGCACACCATTGCTAAAGAGGCATTTTTTTTTTTTTTGCATGTCGGCTTTCCACATATTGTTTTAAATTCCGAGACAACAAAATTCTGTTTCATACTAGCAGAGGGAGGACAATCAAAGGAATACATTAGCAGCTTGATATTATTTCTAACAAGAAATTGTGATATAAAAAAAAAAAATAGGTCACATTTACAGTGAGGGAGAGTTAATGAATTTTAAATCAAACATTTCAAACCTTAAAAGGTTTCTTTCATTTTAAACTTTGAACCGGATTAAAGGACCGATAAAGGGTGGCAAATTTTTTTAAAGCCTATTTTTTGCCAGCACGTCAAAACAAATGTCAGCGGCGTATGTTGTGGTGCGTTATAGCGGCGTTTCTAGTGGGCACTCGTGGAAGAGTGTGACTGAGACGGACAGCTTGTGTGTTTCAGAGGACTCGGAGTCAGGCCGCCCGCCAACACGTGTCACATACTGTTACGCTTGTACCGTCTTACTGATCATAGTTTGGGGCCAGCCGGTGTAAATCCAGCGAGCTCGTGTGCAGCTCGATCCATTTGGCAAGAGCATTGAGAAGACACAAGAAGCCTGGCAACAATAAACGTTTAATTGGACACTACTAGAGATGGGCATTCAATTTGCACAGTCTTGCCATAAAATTCAGGAACTGGAGCCGACTACTAATTGTTGTTGAGGAAAATTAGCATGTAAACATGGAAGAGGCAGAAACCACACAGCTGCCCAACTTGGCACTTGACTCAATTCAATTCTTTCAAAATAGTGATACGCCAACATGTTTGTCGCTCGTAACTGGGGCAATAAAGAGCAATTATTCAAAATGAGCGTGCTGATTGGAACTATCAATCAGGTAATCAGCCTGCACACATCGACTTGAAGGCTATCCCAAGAGGTGTTTTGACAAAACATTCCCCTGTAATTATCATTAAATCAGATTCACCGACTTATCCTGTCAATGTCACAAAGACATAGCACACAGTTGCTCACTTTGCTGCTGTCTTAATGTGATTCTGTCAAATAAGGATCAAGAATTATAACACGTGACAGTTCTTGAAAGCGTGAAGACTTTCTGGGCCAATGGCAAGTATGGATTTTGTTGCCATGACAACCCAAGGTAGGGCTAAGAGGTTGAAGTGGAAGGTAACAGTCCAGAGTGTGTGGAGGTGGGGGCTTAGCTGGGGCTAATGCTAATCCATTCATCCAACCAAACTTCATGTAGCTCGGCTGAGTGTTCAACTTTGACATGGAGGGGCGTCAAACCCACAAAGGGTTGTGGGTGTTTTGGCATGTTGGGGGTAAAAGCAGCTCTGGATTTTCACCTAGCCTAGCCGCTCAAATCATGGAAGGAGAAAGTTAGTTTCAGGCTGGTTATTATGCAACGGCTCATTTCACACTTGATGGGTGGGCAAGCACGTGACAGCCAACTATTTGTAAACAGGCTATTAAAAGGTCGATTTTTCCAAAATATTAAAGCATCGACGATCCATTTTAATGGAAACATTGAGACCCAAGCACAGCGAGAGCTGTCAACGGGCTACACTATGGTTCATAATTAGACCACAACTATGCTGAAGATGGGGGGGGGGGGGCAATGAGAAAGACAGGAAGGATGCTGGAGAGATCGTAGTGACAGCCAGGAGTGCCCCGCAAGTCTGCCGAGGAATGTGAAGAGAACAAATGCCACAAGGACGGTGTTTATCTGCGAGTTACACCGGAGGAAGGGTTGGGAGGCTACGATTACCAAGACAAATGAATTCAGTCCCAAAATACCAGCGCACCTTGCAGTGCAGTTTAATTGGGATTGCAAGTCTTTGTTAAAAGAGAAAACTGACTTTGTGCTTGAGTCTAAGGATGGAATAAACACCCCCCCTAAATAAAAGATACACAATGGTGCTGAATTTTTGTCATATGACGTGTGAAGGCAAACAACGTCAAAGTCCAAAATCGATAGTGTGCACACAGAGTTCCAGTTAATCCAGACGGCATCGATGACGACATAAACTAGGAAGGCTCGGGTTTTCTTTCATCCCAGCTGATCTTCATATTGCTTACGGAAACAGTCTCCCACAGGAAAGAATTCCCAGCAACGTTCCTGGTACATTTTCCACACATAGGATTCCTGTGTCAACACAAGGGAGAATGTCGTTTTGATATTTACTCTGTTCACCTTAATTGTATGAAGCAAAATACTTTGAGACTATTTGTATTTTCTGGCTTATTATATTTAGCACAATAACAAATGACAGCAATCAAGCACTAAATTGGCCCATTTGACAATGGAGCTCTAATTGCTTTCAAAAACAACACCCGGTGTGCCCCCAACATGGCTCAGGTGTTAATATGAAAGAGAAACCAATTATACCTGTCCTGTGTGTTCTGTTTCGTCTTTGTTAATGAGGTACATCAAGAAGAATCTGCAAAGACACACAAGAACAAATTAGAACAGGAACCCGTGCAAGTCCTCTTATTGTTCTCGTTATTGACAACGGTAATTGAGATCTGGGGTATTGGTTAAAACACGCGTGTCGTTTTCAGGGATAGTAAAAGTCATGACATCAGAGATCAAGCCGGTTACATCCAAAGTGTTATAGTTAAAAGCCATATTGGCAACAGCTCATAGGAAAACAGAGCCAAGTGCAAGCAGGTCATCAGTGGTTATGGTGGCACACAAAGTGTAGTTTTTTTTTTTTTTGTGGTAAAGTACAATAAACTCACAGATAGTTGGCCAAGTTGTGCTCCTGCAGAGTATGAGTCTCAAAACCATGAGGAACTTTATCAAAGTACTCGTTTCCTATTCCACAAATAAAACACTTGGTCTGCAGGGAGGGAGAAATAAAAGTAAGAAAAACTTGAATTGTTATGGGATTTGGTCACGGTGTTTGGTCTGATGGCACCACACTGTAACAAAGTTGTTCCTTCTTTTCAAAGCCAGCGTTATTCCTACCGACAAGCAAAAAAAAAAAAGCCTGAAAAGCAAACCAAATTGGGGAAAGCTGCCAGGTTCATGCACATAATTTGTATTCTCGGCTCAACTACACCAATCATACGCTGCGTGATGGTTTGGAGTTCATTTTGGGGTGACAGCCCAGAATAATCTAGAGAGTTTCTATTGTGAGAGCACTTGTTTGGCAATTTATAAAACCAAACACTTACAAGACAACACTTTGATAAACCGCTTATCAATTTTTGCTTTTTATCGGAATGACAAAATCATCAGCACATGCCAAATGCAGAAGTTTCATTTTGTTTCTCCATCTCTCAGACTATTAAAGCAGACAGTTTTTTTTGTGTGTGAAACCTGCGTTTGAGGATTTAAAGCACTGTGTGTGTGCGTGTCTGTGTGTGTGTACGCATGCACGTCACACCTCACCTCCATATCCTCTTTCACCTGCTCTTGCTGGTCACGCAGCTCCCCAAAGGCATCAATTATCAAACCTGGGAGAAACAGATTGTGTTTTTTGTTTGTATTTTTTTGACTCTGATAAAGCAAAAGTGTATTTCATAAAACGTGAATTCAGTAGCTTTCGGTGAACACTGCTTCACTCGTTTCTTTAATCCCCTGTTACCGAGGCGAAGCATGCATTACCCATTCGACATCCGACTCACCTTGAATGATAGCCAGCAAAATGACGACCACAAAAAAGAAAAAGGTGATGTCAAAAACGATACGTTCCACCTCAGAGTCATCGCCGGCGGGGTCCTCGATCTCATCGCCGATGCCCCCTCCGGCTCGCACTCCCACGTACATGTGGAACATGTAGCACTGAAACAAATGAATGGAAAATTCAGGAATAAGCCAGGCCTGCACATTTTTTCTTTCCATCAAGGACTGTGTCATCAATATTCTTTGCCTTTTTGATGATTCCTTTTCCTGAAACACCTCGTACAGTTATTTCTTGACTCCCAAGTACTCACATATTGACAAAAGCAATAAAATAAGTAAACACAGATGCAAGAATGTGCTGCACGTTTGAAATTGTGAAAAGTGTGGCTGCTCAACATCAAGCATACCCGATAAGACAGTAACCGGGACTGAAGATTTAATGTAAGCGCTCTCTCCTGCCTCCAAAAATAGACGAGATTTATTCAAACGCTCTCGCCACGCGTCCGTCCATGAGTGACAGGGGACTGCGCATCGGAATAGAGGCGGGCAGAGGGGGGGCGGGTGCGTTGTGGCAAGCCAAACAAAGTGATATTATATCTGGAGCAGATGCTTTTTTTCACCCAGCTGTCCATTATTTTAGGGAATAATGGTGGGAGGAATAAGAAGTGGATCACTGACAGAATCATCTTGACGTGACTGTGGGCCCGTACGGGTGTCTTTGCAGATATAGAAAAAAATAGACTCGGTCGAGACCTAGAGTGGATTCAAATTCTCCATGAACAAAAGCGGTGTCCATCAAAAGCGATCATTATCATCCTTTTGGCACCCACAGTAAGCATGTCGTCGCACTTCATGTCCGGGCCGTCCTTGTCGTCGCTCTTGTCGTAAAATTTACGGAAGAAGTTGAAGGCCACCACCGTGTAGAGGTAGACCACCACAGCCAGGAGCCCCAACGTCAGCACCAACTAGCAGATGGCACAGCAGGTGCGTAAACTTTCTTTGGAGGAACACCAGTGAGGAAGTTGCATACAGACCGACACAAAGGTATGAAACACACGCACCTGTTTTCCATTGTGTGTGACAGAAGAGAGGATGGTGCGAAGAGTCTTGATCCCCATGGCAATGTCCAGAAGATGGGCCGCGAAAAAAAAGTTGTTATAATGTCCCAGAACGGACATGGCCATGTAGCAGGCCAGATAGAGGAAGGACTGCAGCCACACACAAAGACAAAGGAGCAGACAGCATGGAGACCAATGTGTACGCTAGATAAGGCAAAATCACAGGATATTACGCTCGGTGCTCAGTCGATCCGCATCAAACGACAATGAGGAATCAGTCATGAAACATTGAAATATGATTTGTGCTGTGCTCACGTTATCTGTTAACGTACCCGCGCAGGAAGTGAGAGTCTGATAGCGAGCGACATCGAGCAGAGAGACGGTCATAAAAGCTTCGGCTATTGTGCCAGCTTGACTTACGTTGTCAGTGAGAACAACTCCAAGTTTCCACATCTGGTATTTGACGTCAATGGAGCTGAATCTGAAATAAAATCAAGAAAATAATACTGTATTGTATTTAAAGCAGCATTTTTCAGAGAAGCATCCCTCAATGAGAATTGCCATCAATGTAAATATTTGCGTACTTACAGTGTGACCCAGGCAGCTTCTTTTCTGAACTTGTTCCTCTCCGTTCCGTCAGAGCTGAAGTCTGAGGACGCCTGGTCCAAACCAAGAAGTTCACTGATCGTCTCCCGGCCATAAAAGTCACCATATTTGTCCATCACCTGGAGGGAGGCGGTACATGAGAAAAAAAAATGTAATGAGAAATGTGTTGCAAAATACATTAATTATTAAATTGTATTATTAGTATTATGAAATATATATTACATCATTAAATATTGATTTGAGCAATTCAGTCATTGCAAAAACACACAACAGGCGTGTTTCTATGCCAATTTATCATAAGTCGGTGAAAATATATTTATTTATCTTGAACTATAAACGAGTGTGCTTTCCTGGCAGGAGTCCAATTTCATCACAATCCTTCGGGCCGCGTGCCTCGTCTCCGCACTTGTAAATGCTGACACGGCAGAATAGTGAGCTCCGTCGGGAGCCATTCAAGGAACGTCCTCTTTTGAGTGTCGTATTTATAGCGCGACATGGGCATTCCAGGCGAGCTGAGTAAATACAGTCACTTGTGATGATTATAGGTATTGAGATGCCACAAGGTCTCCCGATAGACAAAACGGATCAGTCTCCGACAGAGGATGAGAGTGCGTCATAATGAGTTGGGCGACACCTTTCAAGGACAATCGGATGCTAATGACATTACAATTCAGTGAGCCAGCTTTGAGTCGTGCAAATTTGAAAATGAAAGCAACATTGAAGTTGTTTGGTTCAATTACATAATAGTGCCATGCTTACATTATTTTGGCCCAATTTTACCTTTCTTTTAACAAACTTGTCCCAGTAATTACTTGGAAATGAGCTGAAACAACAAATGGTAGACAAATGTTAACATTTTACATGACTTTTGTGGCATTATCTACAGATGCTGCCTTGAAATATGGGGAACATACACAGTGTTGATGACCAGTCGATCCCATTGGCCTTTAATGTCCTCCTCCGGGGGCTGCTGGGTCACATACAGGCCATCAAACTCAAGTCTTCGGGCCACTTCCTTTTCCCGTTTGAAGATCACCAGCGGGACCTGCCCAAACAATGCAGGCAATTTGCGTCATGTGAAAACCTAAACGCTCCCGTGGGTGCGTATGGATGATAAAGCGATTTGAACGGAAGCACCTTGAGGCAGTAGTAACCGATAATGCAAGAGAAGGAGATGAGCGTGTGCGCCACCGCCAGGAGGTGAAGCGACAGCTCCATGTAACCGCTGCTTTCTTCCAAAACATAATCAACTCCGCCCTCATCTCCCTCTGGCACTGAGTCCACTTCCGATTCGTGTGACGAAGGCATAGATACCACCTAGCATCAAGTAAATGTTAGACCTGTTCAATATTTATTATAAATAAAATTTTTAAAAAAACACTCACTGACCTTATAAAAGAGGAGAATGAAGTTGATAGCAAAGGTGACAAAGAGGGACAGCAAACGCATGTTGTAAAACGTCCTGGCAAAGTAATTCTGGTGGAAAATGGAAAACAACATGAGAGTTTGCTCGACTATCTATAACAAAGTCAATTTTTTGTTTGTTTTGTTTATCTGACCAGCAGGCTCTTGTGATGAGCACTTAACATCTCGCCGAAAGCGGAACGCTGGCATCTTGCTTCCTCTGATTTATTCGAGAGTCTCTTGGCTTTCCGTCCATCCTCCTTCGCTGTCGTCTTCTCGCATGTCTCCCATCTGCGGTGCCACAAACCAACAGGAGAAAGGTTCAAGAGCCTCATTTTAACATGGCAGTATGAAATAATATTCATCATACATTGACACGATTTGGGCGTCGGGAATGAGTGACTGATTTTCACCAAAGCCTCCAAGAGGCGTTTTCAAAAAGAAATCACTCACTTATCTGATTCAGACATCATCTCATCTTCAGCTTTTTCCTCTCCAGCCTCGTGAGCCTTGAGCTGCTGACAGGAGAAAAAAAAAGCGTTCTTTGAATACATGGTTAATTGATTATTTACAAATTCAGAAAGATAAATACCAGCCCCTGACGTCGGTCAAAAAACATCACGTCATTGGGATTGCACAAATCCAAGCGACTGCTCGTCACGTTTTGTGTGGTGAGTCTGTATTGTCCTCCGTCTCTTTTCAGTTTGAGGCCAAATATGTCAGACAGTACATCCGTCCCCCTGGCGGAGGTCACAGCTACCGTCTGGCCGCTCTGCCGCCGAGGGGAGAGAGCGGCGGAGGGCCGCCTCGGCCACTCGGCGCCGCTCGTTACCTCTGTGACCTCATCAAGCGTTGGTTCGAGTATACCGCCGAGGAGGTCGTACACGGTCATCTTTTTGGCTCCCTCCACAAGGCCGCCGTTGACAAAAGCTACGTATAGACAGCGGCTAGCGCCACTCACAACGAAGCAAAGGCACCCGAACAAAGTCAAGAAAAGGAACCTGACGAATGCGACAGATGACAGGAGGACATCCTTCAGGCTCATTTTGGTCAGACCGTGAAACTTTTTGACAGAAATAAAAAACATTCCCTTCTTGTCCAGGTCTTTTTCTTCGCTTTCCTCCTCGTCTTCTCCCCCGTGTCGCTCTCCGCTGTCAGAGCCGGAGATCTGAGCTGCCAGCTGCATCTCAAAAATTGTGTCTTCGCAGAAGTTGACAAACATCTCCATTTTCTCCTTCTCACCGCCTTGGTTGACCACGTCGAAAATGAACTGCCGCTTGGACTCCTTCACCTGCGGCTTCTCCCACTGCATGCGACTGGATTGGCTGATCTCAAAGTAGACGCGCTCTATGCGCTTGCCGCCGCCAAGGATCTCGATGCGGCCTAAATAGGGTTGGAAGTAAGTCAAGACGCACTCGGCAAGCTCCAAGAAGGCTTGCAGCCTCGAGTCATTGGGCATGTGCTCGGACAAATTGGTGAGCAGCACGGCGATGCTGAAGCCGATGTCTTTGGCCGGCTCGTGGAAGCGATCCACAAAAGCTCGGTAATCCGGGATTTCCCCGTCGTCCGTGTCTGCGCAGGAGAGGAGGAAATGAGTCTCGGCTTGTGAGAACTGCTTGGAGAGCTCCATGGCTTTCTGGAAGTCCTTCCTGGAGATGTGGCCTTTGCCATCGGGGTCAAACTGGTGAAAGGCGTCCGAAGCCGTGAGGTCTTTAAGTTTGAGGAACATATCGAAAAATTGGAGGATCATCTCCACGTTGCTCGATGATTCCACCAACATATCCACCATCTGTTTTCCGATAGTTCCGTTTACAATATTCCCTGCGGGAATGGGGGGGGGGGGAGAACAACATAAACTTGGCCCTGATACAAATAGCCCTTCCTCTGGATCATCTTGAGTCATTCACGTACCTTCCAACATGGACAACAAGAAGACAACCATGTCCTTTTGTAAGTCCATGAGCTCTTTTAGGAGCTCTATTTGCCGTGAATCCTGCACACACACAAAAATATTAATTTGAAATTGAGTGTTTCGGCGTGACGTCGGAAGGTGACGATTGGACGTACCTGGGAGAGCTTCATCTGCATGTGGGCAAAGACGTGGAGAAATCCCACCACGGCGTCCCACAGACGACTGTGAGCCAGACTCTGCTGGTTTCCATTACACGGGCCCTGCGGGGCAAAAACAACCAGCATTATTAATGAGCCCATAGCCCATGCTGTGAATCGTCGAAGAAAGGAAAAGGGAGCGACCTGTATGTATTCGGTGAGTGTGTTGAAGACCTGCTTAGCCACTTTGATAGCCTTGGAAAAATTACGTTGGCCTTGCGTGTCAATAGCAGTTTTTCCAGAGTAGTGCCAGTAGAAGTCACTGATGGACTCCTGCAGAAGTCACACGGAGAAATATTGAGTCAGCCTAATACGATTGTTTTAATTCCAAACGACGACAGCAAATCTGTGCCATGATTTATTCATGCTTACCTGTATTCTTAGTAGATAATCCACAGTGGAGATGATCATGTTGACGGTCGTATTGTTTCCTGTCTGCGTTCGCAAGTAATTCTGGAACTCTAACGAGTGAGAGTTGAGAAAAAGAACATTTTCCCGTTTGACTGTAGAAATGTCCTGCAATCCTAATGCTTGCACAGCAATTGTAAATCTGTGGTGTCAGTTAAAATGTGTCAATAACCTGAGTTGTGTCCTTCACAAAGCAACTGTAGAAAACGGAACAGGTCGCAGGTGAGCTCTTCATCAGCCATCACCTTTTCTGTTGAGGTGAAGAAAGTGGACATTCATGAGGCAACATTGTATTAAAACGGCTTTCCATGTGAATGCGCTACCTGAGCGCTCATCCGTGGCCATGCCTAATCCTTCAGCTTTGTTCTGTCGCTCAAATGCGTTCAGATCCAGTACACTGGGGAAATATACAAACCGCATCATTATGAGCAACAATTTATGTATATCCAAAATGTGATTGTGCATCTTCAGGCTGTTTACATTGACCCACCTACATGACTGCATGAGTCCGGCCATGCTCTGGAAGAAGCCCACATCTCGTCTTGCTCTCAAATAATTCAGCATTTTCTAGTCAAAACAAGGTGAAGTCTCTTTAGGTCAAGGAATAGACAGCAGCGCCGTCTTATGTTTTGTGAAGTATAACAAAGAAAATCAGTCTGAAGATACAAGTTTGATTAGAAGTCAACGCCGCGAGACACCTGCTGAACGGTGGCGTTTCCTCCATGTAGAACAGCAATGCCCAACTTGAGTGTTGGTGCAATCGTGGAGCCCATAGTCCCTGATTGGTTGTCAGAAAATGTAGCACTCACTCAGAAACACTTCATAACATGCAAGCTTGAGGAAAAGTCCTCATACAAAACAAAAACCTTCCAACATGCTTCACATTTGCCACCTGCTTCTCAGCTCTTACCTCTGCTGGCACTGATACTTTGCAAGACCATCTCGGAAGCACCGCGAAGGTGCAACCTGGCCTGCTGGTACAATAGCTTCTGCTTTTCCATCTCTTTCTCCTGAAACACATATGGGACTATTCGAGTCAATATGATTGTGAAGGTGTTTTTGTTGATTCTATCAAATATGGACTCACTTCAAAACTTTGCAGCGCTTGCTGCTCCTCGTCATCATCTTCCTTATGGCAGCTCTGTGAGGAAAACAATTATTGACAAGACAGTAAGGACTGACAAAATGAAGAATGATCCAAACATGCCAAAACTATACATATAAAGTTCACACAAAAAAAAACTAGCTCCATTACCAATTTTCTATTACCTTGGCCATTATCTCCACGTAGGAAACATAAAGCCAGTCAATTCCAAGATCACTTGCATGGGAAGGAACATGAGCTCATGTAAGTAAAGGGATATGCTAAAAAAAAAGGAAGAAAATGTTGCTGGATCTTGGCTCATGACAACACCTCCTTTCCGTCAAGGCACTGCAACTGAAGAGCGTGATGAGCTGTAGGAGGGGATCCATCAATTTGGCACTGTCTCTTTTCTCTTCTCGTCTTCCTCCCGTCAGTTCGGTCACGCAGAGTTTCTGTGGAAATCACGAAAGAAAAAAAATCCTGTAGTTCTTCATTCGCTGTATTTCTCTGGAAAGCCCCCAAGAATGAATTAGTGTGTTCTGTCATCCATTTAATTCTACAGGACACAAAAACAAAAGGGGATGCAAAATCGTTTTAGCAAAACAAGTCATATTTCACATGTGTTATTTTGGGTTCCGTTGTTGATCCATCCATCCATTTTCTGTACCGCTTTGTCCCCACGGGGGTCGCGGGCGTGCTGGAGCCTATCCCAGCGGTCATCGGGCACCCTGAACCGGTTGCCAGCCAATCGCAGGGCACACAGAGACGAACAACCATCCGCACTCGCACTCACAACTAAAGTCAATTTGGAGTGCTCCATCGGCCTACCAAGCATGTTTTGGGAGGAAACCGGAGTGCCCGGAGGAAACCCACGCGAGCACGGGGAGAACATGCAAACTCCACACAGGGAGGGTCGGAGGTGGAATCGAACCAGCACCCTCCTAACTGTAAGGCGGGCGTGCTAACCAGTGCGCCACCGAGCCACTGGTTAATATCCCTTGTTGATATTAAATCAAAATCAAAGTCTTGAAGGCCACATGATAAATCCAAAAAATAAACCATCGTTCAAAGTTGTCGACCACTTACAGCCAAATCCTCCACAAGCTTCTCTTCCAAAGTGTGCTCCTCATCTAATATCCAGGATTTGTTGTAGCCTTGGAGGAACAGGTTGACAGCTCTGTGCCTGGCAAGTGAGAGGGACGGCAAACTCAAAATAGGCAAGTGCTCATGTTTGCATTAAGATGCATGCAAAGAAATAAGATTTTAAACCCAAACCACATGATGTTTGTTCAAGGTTATCTATAACCAGTGGACACTGGATTACTCTTCCACATTTTGGTGCACAAATGGATCAGTGTGGGATTAGTGTTCAGGTGTTTGTACCTGGCCAGGTTGTAAAGTGGAGCCATCCTCAGACAAGCCACCACTGCTTGCTTTCTCTGCTTGGACAAGACTTTGTGCCATGTTCCTTTTTTATACTTGTTTGGATGTTCCACCTGAACAACAAATCAAAGATAAGCAAAACGAGGTTTGATTCACACTTCAGAAGCAGCGACCTCAATCATTTGAGTCATAAAATTACATTCATGCATTTGTCATT
Organism: Syngnathus leptorhynchus; assembly: GCF_054491065.1. Classification (NCBI taxonomy): domain Eukaryota; kingdom Metazoa; phylum Chordata; class Actinopteri; order Syngnathiformes; family Syngnathidae; genus Syngnathus; species Syngnathus leptorhynchus. The sequence continues at coordinate 10,495,928 of NC_141204.1, read as the reverse complement.
CATCAGGAGCGCTGGCGTTCCTTTCTTCAATGTCACATAAGCATTCAGACAGTTTGTAATGCAAGGCGCATTTCTTATGTCGTTCCATTTCAAAAGCTCATCTGAAGTAAATATATCACAAGATCAAGATAAGTAGCGGCACTGAAAGACAATTACTGATAAAGTCTTAAAGACTTAGTGCCATCTGTCTCTCTTTTATTATCATCCATCTAAAATAAAATGAGCTTTTGTCTGCTCACCTGGTCGAGGTAATGAAGGACACGGGCGAGTCCCACTACCTTGTCCACGGTTGTCTCCAAGTCAACAGTGGCGTAAAGAGTATGCTGGGCTTCTGAATTCAGGTTGCTTCTCTGCGAGTTTGTTGATGACTTCTCACAGAGGCGAAAAACAGAAGCACATTTATTTATTTATTTATTCAGTTGCAGGGCTGTGGAATGGCAATTGATGGAAAATATTTGCTGCTAGAGTGAACCAGGACTGCATGCACAGAGTGTATTGCCTTATTGTGTGACAAGTTCAAGTTACGGTGTGATGGAAGGATGGATTTTACAAGCTACAAGAAGATTCCATAGTCTAATCAACAGCACTCTTGTTGCTTGAATTAAAAAAAGCACGGCTGCTCGGGCGTGTCGGTGCTCATGCGGGATGTACATGCACTTCATTCCAAAGACAGACGCCCCAGGATAAGTGGGGACATTTTGTGAGGGAAAAAAAACAATGAACAGTGCAAAAACAGAGTAGTAGCAATGTTTCAAATCAAAAGACGGCCTCTACCTTATCACGAGACTGTAAAAGGTATTTATACACACAGTCACGAATTTCATCTTCAGTGTTCTTCTGCAGGAAGCAGAAACAAATCACATTTTGATAAATATAGTACTTTGGTCTACTTCATATTCATGACTGTATTGTACGTGAAAATTAACAAAGTATTCTGATGTGCTCTCTTGACCAAGTCTTGTGCTGCATGCTAATGCATTGTCCTCGTGTGGCCCGTTCCGTGATTCTTTTATAGGTCCACGAGTAGGCGAAGTAGCAGAGCCCACAGGACACATTTAATCATATCTTTTCTTGACACTTTGACAATTAAAATGCCACTTGGTCATAAATGTCACGCTGAAGGTTTGGAGTAAAAGTGTTTTTGTGGCAGTTGTTTGTCTTTTGAAAGCAATCCATGATTGAAGACATCGGTAATCATTCCGCATGCAGCCATCACTTGGCATGACGCCCACATTTGCAACCAACCTGAGCGAAAGCGCTCTTTGCTGTCGTGATGAGACTCTCGTCGGTGGGAAAACAAACCCTGAGTCCCACCGGGAGAAGTCGCTTCACGGAAGCCACAATGAGGGAGGTGTGTACGGAATAACGATCGCCCTTCCTCTTTATCCTCCTTTTTTGGTAGTCAAGCTGCAAGTGAAACGATATGACATCACCCCACCGCTTCAGTCATCGCATCAGCTTGTCGATATTTGGTAACCTTTGACGTGTTGTCGTTGAGCAAGAATGCCAAATTGTTGATTTCGTTTTGGACCACGTAGTTCTGTTCCTCCCACTTGAAGTTCTGCACCAAAATGTGAAGAGTGAGACAAACAAAAGAGCAGTTATAGACGACAAGCGTGTTGGATGAACCCACATGAGATTTGGCCCAGAAAATGAAGACCTCCGCCACCATGCTGAACAGCCGCTCGGCATCCGGGTTTGACTCTTGCTGCCAACGGGCCCTGAGAGAGATGGACCAAAAAATTTGCAAGGCGGCAAGCAACATAGCTGACCCAACAATGTCGTAAAAGAGTCGGTGCTTGTTTCAAACTTGTTTACTTTGCTGGCTGTAATGTAGTTTTGGTTGCCCTCTGAGGGGCTTGTTAGAATACTGCAAGCACATAAATGTTTAATAGCTAGCCGTGTAACTCCACGCCATAAAATCAACGTTCGATAAGCATCTTGGTTTTAAGTTCGCTATTCGCTTCAAATTGGGAGACATTGAGTCTACAGGCCTAGACTTTGGCTTGACCCCGTAATCCCAAATCTTACCGATTGGAGTCCACGAAGGGGATGAGGAGGGGATAGAAGGCGTAGAGATCTCGCACGAGTACGCTGAACTTTTCTTGTATGTGCAGTTCTGCTTCCGACGCAGCATCACCTTCTGCTTTCATCCGTTCCTCCTCGAGCAGCACGCTTTCCGCCCTCTTCCTCAGCTTGTCCATGAGAGGAAGGAAGTGGCTCTTCAGCAGCTCAGCGCGGGCTTTGCAGATGATTGGCTGGGAATGGACTGAGATGCACGCCACTCACAAAAATGCTATTTTTCTTTTTGATGACAACAGTAAAACAACAACCTGCCAGGTGCTTCATCCAGTCACCCTGGCTTGCCCCCACGTGGTTGTGGATGATTCGGAGAATGTGGCCCAGCAGGTCGCTGCCATGCTGAGGACTTAGCGAGGTGAGGAGCGGGCCGTCTGACCGCCGGTGGGACAAATAAGCGCAAAGCATTGGCAATGTGACATCCGTGACGTGGCCATATTGAGCCTGCCCAGCAGCAGCGCCGGCATCCGTCAACTCCCGCGCTTCCCCCATCGCTTCCTCCAAAGAGGGCAGAAGGGGGCATGTTGCTTCCGCATCAAATGGTAACCCCACGTCTAGTAGAAAAAGGAAAAGCAATACTGTAAGGAAAGAAACAAACAACAGGATACCTGAATAATGTGTCTTTTTTAATATATCACCATCTCTTTCAGGTTTCCACATTGTGCTGTGGTGGTTTTGATTGATGGGCGGCTCCAGGAAGCAGACAGGAAAGGCAGCAGTCAGCGCCGCGAGACAAGCACCTGCTGCTGACCTCTGCCTGGATGGATACATGCCGTTACACAAGCACAGCCATCCATTTGGTTCTCATTAGGGTTACGGCTGAGCGAGAGAGCGTATTTGAATGTTGAAGACGGTAACGTGCCAACCAATAGGCTTCCATGTTGAAAGAAACAGATTTTGTTATTTTCTAAGGCGTTATTGTTGAGTTGAGTCGATAATTGTGTCAATGTTGCTTCGTGATGCAGAAATGTTAGATGTTGCAAGGTGAAATGATGGACTTGCTTAAATATACCTCTGCTGAAATTTAAAGTAAACAAAGTTGGCAAGTCAGAAACCCAGTTGGAGTTCTCGGGATAAAATATTAACATCTTGCGGGCACGTTCAAAGGGCAACTCGGCATAAGTAGCTCTCTGTAGAGGTGCTTTGCCTCACAATTTGGAGTTTTTCCCGTGAAGGGCTTGAATCTCAGTTTTCATAGGCTCCCACTCAGCCACCACCTTAATAAGGATGACTGTGCAAAATTGATGAATGGGTTATTTACTAAGTTAGCCATTAATTTACTGAATAATTAATTGAGGAAATGTTTTCAAACAGCCATGCAAAGATCGAAGGGTGAAAAATAGTCAAAATAATATTGCACAGCCAGCGAAGGTGTTGGAATGCGTTACATAAGCAGGCTGTACCCCTCCATGTAGACGGCGCCGCCGCCGGTACCGAGCCAGTAGAGGCTGTTAACGATCCTGTAACAGGACCCCTGCACGCTTCCCACTGGAAAAGACGAGGTGACACTTAAATCGCTTCAATCCCTATAAGAGACGTACAGCAAGGGCGGCGAGTGAGGGAAAGGTGAGGCCGCGCAATCACAGAGAGTTGGACTAGCGAGACGAGTGCTGATGCAGGAAACGAATGATCCCTGCGCAAGGTCATCATATTAGAGAGGGAGACAAAAGGCACGGGCTGCTCTGCGGCCGTGACTGAGCTGCTTCATGTGAGCTGACTTCAAAGGTATGCAAACCTGATGCTAATCTCAGCATATTAGCTGGGGTTTTTTTTTTTTTGAAGAACATCTCCATGACGTGAACACGTTTTCATTTGCTCTGCAAACACAGGTGCGGCTCACGTTCGAATATGATGGAGAACTTCTAAAACTTCAGGTTATTTCAGCGGTTTAATTTAAAAAAGTAAAACTTGTATAGATTGCCTTCATGCAGAGTGAGAGATACTTCCCTGTGAAATCGTGTTGGAATTTTCGTCAATCAATATTTTATGAACATGAAAGCTTTTTAATTTTGGTTGCCAAGCGCATGAAAATGTATCACTTTTTTGTATACGCTGATTTAGTTTCCCTTTTCAAAGTCAACTTCTGAAATTAATTCACTTTTCTCCAATAGTCTAGTTAATTGAGATTTATATATCCATCCATCCATTTTCTGAACCGCTTTGTCCCCACGAGGGTCACGGGCGTGCTGGAGCCTATCCCAGCCGTCATCGGGTAGTAGGCGGGGGACACCCTGAACCGGTTGCCAGCCAATCGCAAGGCAACAAGCATCCGCACTCACACTCATACCCAGGGACAATTTAGAGTCTTCAATCAGCCTACCAAGCATGTTTTTGGGATGTAGGAGGAAACCGGAGTGCCCGGAGAAACGGGGAGAGGACACGGACGGGGAGAACATACAAACTCCACACAGGGAGGGCCGGAGGTGGAATCGAACCCGCACCCTACTAACTGTGAAGGAAAAAATTAGCAGTGTTTTTTGCTCTCACCAAGGAGGTCAACGCCATACTTCTGGCTGGCAAGATGCCGGAAAAACGACGTGAGCACAGGGAGGAGCACGGAAGTTGTGTAGCCGAGAACCTCGGCCACGCCTTTCGCCTGTTGACTGCGACACTGAGGCAACGAGAGCAAAGAGGCCGAGAGGTTTTCCACGGTTGCCTCGAGATCAGACGCCGCTGCTTGGAAGAAGGAATGCAGAGACTGCTGGACGGACTCTGGGGCTGACTTCATTAAAGTCCTGTTGTGACAAGACAACAACAAAAAACATTTGACTGCTTGTCGACATTGTGGTTAAGTCCAAATCGTCCACAGGTCAGCTGGAATAGGATATTGAAAAAGGATGGATGGGTGGTGACAGGCAGGTGAAGTGCTACCTGGCATCCAACGCCCGGGCCAAAGCATGGAGGCAGCTTGTGACAGTTGAAGTTTCATTTCCTGAATTTGAAAAAAAGAAACTGACATTAGAGTTGTATAGCACATATGCAGAGATATGAGAAGAAAGAACAAAAACGAAAGGAATGGCATGCTATCAGGCTGAATGCTTATTTCCACACGGTCCTTACCAAAAAGAAAGGGCCTGTGTCTTACTAGATCTGCAATTTTACAAAAGAGTCTGAAGAAAATGAAGCCAAAGGCGTGAAAGTCAAGCACAAAAGAACAGATGCAAAAAATATTCACAACAACTGTCATACGTTTGAAATGAAAAGGTGATGATTTGGTGGGTTTGTCACATACCTGGCAATCATTTCTTTTTCCTTGGTGGACGCACGGCTTCTGTTAGTGTCTGAAGAGCGCGACACAGACAGGAAGTACAGCCGGTGGCCTTTCACATATTCTTCCAAAAGTGGAATGACAACCTGTCAAAAGTGGTCAACAAATAAACGTGTGATATTCGTTCAATACATCACTGACTTATGCATGGCTGTGAGTGTATGTGCGTGTGTGTGTGTGTGTGTGTGTGTGTGTGTGTGTGTGTGTGTGTGTGTGTGTGTGTGTGTGTGTGTGTGTGTGTGTGTGTGTGTGTGTGTGTGTGTGTGTGTGTGTGTGTGTGTGCGTGTGTGTGTTGTAAGTGGAGATGTGAGGCATGACTGTTCAAATATCTCTTTCAGTTTACTGCTTTGGAGGCAGAAGGCCGTAGGAAGCTTTAATCAATGTCATGATGGGAATCGACGCGCCGCATGGATTTCTCAGATGGCTAAATAAATTACACAGCCACAAAAGATTTTTCATGAGGGTGGGGGTCACCCATAGCAACCACTTAACAAAACTAATTAGATGACAAATTTGCAAATCTTAACTAGAATATCTGACAGAAAGGACCAGTCTTGATAATCACAAGCAAACCTTGAGGAAGAATTGAACAGGTTGCTGGTGTGACGCTCTCTCGCCTTTTGAGGTCTGTCGTCTGGCTTGCATCACCTCTGGAAAAAGAAAAATGAAGTGACGTGCAATTAAAAAAAAAATGACAAAGAAAGTGACGTTTTTACATCAAATATATGAAATTGAAATTAGCCCAGGGCAGGTCGCCTACTGTGGGGAAAATAATGACATCAGGAAGATGTTCTACACAACACTGAAAACGTCGTAAGTCAGGAGCAAAATGAAAATGAGGCCACCAAGTATTGTCAAAGAGACTCTTTTGTATGATATTGTTGGAACTGAAAGTGTTACCTCGCTCCAACATGTGTTCCTGAGCATCCTCTGCGTAAAACAGCAAGCGCTGGAGTAGAGTGTGGCCAAAACAGTTGGCTGTGACTGGAAAATCCAGATCAGCTTGCTTGCCATCCCTGCCCGCAGAAAAATAAAACCCATTAAAGCTACAAAAGTCCCTCGCACCAGTTTCCCTACTAAATTAGAAATTCACCTATTTACACAGTTTTTGAGGGAGCGTGACCTCCATTGTTTGCTGCAAAAACATTTTTTGGGGCAGACATCTGTTTTGTGTTATCTTAGTGGCAAGTAACTATGATAGTTGACCAATCAGCCTTGTCTAACACAAAATATATAATTGTATGAAAATATGGATTATCTGATATTCACCAGGAAACCATGGTGAGGCATATATGGGACCAAAAAAAAAGGTGATTTTTTTTTTTCGATTCCATCTTCAAACGTGGATGCTGTGAGATGCTGTCACCATGCTGAAAAAGTCATGAGGACTACCTCATTGAAATTTGGCTCTGAATGCAGGAATTTGCTTTAGCAGTCAGGATGCAGACGCCGTCCTCACCTCCACACCGTGTAGCCGTTGAGAAGAAGGAATTTGAGCACATCCTGGGCTCTCTGCCGGAATTTGCTCTTTTCCTTCGCAGTCAGGTTGTCAAAGGGCACGACGGCCGCATGCCCACGTCCCCCTGAGGTGACACCGGGGTCACAAAAACAATACAATTAGTGGAAAACGCCACCTTTGTCTTGTGACCGCACAAATCGCACTCCACAATTTACTTTTTTTTTTCTTTTTTTTTACTTGTAGGCTAACTTTAGATGGAATGTACAATAAATTCAGTGGCACTTTCACGTAACTGGTATTTCCCGCTGTGACCTTTTGGAAAATGGGACTTGCCCTACCCTGCTGATCAATCTTTTGTCTCTCTTGGGGAAACTGCTGCAATAAAGCCTCCAATTTATTTCCAGCAGTGATTCACATTATTTGTCCTATGATTCCATATAGATATTTCCTGTAAAATAAGGCAGCAACTTACATACAATACGTCTGAAAATTGACTTTTAATTGGTTGTATGGGTCAAGTGAGTGCCAAGAAATACATTTTGGTGGCTCAGTTAATGAAATGGCGCCTTGGTCTACACAAGTCCACAAGTATTTAAAGTAAAAAAATAATTATTGATTTTTACCAAGATAGTTCTTTTAACAAATGATGGCAGTGGTTGAGGGAAATAAACAAATGTATTGTGAGGATTTGATAGACATCTGCTATCTGGTAGTGCTGATAAACTCAGATGTCTATGCATTGTAAGACTAGCGATGCGATCGGACACATTTGTGCAATCCAGTCAAAATAAGGTCATAACTGTCAATCAAATTCAATTCATTATTTTCAACTCGCTGTCATTGACGTTTTGCCGTGCATTATTACATTTCAACACATTCAAGACCCGAGACAGCAGAAATAGGGCCACGATTAAAGGAATAACACATTGATTCTCTTAATAGGCTGTATCTTTGAATCGTCTCTTTTCTATCAAATAAAATAAATGTGTGCAGCAACTGCATTGTCTGTAGACCAAAATATCTGCTTTATTGTATTCCATTTAAACAACAACAACAAAAAAGGTTTTACCGGTAACTAAAGCTAAAATGAATAATGCTCAATCTTTTAGGCAAAAAAAAAAAAAAACGAGCCTTTGAACAAACTTCTTACTTCGACTTATTTAAAGGAAGGATTTTGATGTTGGATGTTTTATTTCGGTGGATTGAACTCTGACCGCCCGCTGCTCCTTCCTTGCATGGAGCTATCTTTCAAGTTCTACCACTGGAGAACAAGTGCTCGCCTTGAGGGCAATGCTGAAACAACTCAGTAATATTTCCCAAAGTGCTGCGGGGGCCTTCAACAAGCTACCAAACTGTGTCGTGTGTGTACTTGTAGCATTCAACACTATCACAGGTCATTTATGTACATATTATGTACGTATCCAGGGAGATGGCCGATAGAATTATTTATACCTTTACTCTCTTGTTCAAGTTTCTTCCTCTTAGCCCAAGAATTGTGGTAGTTTTCAGCTAACTTTTCAGCCATAGCCTAAGAAAAAAAAAAAAAGGAGAAATGAAAACTCATCACAGGTGTTGGGGAGTTTGAGAGAAATGTTTTTTTTACTCACACACTGATCCCATGATAAGGTAATGCTGCTGGTGTCCAAGGGTTTAGGGGTGAAGGTGGACGCCCCTTCAAAAGACAACTGAGAGCAAGTGTGAATAAGTGAATAGGCAAAGTACAAATTTGTTGCAGGTTTATTGAGGTCCACTCACCTGACCAGACTGCGAAATTCTTCTCATGCATGTGTGCAAGCCAAAGGCTTCTCCTTCCCCGGTGCGCTCGATGGTCCACCCGAAGGCCAGCATACTTTTTATCGTCTCCTTAATGGCCCAGCGGTATGCTTCTTTGTCCTTTTAAGACACAGCAAGACAAACTAGTCTCGTGTGAAACTGAAATTTGTCAACGGGGAAAAGCAAAATCTATACCGGCAGAAGAGCCGTGATTCAAATAAGCTGTAACTTAAGAACGGAGGTGTTTTCATGTTGTATATGGCAGAGAAAGGCTTTGCACAAGCTACCTTTTCAGCCAAGGCCCTGTAGGGCTTGAGGAGGGGATGAACTTTGTTGTTCTCGCATAGCTGCTCCCCATGAACCCAGCCGTTGGCAAACTGGCACAGTTCAGAATGAATTATTACAAGCGCATGCCAACATCAGCATAAATGCATTCCTAACACACTGTCATTTCTCAAGCTGGAGACAACAAAGGTTGAAGCTTTTACCTTATCTAGCGACCACTTCTCATGAGTGTGCTCAGCGTATTTGTTGACCACAAACTCCAGTCCCTCCGGCACGGACACGCTAAGGAAATAAATCATATTATTAACATATCAGCATTGAGGCCTGGTTGCTAAAGCTTTTATGGCATTGATGTATACTACAATTAAAAACACATACGTTGAGGTTTCTACAGGTTGCGGGTCAAAGTTTCCGTCTGTGTTTTGGTCCATTTGGGACGTACTGTGTGGGTCCAAATGGTCAGGAGGAAGGGCCTCAGCCATCGCACCCAGGCAGTGGACACACAATTTGGATAACTCTGGCTCATATTGCTGATGAAAACACACATATATTACAACATAATAGATATAAACGAGAATGATCCATTAAAAATTGTACAGTATATTTTATATGGGTATATGGGTTAAAAAAACAAAAGTGAATGTTTAAATAATTCAGGCTAAGTTTATGGAGAATTAAAAACCATAATGGGTGTTATTTTTCATAATGTGTCAGATTTATGGCAAACAAGCAAGCAAGCAAGCTTGTGCCCCCTCATAAGAGCCTGTGAGTGTAAACATAAAGTTAACTTTGGCTACAGTAAAAAATATGGATTCAATACTCAGTGAAATATTTCATGACTTTCTTTCATAATATTAATGCCCATCGCACGGATAACCAAAACCAAGAATCCACCATACCTTTAAAATACAAACATTTGCTAGATATTGCATCATGTGTTTATTAAATATGTACATCATATCATTTTTTTAATCTTACGACTCTAACAACTTTGTAGTACACATTTTGTGTAGAACCAAGTCGTGAGTTGTCAGCAGTCAAATAACAAGGAAAGTTATTTTCTGCAGTTCTCTCAAGACTCGATTTCTTGCAGCCGTTTGATGCGAGGCAGATTTGGGACAGCAATGTTCTCTTGAAAGTCATTCTGTGAGGTTATCGCGTTCTCAATGAGTCAGCAAAGACAAATACGTCTCTCAAGTCAAGTCGTTTGAATGAGTGCCGAATTGTATTTACCTTCTTGGCCAATGCCTTAAAGATGCCCCAGAAGAGCTTCAGCGATAAGTGCAGCTCCTCATCAGAGGCCAGGCTCTGCTTTCCTTGCCCGCCACTTAAAGAGTAGTATTTCCACCTCTGCTCATAATGACTGCTCAAAAGCTGCGTGTACAAATGTGTATGTGATCGTGAGGAATACATTTTCAGATATGTTTTTCCACTCTTTACTGTTACCTTCATTGGTGTCTTGCTTTGGTCTGTGAGAGTGGGAACGTCAAAGACAAGACGACGAAGAAGAGGCTGCATCATAGTCGGATGGAGTTTGCTGAAAGAAAATTCACAGAAATAGACACAGGATAAAACCATGCTATGGATGAATAGAACATGTTTACAAAACATGTGACAAACAGGCAACTTGCGCCGACAGAGGTGGTTAAGTTCCTAAGAAAATGTATATAATATTTACCATTTGTTAACTTTATTCTTACAAAGTTCTCAAGAAGATGCATTGTACACTCGAGTTACTGTCGCCCATCCACCAGGCATGATGAATGGCCACTCATATCATTAGAGAGTGCAAAATCTAATTACAAATTGTCATTAGCAAAATGTTGATCAAACGTATGATTTGGTAATTAGAAAATGATATCCGAATCATGGCAAAACATGGTTAATTCATTACATGCAAGCGGAAAAAAACCTGCAAGGAGGGAGGGCCAGCAGAAGGTTGTCATTTTTCTTTTCCTACTTGAGTGTCATATCCAAGTGCACTCAAAACCTGAATGTTATTTTTACCTGCACACAGCTAACAAACAATCCTCAGTTGTGTCCCTCTGGGCTTTGGTTAGGCTTGAGGCCCTGGAGAGACTGTAGATGGCCTGGATGAGAGAATCCATAAGGGCAGCGTGGTCCTCCAAACCGTGGAGGAGGGCGGAACACTTGGAGAGCAGCGGAAGCACAGCTGAGCATAAGTATCTATTGATGGCCAAGGCCATGTTAGTGGACCCAAAGTCATCCTGCAATGAAAAAAAAAAAAAGACTGACTTGCTACTGTGCTGACAAGTTGGGAAATTATATCAATGAATTTGAACAACAACAATGACAATGAGATAAGAAAAGTTGATTCAAAGATGCAGCGCTCACGGTGTCGAGAGAGACGGCCATCTGAAGGTCAGACAGGAAGCCATCTCGAAGGAGGCGGAGGAGAAAACTCTGCGTGTCCACGCCGTACACTCGGTCCACAAACAGAACCATAGCTGCTTTGTGGTCCGGGCAAAAGACGGTCGATAAGTCGGGCTCCAGCATCGAACCATCTGCAGAAGAATGTTGCCGCTTCGTTCATGCGTTTTCAATGCGAGACTCAAAATGTGGCCACCCTACATCACCTTTTGACAGCGATGGAACTTGAAAAGAGATGCTGATGACTCCCTCGAGATCCTGGATGGGGATGAGTGACCTCAGAATGGCCCGCATGCGGACGGCTTCCAGTTGGCCTCTTTGAATCAACTGCAACATTTCAGGAATCTGATTAGCTGGCATTGCATGTCAATCTTCCTTTTCAATCGGTAGCATACTTTCTCCTCAATGTCCGGTCGACATCATTATTGGCAGCTGAACCCTGAGCAAAAAAACACTCACTTGCATCTCTGGAGCGCAGCGTCCCAGCAAGTCAATAAGGGCAGAGTAGAAGGTCATGATGGCGTGGCCCATATGAATGGGGTCTTCCTCACCATCCTGGACAGTATCGCTGTATTACGAAACAATTAGCAGCTTTTCATTAAATTGGATCATTGCTGATTTGGAGTTGAATTAAAGGCTTATCTCGAAATAAAGCCTTATTAGTGATAATCAGGAATGCTGTTGGAGCATTCGAGTTATTTTAGAAGCAGGTTTGATTGTGTTTCCACACTAAGGGGGATATTAGAAAAGAGGTTAAGTTGATGGCAACTTCCAAGCCTTTTGCCAATAGGTGAGTAGTTGCCAAAATGGATCGACAGACAGTGACTAACATTGTTACGTTGGACTGGTGAGCCATGCAGGGTCCATTTAGAGTCGACCCCTCCAATATGCTGATGGCCTCTTTCATGGCCGCTAGGAGGCCGTGTCCACAGTCACCTCGCAGGGCCGGACCGAAACATTCAGGCCGACGAATCAGCAACCTTAACACCAAGTACGCGTTCTCCTCCACACTTTCGCCTGTGGTCAAAGAGCACGGATGCAAAGGTGTTTGAGAATTTATTAGCTGTTCAGCATACAAGAATAATTTTAATTTAAAAGTAATTCAGAACTGAATACTAGTTGAACAACTACATGTTGGCGAGGCAACACACATGAGCAGAAGCCGTATTGTCAATACCATTGCAGAAAACGGCAAAACGTAGAAAATTCAGATAACGCTCTCCCTCCACGGGGTTCCATCCAATATCAGGGTAGCCTTTGGCCACAAGCAGCGAGCAGCTTTTCAGACCGCAGCGGGCAAGGCAGTGCACCACCTGCAGATGAAAAAAAACTTTGGAGCTGAAAATAATAACTGCAGGGAGTTAAATGTAATATGTTGATTTACTACGGCTAGTCGCTAGGACAACTTCAAAAAATAAAATAAATGAAGGTACCACTGGATTTCAAAAGCAAATAAATGTATGAAGCTAAGTTTGAGGTGAGGCTTCAGTTTACCTTTTCTAGTTCAGGCTCCCTCAAAGCGAGGGCCAGCTCATTATTGTCCATGACTGAGGCTGCTGCCACATCCAGAGGGGTGGCCCCGCGCATTGATGGTGAAGCTTAGGAAGAGGAAAAGGGGAAGGGGGGAAAAAAAAAGGATATAAAAAAAAAAACCTCATAAACAGAATGTCTGGTCGTTGAAATTTCATGAGATCACTTGGAGGGCTGAAATTACTGCAGACAAAGAACAACTTGCAGAAAAAGTGTAGAATTGGATTTGTTTTTCATGGCCACATTAAAAGAAAGTGTTGAGCTGGAACATTACCGAGTCCAACGCTGCTGTTTTCTAACAGGTAGCTGAGGTGGTCAAAAAGCGCTCCCTGGTTGAGTCGGCTGATGCGGCAAAAATAACAAAGGAATCGACAGCAGCTGGCCACCGTCTTTGGAAAGGAAATCTCCTGGCAGAACCGAATAATTGCAGAAAAACCACAAGCATTGTGTCAAGTCAAAGTTCTACCAAAAGACCCAAATTGTCACTTTACAACGCTGACCTTGGATTCCTTCTCCCCAAGAACATTGACCATCACCTCCATGACTGTCTCGTGCATGCCCAACGCCCTCATTAGATCGGGGTGCTGGTAGAAAACCTTATTGTTCATGATGTCTCTATTCCGGAGAAAGAAAGAAAAAATAATCACAATGGGCATTATATTTGAAATGAACACCATAATCTTCCTTACCCTAGTCTTCTGATCATCAACTTCTCCTCTACATTCCCCATCCGGACGCTGAGTAACGAGCGGATTTGGCCCAAAGAGAACAGCAGGGTCATGGTGTCCTCCACAGAGGCTTGGCTAATTGTGTAAGCTTTGCAAAGCGCGGACGCCATTTGCCCGCTAAGACCCTGATATTGGCGGTGCAGCAACGAGAAGATGGCCCTGACCAGGCCGGGATCTTCCATTTCCGTCTCTTGAGCCCAGCGTAGCATTGTTTCTGAGATCAAAATCTTGAGGGACTCTGAAGGGGCAAGACGTAAAATTAGAAAATCAAACTTCTCTGTTCTTTCCTGGAAAAACTCAGAGTGCACTTCCAAACTCCGCAATTTTTCCCAAAGGAATAACACAGCTATTCCAACTTTCTTGATTACTTGTTCTACTGAAGGGTGGCATATTATGGAAAATTGACTTTTTAATTGCTTGCAAAAAAATAAGTTCCGTCTCTGGAGTGCCTCCTCACCCATCAAGTGTGAAATGCAGCAACCATGTAAATCTTTTGTTTTCTACCAATTTCTGAAAATGGGCTTGTGAGTGAAGCAGACTGCATTTCTCACCCGCCTAAAGAGGAAGTCAAGTTAAGCATTATTTTTTTCAATTTATTGTATCTGCCCTCACTGGTTGAAATACTGCATACGGATAAATATGTGTTTGTGGAATTTGAATCAAGCAGTAAAATCCAGCAATTTTGATTCAGTCCTTTCCTCCTCTAAATACCAACCGTGTGGACTTACTGTGACTCAGCGGTTCATTTTCCTTCACTGGTGTGTCCATCTTCTTCAGTCCAAGAACTCTGGCCCCCAGGCTTAAAAGTTGATCCCGTACCGACGTCTCGACAGGCTCGTCTTCTTCCGAGGCAGCGTCTGATTCGATACCTGCACAAAAGCAGTTAAGTAAAATGAAGCTCACTGGCAGATAATCACGGCGAGTGCCTTCTCAAAGCTTCTTCTTGGCTCACTGAGTTTTATGGGCTCAGTGAGGAGAATGAGCAATAAAGCGGCGGAAGAATAAGGGGGAACCGACCACAGTGAGATTTGAGGAGCTGGTGGAAGTCTCGCAGGAGCTGTTGGGTTTCCACCGGACACGGACTTTTCTCCTGCAGTTCGTCATCTTTGAAGCTCAGAAGCATGTTGATCTGAGGAAAAAAGGAGGAACAACTTCAAGATGACAAGGAGAAGCACAGAGCAGAAAATGATATGAAGATTTGTGAGCCACAAAGCAGTAAATTCGAACAATGAATTGGAACCTGCTCTTGAGGAGGTGAGCGGAACTCTTTGGTCTTGCGGGCGGTGAGAGCAGCAGACATGTTGAGCGCCTGCATGACTTGCTCGTAGCGGAAGCGCTGGTTCTCCTGCAGTTGCCCGACAAAGTTTTCTGAGAAGGCTACAACGGCTTCGACCCTGTGGCGCACCTGAAGATCGCACAGGTAGCTCAGCACGTTGCATAGCTGGAAAGAGAGAGAAAGATATTGGTTGGCTTGTTTGTCGGAATGTGTAATTGAATTGATCAATTCAATTGATTGCCTTATAGGCAAAAACTTTATATTTTTTTGATGAGTGGATTAGTTTTTTGTGTGGGTGTGTTTTTGGCCAATATGGCACCTCATATGAGCGTGTAGTGGCATGCACACAAAGTCAATTCCATTCTCCATTTACCTCAAGCTTGACTGTTTCTGGAAGTTTCATTTGCAGCAGTCCGTTTTGAGCACAACTCAAGTGATCTCCCATCTCTCTTTCATCTTCTTCCTCTGTAGAGAAGACTCCAGGTTCCATTAGTTGGAGAACTTTAGCCAGGTCGTCATCAGTCAGCACTCCCATCACCAGAAGAGTGTGAAACAACTTAATGAGGGGAACTAACAGAAGCTCCATACTGCCACCTACAGGGTCTCTGACACCGCGATGCACAGCCCGCACGGCTGCAGTCAGCATGTCCACTGTCAGGCTCTTCAGAATCTCCAGAGGGATTTCAGGACTGTCACTGCAGGTAACTTCCCGTCCCATCACATCAATGCTGACAAAACAAGGCCTGGAGAAGCGCATCGGTGGTTTCAGGGAAGCGCTTCCGCTCATGCTCGGGATGCAGATAGGAAGTGGACATTTTCTCCCGTCGTCGCCATCGATTGGATAAAGGCTGACGTCTCTGGTTTGGTCCGACAGAGGGACGATGTATTCCCGGGTCATCATGAGACGTGCATCGGCATTGCTGCTGAGGTGAACCTAAAAAGTCAAATTCAAAATAAAGATCCCTCTTCAAATTGAGGGATGAGGCGAAGCGCGAGCTCACCTGCACCAGAAGCCGATAAAAAGCAGAGCGCAGAGGGCCAGGTAGGTATGGATCCTGAATGGCGTGAAGGAACTGTGACTGATCTACGTGGCTGCAGATGGCATGGCACACTCTTGTGTTGCCCAGGGCGCATAAAGCGCAGTAGAGAAGGAGAGTGTGGTAATGAAAGGTCAAGATGTCATCCAGCTCAGACAGCTCCAAAATGTCCACGCAACTAAGTTAGAAAGAGTCAAAATATGCCGACAGATACAAATTAAGGTCAAGCACTTTGGCTTTATCCAACTGACTTGAGGCTGTTATTGGTCACATTGCAACCGCCTACCCCAAAACCACACTTGGACATGAATAGAAAAATATTTTTGGGCTATATCGTTCAGCCGTGGGGAGTTTATTTCACGCTGCTTCCACCACTGATGTGTTGCCGAATGTGGATAAATGACCACTTTTGCAACGTATCACTAGGGGCAACATGTGACTTGCCTTCACTGGGCACCTTTCTAGTCGTACGCAGGAAACAACGGCCGTTTCTTAGCGGGAGTTCTCCGGCTCCCTTCTGTGTGCTCCTAGGAAGCATACAGAGCGACATTTGCTGCTGCATGTCTCCATTTCAAAAGCTTGAATAATTTGGACGGCCTGCTCCTTTTGGTTGCAACAGCCTTTCAACATCCTTTGCAGCCGGCTGATTTTTGCACGTTGTCCGACGCTCAAAGGATGAAATTCATTTTAAAAAAACGGTGTCATTTTTGATTAAGTGTAAGCCAGGACTCACTTTGAACTATAGAAGCAAAATGAAAAGAAAAAAAAAATGAATGCAACGTCGTGACCCAAACCCAAATTCAATTCTACAGCTTGGTCAGACCTGCTTTCATTGGGGATTTGGAGGGTCATGACTTGAAGTGGCTCAAGGCAATGGACTCTCCATCCGTGGCGTTCATCGGGACGCTCCACCATCACGGTCGGTGATCTGTCAGGCACTCGCGTCCATGAGATCGGACTCAGATACTGCACTTGAAACCTGGGCGGGCACTGAGGTGCGCTAGTCGTTCGAAGGCTGCGAAGCAAGGCGGCTGACAGCGGCATCACATTCTAGGTGGGCAAAAAGACAAATAAAAAGAATTGTAAAGATTTTGATATAAACAGAAACAATTACATTTTGTCTCCATCTACTTTAGAGCTGTGTCCATCATAAATAAGGAAAATTATTGGGTCTTGATTTTTCATTTGGCTGTGGTCATAATGTTTAAGATCTGTTGGCGTATAAATATTTAATGGAGTTGTTAAAAAAATGCTAAGTTCAAGTGGTTTGCAATCAACGTGTCCATTCTTGTTGCCGAATTTAATTATCAAGAGCATAACAACTGTTATGAGCCCAAGCTGAAGAGGATCTGTGAGATTGTTTTTAGGGTTGCTGAGCGGTATGTTATTATGTTTTGTACAGATTTCCATCCAAAGAAACAACCAAGTGGGTTACCTTAATGCGCCCCAGTTCAAATTGAAACATGTTGCTAGTGGTGGGTCGGACAAAAACGGCAGGATACAGCTTTGTATTGGCCTCGACCTGTTTCAATGACAAAAATCAAGAACATTTCACTCACTATAATAATAATAATAGATCGTTTTTTTATAGCGCTTTTCTAAACACTCAAAGCCGCTTTACATAGAAAATTCTACGATACTATAATAAGCACAATATGTCAGCACAATATATGAAATACATCTTAAAGCGTGTCAACAAATTACTTGGTAGAAGGTGGACATCTCTACACCACTGGAGGTAAACGTCAGCAGCCCGGCGGCCGTGTCAATCAAGCAACCAATTTCCAAGCCGGCACTCCTCCGGCTGCGTGACAAACCTGTGGCCTCGCCGGCGCAGACCATGTAACAGTTACTCCTCTTTACGCTGCGGGTGTCGAGAGGACTGTCGTAAGAAGGCAGCTGCTTGCTAAGTTATGCTGTGAGTAAGGCACACAATGGTTACCTCTCTTGGACTTTGCCAGTGTCGTCTCCGAGGGTGACGGTCACTGTGAGGTCATCGTCAATGTCAAAGGTCATGTCGTTCGGGTGAAAATCAGGTGTCACCCAGCCCACCCACACGTTGAAAGGCTCCTGGTTTGGCAAGACTCTCACCGAATAGTAGTACTGAAATAAAAAAAAAATCCTGAGTTGAGTCTAGACAAAATGAAAATAATCATGCGTCAAATGTAGTTATAGATCTGAGGTTGCAAATTGCAAATCTGCGTCAAATGTAATTATGGATCTGAGATTGCAAATTGCAAATGTGGCAAAGTAGAAAAATGTGTTATTTTCCAGCAAGCATAATATTCACACTGATTGCGGTGAGACGAGAAGATTCGGGTCTCACTCTGGTGGTCTGAATGAGGTGATCAGCGTTATCTTTGTCAACGAGGACGTCCTCCAGGAGCCGAGCAGAGGAGTTGCTACTGACCAGGCCTGGTTTGTTTCGCTTTAGCATGAACCTTCAAAGAACAACTTGAACTATAAAAGTCAAAGAAACTCACCATCCTGTCCATCCAATTATCACTTTTGTTCCACAGCCTACCGTTGCTTGAGTCGTGACGTTTTGTCCTGAGCGTGATCCTTGTACTCGGGTTCATCTCTTGAAGTCGCAAAGCTGTGGGCCGACTTCATCAAGACTTCAAAGTCAGAGTCCACCTCCTCCTCCTCTCTCCTACCTAAAAGAACCACATGAATTAATTGCAGCAGGGCCCCGTGGGAGCAGAAGCAAAGCAGCTCTTCAAGGTCATGAGGAAGTGAATAGTAAATAATCGAAGGCGGGTTGTTGAGTGACGCCATGCAAACCTGGTGAAAAACAACCGGATGCCACCGGCAGCACGCTCTCAACTGGGCTGGTGAGGACAGCAGCACACTGGATGGACATGCTGAGCCGGTAAAAGCCCATTTCGCTGTCTCCGCTGTGGTGTGCGGGCAACCGTTGTGAGACCCTAAGGCTCGGTGAGGAATCGTTTGAGCCAGTGACTCTACTGACCTTGAGTAAGATTCAAAGAGGATATAGAGGATCAGCCTAGTCAATAAACTAGTGCCCAGAACAACACAAGCTTCCGGAAAGACCAGTCGGGCCATCGAGAAGACATATTTTATGGAAATCGGACTGATGACATCACAACGCAAAGAGGAATAAAAAAAAAAAAAGCAGCCTAACATCTCTACATCCAAACCTGCAAGGCGGGGTGGTCTGGCAGTATGGATTTAAACTGAGCCCGTTTCCAACTCATCCACAGGGATGGATCTCGAGCCATATTGAAAGCAAAGGGCTCATAACCCTCCTGTAGACCGCACGCACTAAAGTACCGCAGTGAGCCCTCTTGGCGGCCGAGGTTCAGCCTCACCACCTGGTTCACGCCCACACTGACCACGGGGAGCAGGCCTAAAATGTCAGGAAGAGAAAATAAATTTCCGAGCCAGATGGGTAATAACATTCTGTGAAGAAAAAAAAAAAAACTGACCATCTCTGACGTCAAAGTCCTTTGAAGCCAGCTCTGATCCTCGGTCATTAAACAGCAACTCGCCGTTGAGCGTGAGCATCATGGTGCTTTCGCTCGTGTCCAGCAAGCAACCCACCACATCCGCCTGTTTGCAGGCACGTCCCAGAGGCTCTCCACCCTGATGGTACCACCGAGCCTGGAAAAAAACAGAGGATGGGGGCGGCTTTGCGTCATTCATGTTAAGAAACAATGGGAGTACTTTTATAGCTGAATGATTATGAAACAAGATAGCCCGAAAGCTACATGGTGCTTTCAGCCGTCAAAGAAAGATCGGTGGGAGGCGTTCCGATTCTTGAAGCCTCACCTCAAATCCATCAAACACAAACGCCTGGTCATCTGAGCCCAGCTCTTTATCGGGGGAGCAGCCAGGCCGGGCCCAGCCGACTCTCACATTCCCCGCAGTGACCAATTCGCATTCAAAGTACCACTTCCCTTGAGTCACGGCAAAAGATTTGTCTGCTCGGAACACTCTGTGCTTTTCGCTGGAGAAGAAGCAGCTGTTTGATAAAATGACTGCAAGAAGTCAGGACAAAAGCAAAAATTACATGCAGGCTGTTTTGCAATAGAATCGTGACAGTCAAAAAGCGCTTTTTATTTCATTGCTGGAGATCTTTGGAAACAACCTGCTTCTTCTCATTGATAAATCCAATCTTATCCGAAATTGGGACCTACTCTTTTCCTGGTGGAGGGTCTCCAAGCTGTAACCGTAGGCCAGCAGGGAACAAACTGCCTCCCTACCAGCCTTTTGTCCCATTTTTCTACTTCTCTCATCAAGCAGGCTGTAGGGCACAAGATCTGGGCTCCGCTTTGATTTACCATCCTGAATTGGAAGCACAAAAATAGGAAACCTTATCAACGTTTGTATTGCCAAAGAATAGCGGCGCTGTGAGAATGTGATTACGACTGCCCACAGATGCTGAAATGTGATTCTCCTTTTCCAATTACAGCACACAAGGCAAACCTGTTGAGCACCGTAAGTCCATCCTTGCTTGATACGCTCGCTGGCCCAGAGGTTGTGCACATTCTCTGCCAACAAGTGGATCGCTTCCTCATGGGCGGTGCTGAGAACAACACGGCTCACATCTAGCGGGGCCGGTCTGTAGCCACCTGGCTGCTCGTACCTAAAAGGTTGGAGATGACTTAAAAGCACTCTCAATGTTTATTGAACCAACGGAGAAATATTACACAATTAAGGTTGCGTGTATGTGGGCAAGGAGAGCCACAGTCAGTGATGTATTTTAACAGGATTAAAAGTCATCCACACAAATGCAAAAGAGGAGCCGCCATAGACCACAACTCACACCCCGACACTCACAAGCAGACTAACCAACCAACACGAGTTCAAGTGGAGTTCAATTTGAAAAAAACAAAAAATGTGCAAAGAACAAACCTGTTGGAGAGTCTCATGAAGTGGATTCCCTCCACTGTATATTCATCTCTGAAGCCAATATGGAAACCAAGCGCAAGAAGAGTCCTGCAGGGAATGAAAGAAAATGTTTGTGAATTGATTATTACATATTTCTACAAATCACGACGATACATATGAATGTGAGCGGGAGGTGGCAGTAGCTACCTTAGGGTGTCCTGGGCAGTCTGGAGGTTCTGGTGTCTCTCCTGATCAGGCATCATGGAGAACTCCACCAAACAGGGCTCAAGTCGCTTCCCTTCGTCTCGTTCCTGTGGTTGATGAAAAGTCGTTCAGAATTTCACTCTGAAAGGAAAACTAATGTGAACGAGGCAATCATTTTCTGTAGTTCAAGTTTATTCCTACTGTGTTTCCTTCTTACATTTCCTTGAGACCAGCCGAGATCAACCCTTTCCATGACCCACAGTTCATGAATGTTCTCGGCCATTTTATCACGGATATCCTCGAATTGCAGCGGCAGTTCCACCTATTAAGGTAACACACACGTACACGTAAAATTTCGTAGTAGTATTTTGTATCGTTTTAAAATTAGTTGTGTAAAAGCCATATATGTAAAACTTTACCTTGCTGATGTCTACCGGTGACGGAGTGAAAGTAACCGGACTGATTGGCTCAAATGGGCCAATGAGCTCTCGTTTCCCGTCTTTGTGAGTCAAGAGGTACTTATGGCACGCTTCTACCGTCAGCTTGACGTTCGGGAGGAGAGCCTCAGAACATGGCACAAAACCGTGCGGGGGAAGAAATCGAAACTCGCCGTGTTCCCCTCCAAAGAGAAACCGAACCCTTGTTTCCAAAAACAAAAGCTTTTAGTCTCATATCGATTAAGAGATGCACATGTACACTAACTTGACTCCGGGTGAGAAGCTGACTACAGGATGAAGAAGTCCATCCATGCAGAAGTTCTCTAGCATGCCCTGCACGGGGAGACCGTTGACCCGAAATGAAATACAGGGGGCACTGAGGTCCACACAGCAGCTAACCACGTCGTCGTCCGTCAGCAGGTGAGGGAAGGGCGAGCGCACTCTACGCCCCACGCAACCTGAACGCGGAAGAAACACACAGTTATTCAAAGCACAGAAAAGAAGCAAATCCATATTTTAAATTGTGAACAAAATTCTGAACATGCCACTCAAATGTGATCCCACCTGCCCATAAGTGAAGGCCATCAAAGCCAAAGGAGCAGAGGTCATCTCCCACGCCATTGCCCCCCCAGCCCTCTCCTCCAGTGGGTCTGGGCCGGTAGCTGTCGCTTCGGGCCCAGCCGACACGCAGGTGCGTGGGCTCCGCAGTGAAGAAAGGCTCTACGTGATCCACCACGAGCTCAAAGTACCACCGGCGGGGCTGGGCCGAATCTTCCCCCAGAGACAGGAAGATGTTGGGCCTCACGCTTTGGTGATAGAAACTGGACGTGAGTATTGTATTAGCATGTTTTCTACTTCAAAGATATGAAAGTTCCCTTGAGGCATTATGGCAGGATAAAAATAAACAAAAGCATGGACAAAAATATTAAAGTTGGATGCAGCTGTTCAATGTGAAAGAATTTAGAACCAGAATCTTTGCCATTTTGGATCCATGAATGTGTCACAGTAAATAGCAATCACAGAACCCAACTTGAGAATGAATGTCAGTTCTCGTAAGAGGCACCACCCATCCAGCAGCGGAGAGAAGATTCGGACATCGAATAAATTGCACAAGAAGCCAAAATGGTATACATTCAAGCAAACATACCAACGAGGTGTTTTGTTCAAGATGAAGTAGAGGTGACAGAAAGCAAAATGGCTTGAGGACAGATAAGAGTGGATCAGGCGGGTGGCGCAGTGGATTCTTGGGGAGCAGCAGGTGGGAAAAATTTGAGACAAAATAAACAATAAAGCCTGAGGGGAGGGGTGGCTGCTCGATAAAGAGAAGCATGATAAAAGGTGGCAGCTCGGAAGAAAGAAAAGCCAGATGATTGTGGCGCTCTCCCAACCGTTCACATTGCAATTTATCTCGGAGAGAAGGCCTAATGGGTAAAGGTCTTGCTTTATCAAAAAGTCTCAAGTGAAACCGACTAATTGTAAATATGTTGAGTGAACATAAAGACCTCATCGTTGCTCACTAGTAATCCCAATGACCAAGAGGGCCATGATAAAAAATGGAAGGATGGATGTTTTGTGAATACAATGCTGATTGTATTTCTACATCATCAACTACTAAGCGTGTCTTCATTTGACTCTGAACTAATGTTCCAAGACATTTCCATCAGGTACTGCTGAAAAATGGGAGGACAGATGGAACGACAACCTAAAACTAAAATACCCGTGGCAAAGAAAAAGGAGAAGATAATGTCCCAAAAGAGGACTGGTTGCCACATTCAGTGAGAAGTCCCAATAAAAAATCATAAGTAAAACCAGAAAATGACTATGATTAATATTCACTCTGCTGAGCAACTTCTGCGTGGGACTGATTCTCAATTTAAAACTAGAAACGAAGACACCGACAGAGAGCGGTAATTAATCATTAACAGAAGAGCAGCGCAGAAAAGACAAGTGCAGCAGTGGCAAGGATGCTCAAGTGTCGCTCACAAATAGAAAACTTCAAGGATAATAATCCGTGCGTGGCAAATACATGAGAGGAGCGAGAGAAATGCGCCACACGTCACAGACTTAAAGGTGCTGTTTGTTTTCGTCAAGGCTAGCGGTGGCGTCGTGTTCAAAGCGACGATCGGAGTGATGTGCTGTGAAAGGCCTGGCGTCTTGATGCCGGGATGAATTCCTGATGATGAGGCTCGCTCACTGGCAAAAATATTCAGCTCATCCATAAAGTATGACGGGAGTTTTCATATGAATCAGCGTCATGGAATGTGCAAGACGGACTTAAGAAAGAACATTTGGTTCGTTATATGGCCAACTAGGAGGTGAGAACTCAATTGCCTCGCCTTGATAGTTAGCTAAAATAGATAGCTAGAGTCCGCCTACCTGGTGACCCAATTAACCAGCCGAGTTTGCAGCAGTAAGTCTCTCTCGGGCAGTAGATTTTCACAGATGAGGTTCTGATTGGCACGCACGGCAACGCCATGGCACACGCACAAAGAACAAAGCACCTCCAACACCTGCAACCGCCAAACCTGTTAGCACTTGACCCAGCAGACTCCAAAAATAGAGTTTTTCAATATTATGGTTTTAATTAAAATGTTGGAAGCAAGAACGCAGGAGTGAAGCAGACCTTGTGGTTGCATCCATGCTTGTCTAGAAAAGCAACGATAGAGCCGATGTGTCCCTCTTTGATGCTATTTAGTGCTTCTGGACTTTCCACCAAAACGCAGTGCAGAACCTCCAAAACTCCTTCGCATGACATGGGCAAATGTGAAATATGAATTATTGAGTATGCATCATGCTCAGCGTATATTGAAGAAAAATAATAGTGATGGATTTTATTCCTGGAGCTCACCAGAAGAAGCCTCCAGTTGGTCCAGCCTGCTAATGAGCCAGTCGAGCGAACTCGAGAAATGTGCACAGTTTGCGCGGTTTCTCCTAATAAGCGAGGCTGAACAAAAAAATAATATATATGTATGAAATATCGATCAAGAATATATGGAACATCAATAACACTTTGATTTTAGGATTACAAAATCGTGCGTTACCCAGAAGCTGATAAAAATGCCCAAGGACGTTCTCCCAGTTTTGGTTGGCAGCCTGACTAGAGCGATGGAGACGCTCAATGCATTCCAATACCAATTCGATCACTCCCTGCGTATATTAAAAAGCATCCGCCATTAATTTCTTCATGCTGGTTTGATTTCTTTTGTTTCACCTCTTCTTGAAACATGTTCTGCCGACTCTTTAACACGGTTTGGCTCTTTTGTCGAGACTCCTGGCTCTGCTCCTCTGGCGGAGGCTGGAAAAAGCTTATGAGGTCTTGAAGGCCGCGCGTCACATTCATCGCTGGTAAAACGATGGGCTCCACATTTCCTTGCCCATGACAAGAATCGAGTTTCCTAAAGGGAAAAATGATATCAAGCACAAGACTGAGGATTGTGTATAATGCGAATCAAGTCGAGTCAGCAAATGTAAAAGAAAACCTTTAGTTAGCAATTGAGAAAAATATTCCAGAGAATGCCGACTACCTGATAAAAGTAGTGAAGAGGAGCGTTGCGCCATGTATGAGGCTGGCAGTGTGAGATTCTTCCCTCTGAGACCGAGACAGTGTCAACCCATCGTCCATGTGGCCCTCACTGTGCAAGATCGCCTGGAAAAAAATCATCTCAGATGAACGCCTTGAAGTCTTGTCTCTTTTATATGGCGCCAAATTCAAAATATTGGCAAGGCGCCAAGCTGGAATGAGCCGTTTGAAAAATGTCACTTGACCTTCCGCTGAGCTCCTCCCACACACGCAGACTTGCTATCCATGGCTTGGTAGGTGAGCCACAGACCAGAGTCGACATGCTGAAGGTAACACACGGAGTCTCCGTATTTGATTTCTGGGGAGCCCATGCCG
Source organism: Syngnathus leptorhynchus (assembly GCF_054491065.1). Classification (NCBI taxonomy): domain Eukaryota; kingdom Metazoa; phylum Chordata; class Actinopteri; order Syngnathiformes; family Syngnathidae; genus Syngnathus; species Syngnathus leptorhynchus. Next base: position 10,470,712 of record NC_141204.1, on the reverse strand, counting down.
TCCACATGACTTTTTCTTCCACAGTCCAGCTTTTCCTAAAGGTTGATGACAAAAAAAAAGCTAATAAGTCATGATTTTCATGTCATGGAAGTGCAGCGTCTTGATGGCTACCTTGGCAGAGCGGAAGCAGAAGGCAGTCGCGCTAACGTCTGCTTTCTCCCGATCAAGCAGACGGAGGCCTCGTTGGTCGCTCAGGCCTAGATAGCGTCCGGTGGTCACATGGCAGAGTCGAAAGGGCTGCCCCCAGCACACGTGTTTGCCGCTCCACCTTGAGAAACACTTGTTGACTTGACAAGCCTTGGATTTCAAAATCAAGCACTTTCCAAGGACTTCGCATAACATAATTTTATACTGGTGGGCCTGTTTCTACTTACACCACATGCAGGTTCTCCAGCCTCCACAGAGAGCGGGCGTGTCTGCACACGGGGCCGATCTCATACTGCATTATCCTGGATTGAGAAAGACGCCAGATGAGACGTGAAGGGTGTTTTGTCAGGATGACAAAGTCCTCGCAAGTGACCTTTGCAGTTCTTCATCTCGCTCTGCCGTGGGAATCGTCAGACACGCGTCGGTGTGGCTGTGGAGAAGTCTGAGCGTTTCGCCACCTCTCAGGTATCCTGGAAGCAGCAGACATTAAATAATCCAAATCGAAATAATCAATCAAGAGTGCAAATAAGAGGAAGGTTTACCTGGAGCAAGTCCACTTGCGGAGCAGACGGGAGCGACGCTCCATAGAGAGCGGCGGAAGGCCGCATCCACAATCAGAGTGTCGGCCAAGCCTCTGTTGTCGCAGGTCGCGCCAAAGGACACGTGCTGGGGAGCCACGAAAAGGAAATCTAATGCGGTTTGGTTTGACTCGTCGATTACCAAATGAATCGAAAACTTAAAATCGTCCAAATCATCCGATTTTAGCTTGTCAACAGTCACTATTTTTGGTATTCCTTCATGAAAACAGACTGTTAAAAGGTGGACAGGTCAAATGCAAACAAGTAAAGGTAAGTGAACCCTAATCTGGCGCAACAGAGAAATCTTTTTTTTACCAGATATCTCTCTGAGGACACGTTAACCAGAATGAGGTCATCCCCAACACGCACTTTCTCCCCCTCTGACCTCTGTCTGGAAGCCGGATGCACTGTCCACCAACAGGTTTCACCTGCGACACAAACACAAGACGACATCAAAGACAAAAAATTATCCGCTTCTTTACGATGATCTCCGAGTACCCGCTTCATCTTCCTGCAGGCCCACATCAAAAGCCAGCTTGTCAGCGGAGGACTGCGATGCGGACAAGCAGCTGAGATACTGCAAGCAGAAAGAACATTTCACCAAAAAAAAAACAAGTCACTGTGGCCGTGTTGTTTATCCCCGCAGGGAAAACGTCGATGACTCACCATGTCGCTGTACGAATGCTGGAAAAGCACAGCCTGGCCGTACAGAAGGGTGCGGTGGTTGCCCCCAGCTCCCTGTAAAGCACGTTGGAAGACATTTACTGAAAATAGCGACTAGCAAAAAATATCATACTGCATAGATAATAAAAAAAAAAAAAACGATGTAGGGTACAGTCCATAATCCCTTATATCAGGTTTCAAAACTTTTATCAACCCTCCCTGGCAGTTTTATCCACGCATCTACTGTGTGTGAAAATGAAGTGATAAGCAATAGTGTGAGATTACCTCCACAACCAGATTTTCGTTATGTGCCAGCATCTCCTGCAGAGCTCGCACAGACAGACACTGGACCAGAATGAACCCGCACACGGACAAGTCTGGTGGAACATTCTATTGATGGGGGGGAGACCAACAGCAAAACATGTGAAAATGTACTCAGTTCGAACAATTTAGAATTGTTAACACAAAAAGGAAATGTTTCAATTTGTAATGATGTGGAGTGGTTCCCTTTACCTTACAGTTGGAGGTGGCCTCCAGCCTGCACAGTCTGCTGCCAAATCCTTCAGCAGCCAGGCAAACTTTCACATGTTCCTCCTGAGAAGTGAAAACGCTCTGCAGGACCACTTCATCACCCTGACGTGAACAAAATGATAGTGAAATATCCATTATGCAAAAGTGTCAAGCGGCTTGTGTGACTGATCTTAGCAGTGTGTGTGTGTGTGTGTGTCCGCCACCTCCGAGTCGTTGATACCTTCTTTTGAGGCCATTACTGACTGTTGAAGCTTTTTTTTTTTGTTATTATTAGGACATCCTTAAACATTGACGCCATGTCAGAGGGCAAAATTGTATGTTGAATATCTGTCTGGGATTACTCCCTGCATTTCTACAAAATGGAACCAAGACTTAAATAATTAAGGAGTGAATGAAAGGAGGACAAAATGAGTCTCCAGTAGATCTCTGCCACCTCTGTCAAACTTATCTTCATTCAAATTCCAAATGGACTGCATGAAGGCCATCAGGCTTCCCGCATCTATTTAAGGAACATTAGAGCGAGGCAGCGGACGACCTCATTTCAGCCAGGACCACCAACACCTCTTGGTGGCCAGACTGCATAGCTCCATATTGGGAAGATACACTCATTCCACTTGTCCATATCAGCAGCACTCTGCAAGCAGTCAAACACACTGCCCAATGATAAGACACCGCTGGGTCTTGAGATGGTTATCAAGCAGAACCGTTCAAGCATAACATAATTTATTTCCAGGGTTATATTTTTGTACTCTCCCGGATCTTTTCATCCTGGTTTTGACATTGCAGCTTCTGAACATTGCAGGTGACTCAAAGACTCTAACTCCAGTTATTTTATATTTCAGTAGAACCTTTTTTTTTTTTACATTTAGTCGCATTGCATCCAGACTGAAACTGCTGATTTTATAGCTGCTGATCTCATCATCCATAACATTTACTGTGCTCCTTATCGGATAAGATCATATGTTTACAACTGTGATAGCATCGTGCACTAAAGTTGAGATACTGAGGCCATTTGGGGTTTCACTTGTGGCTGAGTAAGCCAAGTAAAACGAGGCTAAGAACTGCACTCTTCAGACGGAGTCCGTGGACTCTGTGGTGGTGTTGAATCATGAAAGTTGAGGAAGAACATCGTATGACCAATATCAAAAATTAAATAAGGACAAAAAAGTTTTGTCAAAGAGTCTCTCCTTAGTGTTACGGTTTAGCTGTGTGTTGCTAACCGTCGGTCATTAACTTTTATTGCAAGACTGGCCTAATTAACATTTATCATCAATTACTTACCGTTCGTAGAAACTGGAATTCGTCATCACCCTCGCCTGAGTCAGACATTATTTCCAAATTTGCCGGCAGTTGTAAGAGATGCAGGAAAAACTGGAGAAAGTTGTGAGCTGTCAGTGGAGGTATACAGTTTGTCCAATGGGAGTGGTCTTTAGGTCCCATGATGAGAAGGAAGACATGATGAAGCCACATCGCTCGCATTGGCGGGAACGGTGCTATATTCAACATAAGTAGGAGATATTGCACTTTAAGACTTTTGACTCCAATTTCAATTTATCCATCCATTTTCTATACCGCTTGTCCCCCAATTTTATTTTACTCCAAGATAAATAAATAAATAAATAAATAAATAAATGAATACATCCATTTTCTGTACCGCTTTGTCCCCACGGGGGTCGCGGGTGTGCTGGAGCCTATCCCAGCAGTCATCGGGCAGTAGGCGGGAGACACCCTGAACCGGTTGCCAGCCAATCGCAGGGCACACAGAGACAAACAACCATTCGCACTCACACTCACACCTCGGGGCAATTTGGAGTGCTCAATTGGCCGACCAAGCATGTTTTGGGGGTGTGGGAGGAAACCCATGCGGGCTCAGGGAGAACATGCAAACTCCACACAGGGAGTGTCGGAGGTGTAATCGAACCCGCATCCTCCTAACTGTGAGGCAGACGTGCTACCCAGTGCGCCACCGAGCTGCCCTAAATAAATAAATAAATAAATAAATAAATAAATAAAATAAGATGTTGATAAGCAATTTAGATACATCTCGTTCACTGAGTCTCCAGATTCTGCTTTGAGCTCCTACCCCCGAACACCCGCGATGCAGCACTCGCTTATTCTCCTATTTCCCGATTTTTATTTTTTTATTTTGTTTAGCAACCCAATTTTGGTGAAAAAGGCTTACTGGCAGTATACCCCCACCTAATAAAGAATTTGGAGGGGGCAGATGGATTTCTTAACAGAAAAACACCACACAGAGCAGAGATTGTTTGAATACCATTTATTCCGTTTTGTTCCTTGGGTACAATGAAAAATAACAGGGGACAAATCTAGCTGTTGTTGGCCACATTAGAGTTAATGAGTGCAAGTCTAAAAAGAAAAAATATGTTGAAACATGCATGAGCAAAGGCAATTTGGGTAATAATTCAACACAATAGTAAACATATTTAATCAGCACATACATTAAAAGCATAAAACACAGATAAACATTTAAGAAAATTTTTATCGATATTTACTTTTGTGTCTTGTGTGTAAGCCTTTAAAGCATTAGTGATTCTTTATATTTTACTTTTGCATTCATCTATTTGGGAAACATATTTGGGGGGGGGGTCAATTTGGGTATTTGTTAAATGAGTCATTAAGGAATCTGAAAAAGCCTTCTTAGATGGCATCAGGCTCTGAGTGAACACGGTCTTCCCAATGGGTAACTTACAGAATTAAAACAATGCATTTCAATTTGAGTGTGAATATTTCAGTGAGTCAAGCGGGCATCTTTCAGCAGACATCTCTAACGAATCAAGCCAAATATTGATCACAATTGAAGCTCCCTTCATTACAGACTCCCTAAATTCCTAAATGAGAAAAAGTTAGCAGGGAGGCGGTTGCCACGTGGGGTTGTTAAAGGTCACTCTCCCCATAGAGGGCGGTGGAGAAAGCGGTGTAGTCCAGCGCCCCCGGTGGCGCTCCCGGGGACCCGTACGGTGGCATCCTTGCGATGCAATATTCAGCTTGCTCAGGAGGAAGTTCTCTCCTCAGCTCGTCCACCAGAATGTAGGGCTGTGATGCAAAGCAAATAGGTGAACTTGCAAATTCCAAACTGTCAGTGTGCAGCATCAAGATTATTCATAAATGAATAAATACAAACCTTGTCTGCCGCCAAAATCCGGAAGGATGCCACAACCTGCTCGGCAGTGTCGGTATCTGCGGTTTCTCTGGTCATGAAGTCAATGAAAGACTGGAAGGAGACGACTCCGGTGCCGTTGGGGTCGACAAGGATCATTATCCGGGCGAACTCCACCTCGCCCTGAACGGGTCAAATAAACAGCGGTTTTGAATTTTTTTAAGCACAGGCTTCCTGTGTGTGCCTGAACCTCATGCGTGCAAATTTAAAGCACCTCACCAAATCGTAGCCCATTGAGATGAGGCAGGCTCGGAAGTCATCTGTCTCCATGGCACCGTTTTTCTTCTGTAGTTGGAGGGGTCATCATATACAAGTTATGAACAAGAAAGGGAGAATGTTTATATATGATTGGATGCGTAAAAAATTCCACAAGACCGGCCAGTGAGAAGACAGTCGAGCAAACAATAATACATGAATAATAAATCTTAAATATATTATTCATTTGGCTGGTTTGAGTTCAATCTTCCCCCATAAGAAATGTGAGGGTGCAGTAATTTGGCCTTAGTCTGCTGTCCATCATCAACAATATTTTGATTATTGACTGATGGATGTAACTTTGATGAAGCATATATTTGGAGCTGGCATTGACTGTACATCCAATCTGTGTGTTTACCCTGAATTCACAGTGACATGTAAAATATATATTGGACTGCCATGGTGTATATCCTAATTTTGACACATAAGAGCAAAGAATTTAAATTATGTCACTCGAACCATGAAGCGGTACAAGCCCAGCAGAATAGTCAGAGTAGACTAAAGCTGAGATTAAAGTTTGGCACTTTGTGTGTTTCAAGATGAAATGAACGCACAATATTTGATGCAAACCGTCTAAGGCGCAGCAATTAATGGCAATCTTTACCCGATCGAAGTGGTTGAAAGAAGATCTGAATTCGTTCATCTGCTGCTGGCTGATACCCTTGGCGTCGCGGGTCAGGATCTGGGTTTCGATCTCGTTGATAGTGCGGGCCACTGTCGTGAGGAGCAGCTCCCAGCCCACGCGGATGTGCTACACGTGCGGTTGCCACGACAACGTGGAAGACAGTCCATGAGAACCGGACGGTAGACAACAATGACAAAACATTTTTGATTGTGGCCTTTGGGCAGCACAGTGCGCTAACAGTTAGCGCATCTGCTTCACTATTCGTTTGCAACTTGTATAAATGGATGGAAAGTCATTGAGCAAGAATCAAACATAAAAAAAACATAAATAAAGCAAAAAAAAAAAAATGCCCGCCAAGATTGTACCTCCATAGTATAGTTGGTGTGTTTGTTGTCAAACACCAGCGACTCCTGAATGAGCTGGTGGTCTCCCTCCAGTTTGTCGATGTTGGGCTTGTAAGCGACGATGACGTGCTCGCACTGCTTCAGTTGGGTCATCTGGTCCTCCAGGGTGCCCCTGATCTCCAGGGAGCAGCGCCCAATCTCCTGTTCGACAAAGCCAATTGGTTGGATCACAAGAACTTGTTTTGAAATTACAGTGTCCACCGTCCAATTCTGAGGATGTCTCCTCACTGACCTACTTTTATGTACAATGAAATATGATTATCCTGCATTAGATGAACATGTCACGTCTAACCTCCATCCTGGCCTGAATCCAGGGTCCAATGAGATTAGCCTGTGCGGCAAACTGCCGCCTCAACCTTTCGTGGGAATGCTGGCATGCCAGCTCTTCCTGCATGGCGCTATCTCGCTGAGGAACCAACTTCTTGACCTGAAATAACACACGCAGACGGGTACGGAGAAACGTGACGAGCGAACAGGTTTGAAAGGGGCGGCGGTGGCGGCGGTGGCGGCGGTGGCGGCGGTGGCGGCGGTGGCGGCGGTGGCGGCGGTGGCGGCGGTGGCGGCGGCTACCTTGTCCCATTTGACAAGCAGCTCGTCAGTTGTGATGGTGCTGTAAGGGTTGATAATGTTGGCCTTGATCCCGTAGCTCTGGGAGATTTTCTGCACCTCATTGTGGATTCCCAGGATGGCCTGTCGCTCAGCGTCCGCCTCCGGGAGAGTCGCTTTGAACTGCTCGTGAGCCGCAATTAGACTCTGGAGGGCAGGCGGAGGGGAAGAGGGAAGTGCTGAAACACTGTTAAAATGTCGACGTTCTGTCAGGTCTGATCATTTTTTTCAGCGTACATGTTCCGCGTGACCAATCATCAATCAGTTTGAATTGAAATCAGATGAAACTAAGTTAACCACATCAACTTCCTTTCTCTCTCCGCCACATCGTCCGTTGCCCACCTGGACTTCCTCTACTGTGTGCACCATAAACATGTCCTGGAGGTCTTCCATGGCTCCCTCCATCCAGTTGTTGAAAGGAGCCGAGCGCTTGGCAAACTCCAGGAACAACTGCTCGATGGTCTCCAGCAGCTTATCTGTACGCTGTAAGAATGACGACAGCACATAAATCCTGGAAAACAAAGACTCAAAACGTCCACGATGACCTCTTCTAAATCCCATTACAAATAGCCCCCCCACCCCACGCACCTGTTCTGACGACTAACCCCAGAAAGAACAACATTAGAATGGCCTCGTCAACCCCGACTTTGGCTCGGTCAGAGGGGGATTGTGTTGAGTGGGACGCGAACAGACAACGGGGCCTCTGTCGCTGTCATTCACACTTAATCCGCAGACCTTTTCCTGGGCCCTCATACACTTGTGGGTCAGGAATGGTCAGCGTGGATCAGAGGAAGTGGCTGGTGGGCCTGGAGCCAGTTAGAGGCCATGTGATGACAGCCACGTCTCCATCCAATACCATATGAAAAGGGCTCTGGATATTTTGATGGAAAACCAATCTGTATCTACTGATGTGGATCATTAGCGCACTCTGGTGGAGACTCGTCACACATGCCAGCACATACACATAACATGATCGCGGGCATGATCCGGGTTCTTCTTGCCCGTGTACTTGAATGGCCCTCACCTCCAATCCCTCCCTCCGTTTCTGGGTCAGGGTTCCCAGCCGGTCCCACAGGTCGCAGATGCTCTGGCAGCGCAAGTTTACAGCGGCCACGTCATGGTAGTCCAGCTCACTGAAAAAAAAAACAAAAAAAAACATGGAGCTTAATGGAAGATATGCCCCCCCCCCAAAAAAAGAAAGAAATGTAGCATTTTTTGGGAGGAATTTTGTTTGGCGTAATGGATGATGAATACCCTAAAAATGTCCAATTGTCCAGTACAATGACAAATTTATTTTCATACTACTCAGACATACTTGAGCTCCTGCGCGATGGCAGCAATCTGCTCCACTCTGTCTTGGTGGGCTGCCAGGTCGCTCTCAAAGGCCTCATGTTTTCGAAGCAACGCCTTTATTTGCGTCAGTGTGGCTGTTTCGTAATCCTTCAGGGAGAGCAACATTTCTTTGCCTGATGATGGAAAAATAGGAGAAATTCAGATTCAAACATGGACTTTCCGATGGTGATAATGAACACTGCGGAGGCTCCGGACAGACTGTGGACTTTTTATATCTTCTCTATGTTGAACTGCTCACCACTGGCCCAATTTTCATGATTGGTGGCTTTTTGGCGAAACTTTTCAGCCAGGTGGTCCAGCCTCTCCAACCTGCGAATCTCTGTGAGGAGCCACTCTTCGTAACCCTTCTCGGCATGCTCCAAGCCCTGCCAGGCTGCGGCGATATCCTGGAGGCAAGATAAATGGGAGAAAATTCAAAAAGAAAATCACCACACGCTTTCAGAGTGAAAGAAGGATTGGCAGTAACGTACCGACACCATCTTGCCCTCGGAGGGCATAAAGGCGGGCCGGTTGCTGATGCGCAACTTGGTCTGCAGGGTGTTGAAGTTGATTTCCAGCTGGCACTTCTCCTGCACCTTGGGGGGCTTGTGCTGGCGCCGATAGTCACGGAAGTCCTCCAGCTTCCTCTGCATCTCTGCCATGGTCTTCTCCGGAGTCCGGTTCTCCAGCCAGGGAGTGGTGCGGCGGATCCACTCCAGCAGCTGGATGCCAAAATCATTAGGACAAAATTACGACGTGACACAAGCGGGAATGCTGCGATATAGCTTGGCATGATTTATTGGAATAGCTGAAAATGAGACAGTCACAACATAAGAATCTGAAGATGGACGTCAACTTGCACAACATTTTTCAACATCGTCACCTGGCTGGCCAGCCTCTCGTACTCTTCCATCAGCTTCTCATTCTCCTGGTTTACCCCCAACACCTTACAAATTCTATTGGCGGCCGTCTCAGCCTGAAGGGGAAAAAAAACGGACAGTTATTTACGCCGCTGTAACATTATGCACACTTTGAAGATTACATTCAGTGAGTCCAAAGTGTGGCATATTAGCATATATATGGCAAAGCACATCATATCATATGAGTGGATGATTTTGCCAACCTGCTCAGCGCCGGCAAACGCGTGATAGAAGCAGGACACGTAGGTCATGATGGCTCTTTCGTCAGGCTTGGGGGTATTGATGATATCTGGGGGTCAAAATGAAAAGAAGAGAAAGAAGAGACATTATCGCGATTGAAAAGATGACAGAAGGTACAATGAAAGCTGCTAGCAATGCTCAATGACCACCCTTCCAGAATGGAAGACTTGATCAGCTATTTCAAGCCCGAGTCCATTCGACTAACTGAAATGAAAAAAATAAACTTTTCACTTTTCCACACATGATTACCTTCAGCATCGAGCATTTTGGGAATGTCGAGGTGTTTCTCGGCTATGTCAAAAGCCAGGTTCAGGTTCCCCAGAGGATCATCCTAAATAAAGCGATACAATTCAGTGTGACTAAACAGCAATGCTGGACTTAAAATGCCGGCAGGCCTGACCTTCATGCAGCGGCGGACACGGTTAAACTTCCTCATCATTCGCATGCATTGCTCATTTATCAAAAAACTTCTCGCTTTTATGAGATTGAAGTGCGGAGTTTGATCAATGAGGCCGCTCGTGTCTCAACGGGGAAATCGATAACGTTTTTCCGTAACAATTGCGAGAATCCGCTTGATGACTCCTTCTGTCGTTAATTGTGTTTCGGAACAAGTCGTTCATCTTGTGCGTCGCGATGGGTTGTTAAACGCTGACAAGAACCGAGCAATCGGCAGAAGTTTTTGATTAAAACCTCTCGCGAGGACGAGCAGCCCTGCGGTATTTGCCACGTGACGGTGAGAGCAGAGGGCAAGGCCCGGTCTGGGTCACGTGTTCGTGACCGTTGGAAGTTAAAAGGCGAGGCCTTCACATCGCGACGACAGACGAGTCACTCAAGCTGAACGGCCACACGGGCCACACTGAACTGAATAACTAAAATAATGACAAATAAAAAATGACACTACTCTAAAGGAATGTTTTTATATTTCTGAATTATGAGTTTGAACTCAATCCATAGTGCACAGTTAAGTGTGTTTTGATCGGCTCACACTGTGAAACGTTATGACTGCGTGTGCATGTCAGTCACACGGCATGCCAGGTTACAGGTGACACGCACACACAAATGCACGAACGCGCGACACCTTGCTGAGCTTAGAGTAGTCGAGCAGGTCGGGTCTGTGTCTGTGAATCAGGGCGCAGAAGGCCAGGCCGTCCTTCCAGCTTTAGCGGCCCATGAGCAGAGAGAGCCAACATGTCAGTTCACTTGACAGAGGCTCCTCTGAGCAAAGCAAGCCAGCTCCTTCAAGGCCATTTAAAATGGGAGTTTGGTTTTATGCTAAACATTTGGCTGAAATCTTGGTTGTGCAACATATGATTAAATGGTTTGTTGAATTTAGAGAAATGCTTAGGCAGACTTAAGCTCGGAAACGTAGCATTTGTGTTATTCTGAGTGATCATCGGTTGACCTACCTGACATGGAAGTTCTGGACATTGACATTCCTGTAGGGGGCAGTCTTTCGTTGACACCACAAGAGGAGGCCCTCTTTGGCAGATGTTTCTGCGCAGATGTTAGCAAACCGTAGCTGACAAAGTCACAGACGCTTTTTTGGGAATATTATATTTTCAGCGATTTTTTTTATTTTTTTAACCACACCTTCAACAGAAATGTCCTGAATGGCAAAGCGGAGGATTATTGTCCAGATCATTCCAAGGGTCATCTTCACATTCCCGTCCACAATCTCTGAAACACAAAAACAAATCGTATTAGCAAACGCGATGGTGATATTTTTTTTCCCTTCGGTATATTTTTGCTGACACTTCTGGTACCTTCAGCTCCAATGGAGACCAGTTTTACCCCTTTGCTGGTGATGAAGTCCAGTGCTTTGTTGACATTAGCAATCTTGTGAAAGCGCATCTTCCCTCTGTCCGGTTTTGGTAACCGCTCACCTGCCAATATGCCATTGTCAGAAGGTCATGTGAGCAAATACTGCACACAGTGAGGGAAACATTTCATAAAACAAATGGACAGCAGTGCACACAGAAAATAATCAAGCACATGAAACTTCAAATTCAAGATCTGACCTGAGATCACTTCCAGAAGCAGCATGAGCTTCAGTCCGTTTCTCAAATCTTCTTCAATGTTTTCAATTTGAGTGCCAGCTTTCCTCAGGTGGGAATTGCACCAGGCAGTGAAGGTCTGTCAGAACAAAGACACCAAATCAATTCAACTTTGATGACAGAACATAATTAACTGTCATATTCTGCAGCAGCTTTATGCAGACCAGTGCAAAGTTCCAGAAGGACCATAAACAGCAATAATGGAAACCGGTCGATGAACTGCTGTGTGTCAAGCTTCAGAACTCAGATGCTGATCCTCTGCAATTGTACTTTGGTGAAATATGTAGGTAACAATGTCTCAGATCCAAAGTCTTACAACTTGTGGCGTTCCCCTGGGCTCAAACCTGTGACTCCTTTTGTTTTCTGAACATGATTCCATTAGGCATTTTTCAGTTTTATGTTGCTGAAATCTACATTTTCTCATTAAATTTAGGAAACACTGACCCAGAAGCGTCAAATGTCACCTCTTTTCATCCATCGCATCAGAACAAATGGGCTTTGTGTGATACTGTAAATCTTGTTAAGATGGAATGATTGTCCCTCACCTCCTATTTTTGTCGGTTCTCTCACTCGCCAACAATGGATGAAGAGCCGGGAGCCCAGTACAGAGCTCAGCATTCCGGCTGATATAAGGTGTTAAATATAGAGTGCCCTGGGGTGCTTCACGATAAGGGACCCACCGGGAGGGAATAACGTCAGAATGTGTCGTCGTGTCAGCGAGAGTGAAAATGTCATGTGGACGGAGAAATTGTTTCCTGTTGTCCATCACTGTGTGGCTACTTGAAATGTGATTGGTAGCAGGCGAAAGGTGGCTCTCTTATCTCAAGCATTCTTCCAGGTCACACTCATTACAAAGTCAGGATTCTACTCAATTATCCATCCAACCCTTTTCTATACTGTACCACTTGTGTGGTGCAAAGCCCATACAGGTGGAGAGTCCCCATACAAACGAAACAGTCATGTCCTCGTGTAAATTCAACTACATGACGCAACTTGAGGATTGATTTTCAGATCCTTGCACAGCCTGTGGTTAGAAAGTACAAATACATTTCCCCGTTGGGAGTAAAAAGGTAGAGCGAGATCTCCCTCGGGGTGCGTGACTGTGAGCTGCTGCCATCCTTGTTAACTACCGCAGCCTGCTGGGACTCGGAATAGAGTCGCAAGAATCCCGCGGCCCACGTTTCCGAGCACTCAGTTTCCCGACCGCATGGCCGGTGACGGCTGCACTAAAAATATTTATGAATCACAAAGAGCAGGGACCAAGCCTCTAAGTCTACAGGCTGGTGCCACTGGGGACCAGCAAGGTAAGACTGACGGGCCTTAGAACGATGATGGAAAACAGATGTCTAACTACAAAGACAAATTCATCATACTGTCCATCATACTGTCTTCCTCCTTCACTCAGCTTTTTATTCACATTCGACATCACACTGCCGTCTTCTGTAAAGAAATTTACAAAATATTTGATTGGTAAAATATAGAAATGCATGTCGCAACCAAGTCTTGGTAGCTCATCATGCAATTATGGTGAAAATGTGTTCTGGCTGCAATACGTGACCCTGAGCAGAACTGTGAACGTTCACTGTGAATGCCAGGCACGAGAAAGGCCACCGTGCTGGGTCACGGAACAACATGAGCACCGTGGCCAGAAAGCAACTTACCATCTACAACAATGTAGAAGCAACATACTCCAGCACACTCCCTCACCTCCACTTGTAACAAGGGGAGGGGGGGGCGGGATATGTAATGGAAAATCTGCTATATATACATCCAATCTGCCCCGTACTGTCTCTACCAGCCACGACACACTGTACCACAATGTTGTGTTTCTAATATTTTGAATAGCTTATTTAGTTCTGTAGGCGTCAAACTATTATGAAGGATCAAGTGTACACATGACACCACTGCTAACCAGTGTACCTAATAAAGTGTTTAGTGGGTCTACTTTACACTCTATTTAGTCTGGGCCGACTGATGTGGATTTTTTTTTTAGGCCAACGCCAATTTTGATATCTGGCAGAAAAACGAATTCTGATAAATCCCATCAATCTGCTGATTACAACTGAACTGAGTAATAACTTGTTTTTTGGACCGTTAATATTAAGAAAGATGAATTACAGGCAGAACATTTGGAGGTGAAAGAACTTGTGCCTCCAGCAGTGCAAAGAAGCCAAGTCATAAACCCCTAAAATCAACTGTGAGCATGGGGGGCCCGAGGCTAAATTCAGTCAGGCTGGTGCAATATTTTCTGCGTGCCGTCGCTATAAACAAAAGAATTCCGCGCCAAGGACAGCGACTTAGCCCTACTACAATCCCTGCCCGTGGCAGTGGTTAAAATTAGACACAGCGTCCATTCTAAATCCCGAGAGCGTCATCATGTGTTGGGAGCATCTGTTGACAGCTCACATTCCGAACGTATCACCCGAGAGAGAGCAGGGCCGCTGGAAAGCGAGGCTATTGTTAGCCTAACTGCTACCCGCCGCATCCAAAGACCCAGCGGGACACTGCAGGAGTCCATCACTGGATGTTTGGCACATTTTACTTCACTTGGCAGAAATTCTGAGCTAACATTAAGTCATGGAAAATTTTGACTTGTAAGACACAGTTATTGTACTTGAATTGTTGGAGTCACTGTTGTCTTACCAGCTTATGCTTTGTCGTCAATGAAGCCCAAAGGTTAACCCAAACATGGTGAAGAGGCATTTAGCTGTCATGCTGCATGCAAATGATATAACAAAACGAGTCAGACCCAAGTGTAAATAATTCTAAATGTCTTTCGATCCTTTGCGAATGAGTTCAAATGTCAATCTTCGTTCTTTTAGTAATTTTGGTAAGACACTTTTGTTGCTTTTGAATGTCTTGAGTTTCTTTGTGAATGCTTCTAATCTATTGTAGAGGTTGTGAAACACATTGACTTGCCTTGTGTATAAAATGTGCAAAACTCACTGCTATTAATGAGGCAAATCTGCATTAATTGAGCGCTATCTGCTATCCTAATGACATTATGCCATCGTTGACGTTTAATGCCTTCGTCACGAGATGTCAATTATTGCCGTTTTGCTTCATTAGTAGTTCTCTTACTATAGTGTGCAAATATGTCAGTAGACAATAGTTAGTCTTTATTGTCCACGAGTGAGGACTAAAAGCTGTCAAGTACATAGACCTTATATGGATACTTATGATGTCAAATGCTCGAACCACATCAAACGTCGTTAATGATGTTTTGAGAATAATTGTCAATTGTTTGTCGATGTGAAGCCCTTTGAGACTGCTTGTGATTTAGGGCTATACAAATAAATTTGACTTGACTTAATTGTAAGCGTCATCGTTGAGGGATTTTGGTGGGTTCCAGGACCACCTTTGGACTTACTTTTCTCTGCTGTTGCTCCCAAGCCGGGTCGAGCAGCATGTCCCGGTCCCAATCATCCTCCTGGAGCATGTACTCCTCCTCGTAGCCGTTGTCGTAGCGCACCGTGGTCTCCATGTGGGTCATGGTCATCATCTTAAGGGGCTTCTCGAAAGTCGACTTTAACTTGAGTCAAAAGAACAAATTCAGTTGTAAAGAACACTTGAGGTTCTCTCTCACTCTGTCATAGACACGCACACTTCGCCCTTATCCCCCCGACCTGACAGACGTCTGGCCCCGGTTGCCTCCAGCCGGGACGGGAGCTGTGGGTTATCGTTCGGAGGGGCGTGGTCACGTGACCCATGCAAGCCTTCCCGTTGAGGTCGCGAGCTCTCTTGTGCTCGCGCATGTAAAACCCAAAAGGACACTAGCTCAAAGTTCATAAAAACAGCTTTTAATATCTTACGAAACATAAACGAGGACTGTCAAAACAATAACACAATAAATGGCTTGGGTCATATAAATTAAAGTGTTCTTCACAAAACCCACAAAAAAAAAAAAAAAAAGCACCAAAACTGCTGGGGGTGTGTTTGACTTGGACATCTAAGTCCTGATTTTATGTAGATGTGTATATGTTCAAGTGGCTGTTAATTTACGAGACTATCCATTTATACACCCATCAAACGCGTGTGTCAGAAATGTTCCAGTACTGGTATCACATATGGAGTGAACCATGGACCGAGCCCAGCCTGTAAATAGCAGATATCTGCAAATGAACAGATTTCTGAGTTCTGAAAAAAACCCAAGCGACAGCTCAAAACTTGAAAATCTCATAAGTCAAGGCACTTGTATCTCAAAGCATCACACGCATGAAAAGCTAAGAAAAAGCAAGGTCAGGTGAGTGGGTCGGATACTCAGAGTATTGTCGGGCAAAGGACGCAACATCTCTTTGTAGACATGCTGGTTGGCGGTCTGGCCGATTTAATGGAGAACACTCGGAGCTTGAGTGTGCAATGTAACTTTCGTAACACCAGTCTTGAAACATTTCACATAAACACCTTTGGGCAATTTCAAACCTTGAATATTGTGAGGCAGACATGCTAAACTCTTGTGCTCACATTATGCCAAAACTACTTGAAACGTCTTCGGCAACTATGACAAAATCTATTAAACCTTTATTTCATGCTGTCCCTGCGATCTGAAGACTAACTTGCATCTAATGCGCTGCGAGTTGGTGGCGATCGCTTAGTAAAATTGTCGCGCAATGACATAGTGTAAACTTGCGAGAAGGTGCGTGAAGGAGTGAATGCGTTCGGCTTCTGAAGAATGTCAACCGGCAGGAGTGCTGAGGGTAAAAGGGGGGGGGGGGGGGGGTAGTGTTAACTGCAACTGAAGGATAGCATAGCCACAGCACCCGAGGTCAAACAGAGTGCAATGAAAACCACAAGAGAGTGAAAAAGGCACAGTGTGGCGATCCGGGCAACTATCTACACTGACGCTGTCCAAACAAACTCGAGGGACTTGGAGTGCGACGGCTGGAGGAAATAAAGGGAGTGTTTGAGCTTGGCGGAGATGAGCCATTTGGAACCCAAGCATCCATGATGTCTGATCCGTGTTCGGCACGAGGAGGTGAGGCGGGACTGCTGGGGGTTGTTTTCGGTTCCAATCAATCAGTCTCATTTAGCCCACATGGTCGCCGCCACTCTTGTCCCCGTTCGTGAATCCATTTGTTTGATACTAAAGAGCAGGAAGGAACAAACCAAATGTTACTCCACTTAATTAATCCACTTTCCTTCTGCTCTTTCCATTCGAGGAACTCACCCCACTTGTTGCCCACCAAAACGGGACAAGCAGCATGTCGCGTGCTGTAGTCCCCCTCCCCGCTGGGAAAGAGGTTGTACCAGAACACTGCAGTTCCCTGACGAGAAAAGACAACACACATAAGCCACAAACACAGATCATCCAAAAACAAATTTGACCTTAACACCCCTCCCCCCACCCCTAGATGGACTGTTGAGCATAAATCAATACAAAATCATTCAACACATTAGAATTTAAATGGAGCTTTGACCTCCTGAGAGTTTTTAAGCCAGCAGTCCAGCTCATGCTGACCTCACACGCTTGAAACAATTTATTTGATTTAATGAAAAAAATAACAACACACACTTGCTTTTGTGCAAGCATTCAATATTGACAGTCAGTCATGTAGCAATGGGAACCTTTTGAGGCTGAACCGATGCTCCGACATCTGGGAATACTGTGGCGCCCCCTGCTGCCACGTCACTCATCTACAACAAGAAGGGAAAACAACTCCAGCGCTTCCATTTTTTTTCTTTTTTTCCTCACTCCTCAGTTGTTCATCAAAATAATGATGCATGGGGCGGGTATGAATGTCAAGACTCACATAGAAGAGCCACGTTGCTATGCGGTTGCCCGTTCCCAGCTCTTTGAAGGCGTCCGGCTCGTCTTTCTGAGACGACACAATCAAAGTCAGGTTCTGAGTTCTGGCGTTGAAACCATCCCAAGGTGTGTGTGGACATACCCTTCCGAAGTCAAAGTGGGGCTCGTACTGACCGCCGACGCCGTAATTTGCCACCTGCAGCTCTTCTGCTGTGTCCATTTCCAAACCGGTGAGATCCTCGATCCTCTGGTTAATTTTTTCGATGATGGGATCTTCATAGCCTGTGAGCCAAGCGCTGGAACAGAGCGAGGCCGGGTGAGAAAAAAAGCATCGGCAGCGATTGCAGGCGGCGGTAAACAAAGTCTCAATGAACGAGCAAGCCAAGAGAGGTTGCATGCTGAAGGAAACGGAAAGTAATGAAAAAAAAAAAAAAACACGGGTGCAGAGGGGACAAAGTGAGAGAAGAAAAAAGAACAAAAGCCCAAGATTCAGAATCTCCAATCAGCTCAGGTTTCAGGGTTGTGGGTGATTTTAATAACTACTCAGACTAGTTTAGGGTTGACACTAGATGAACATTATTCAAAATATTCCTGAAATAATTTCACACCAGGCATATGTGTGTTGTAAGAAGGTAGGACGGCATTTGCATTTCCTTCATGACTCT
Source organism: Syngnathus leptorhynchus (assembly GCF_054491065.1). Lineage (NCBI taxonomy): Eukaryota > Metazoa > Chordata > Actinopteri > Syngnathiformes > Syngnathidae > Syngnathus > Syngnathus leptorhynchus. The sequence goes on along the minus strand of NC_141204.1, from coordinate 10,452,768 downwards.
ATGTGACTCTTTGGCCAAGCAAGACGTTCCCTCATGTGTCTTGCACAGTGAGTTCAACAGAAGGTCAAATTCACATTCCGCTCCACATTCCTTGAACCTTCTGTCAAACAAAATCAGACAAATTATGACCTTGCAAATAACGTGCACACATTTCCTGCTTTAAGTCAACAACTAAGAGATTTTTAATGTGGGGAAAACCAGTAAAAAGAAATTGTGACGTCAATACAAAAACTGGGGAGTGGTAAAGTTAAGAAAAATATGCCAGTAATATATAAATAATGAACATATGAAAAGTAACTGTTTAATTGCCACTGTCCTCCAAATCACTTCCCATTATTTACAGTTGCTTTTAATGGACACCACTATAATTGTAGCACATCAATACCATGTTAATGGTCTATGCTTTCGCTATCTATAGAGCTAGCTAGCTAGTATGAAGCTAGCCATGTATTTAATCTTGCCTTTGAATTGTCTGACTTGCTGATATGGAGGCTGAGAGTGCGTAGGAGAACTACAGCAGCTGTAATCAGTTCATGAAAGAATGCAGCAGAGTAGAGATTCATGACAGAAGAAATATTCATTCTGCGCCCGAACTTGAGCATTCTCGTTAAAAAAAGTGTTGGCCGAGCCAATTCCAGCCTGAGACGAGAGTTGTGACAATGCAATAGTCTCAAACGAGCACCATTGCCATTTTTTTCATTTTGAGCCAAACTGCGAGGAGTTGCTTCGACCTGTTCCCCCTTACCTCTTGGAGACTCTGTATAGGGCTGTAGTAAGCTTCCCAGTTTGGGGGTCATGCACCGTGGCTCGCCTTAACTAAGGGGGTTCCCCGCCGTGAGGTGGATGCAGAGGGTGGACGGAAAGAGAAGCAGTAAGAGAGGAGGAGGAAGGAGGGAGGGAGAGAGAGAAAGAAAGAGAAGAGCAGAGAGAGTCACTAAATGTCAACGTTACTGCTTCAAAATAGCCCAGAGAGTTTGTTTCATGAGGCACAACCTTTCGCACCATTTTGCCTATGAAACAACTCCGGGCTCATGACAAAGCAACTATGTTAATATCAACTATAACAGGAGAAAAAACAAAAAAGAGGAAGAAGGGAAGAGGAGCAATGCCACTTCCTCCATCTGCGCTTTCCTCCTCTGTTGTGGCAAACCCTGGATGAAACTTACCTTTTACTGATCCTGTACGGCGCCGTCTCCAGCACTCCCGTGGTGGGATTGGAGATGGTGGCTCTGCGCAGCTGTGAAGCCAGGCAGAGGTTTTACCACACACACATGGCCATGTGTGTGTGTGTGTGTGTGTGTGTGTGTGTGTGTGTGTGTGTGTGTGTGTGTGTGTGTGTGTCTACACGCTATTTTCTTCTAAGCCATGACCACAAGAGCAGCTATTTAGCGTTGGCCTTTATGGCTGGGGTGTGGTAAAATATGTGTTCTTCTTTTAAATTTATTTCAAACTTAACTATCTAGTGCTTGACAATGGAATTAGGCCAAATATAAATGAGCGTTAGTCCAAAATAGTGTCAAATCAGCAGAATAGCGGGATCGCGAACATGGAGCCCATGATGGAGTGGGTTTAACTGTGTTTCATTCCAGCCCCATATTGGGCTCCTGCTGAAGTGCACACTTTAGCCACTAGGTGGCAGCATAACACATACAAGAAAACACACAAACAAAGAAGAGTTTCACAACTAAGTGACTCAGTAAAATGCATTAGTGAGTTACATTTTCCAACTATAACAATAAAACAAGCCGACTTTTGAGACGACTTACCCTCGGCTTGGCCAGCTTTTTGACCTTGTCGATTTCTTTGTCAGAGATGATGTTGAGGAAGCGGACAATGTACGGGCTGTCCCACTCATCTTGCTGCTTGACTGGTCCCAGCACATAGAACGGGTTGCGATTGTTGTCATGGTAACGGCAGAACAGCCGGCTTGCCCTACGGGGAGTCTTTGGAGTGAAGAAAAACAAGTTCAAAACCAAAATATCCTTCGAGCACGAGCATATTTTTGTAATCTAAAAGTCTTTCTCACCATTTTGATGCCCTCTCCGCGACACAGCATTTCGTACTTCTTCCTCTCTGGCATTAGAGTGAAGGAATTCCTGTCCTTCTTCTGCTTCTTCTCCTTGTTGACAGGCACCTCTTTATTCTCAGGCTCTTTCTTTACGGCACTTTCCTCTGTTTCCGCCTTTCTCTGCTTCTCCAGCTGGAACTCGAAGTACTTCACATTGCCTTTGGCCCGCTGATGTTCTGGATCTGAATGTTTGGGGGGGACGAATGCAACTGCTGTCAAACAAAGACATCTTAAACTGTGCTGTAATTACATTTCAAGTCAACTGGAGAGCAGTTTTTAAAATATCACCATATCGGTTTTGTTCAGCTGACATTCTGGTTCAGGGACTAACCGAGTTCAAGGAGCTGCTTGGTGTACACCAGGGCGCGCTCCAACTCCCCTTGCTGGTAGATAGCGTAGCTGAGGTAGTCCAGCACAGTGACCATCTCCACAGTGGACTCCTCACCGTCCTTGATCTGTTTCAGGGCCTGCGACATCCATAGCTCTGTGTGGTAGTAGTCCACGTCCGAGTAGGCGATCTTTCCCAGTTCGAAACAGTCCTCGGCTGTCATGAAAGTCTTGTGCTTCACTCCTGATGTGCGCACGTGGATTTTGACATGATTGCACAAGAGCACAAACAGAGACAAACAATATTCCAATTATATTTTTGCCATTTTGTGGGAGCTCCGCAGAAGTAAGTCAATTAAAAGTGTTATGCTGCCATTTTATGAACTCTATAAACAATTAGACTGAGGTCAGTTTTAATATTTGGCAGACTGAAATCACAATAATCAAAAATAATCCAGAAAATACACAATAAATAGATAAAACAACTTATTAATTGTCCTTTGGTATTTCTTTACCATTGCAAAAGAAAGAAAAATCAGTCAAAATTGGCCTGTTTTTTTTTTTTTTTAAAGGTCTAATATCAGCCAGGATGTAATTAAAACAATTATGAATGGTCATTATTTTATTTTTTTTATCTCCATTACGTTTGTAGTGTGGCAACATTTAAGTCAGATTTCATTCATGTGAGTGCTGACCAGGGAGGTTTCCTGTGGAGATGGTGTTGGCATCCAGTTTGTAGGTGTCTTGTAATCGGAGGAGAGCTTTGGCCGCGCCAGTCTGGTCGTCATCCGTCGGGAAGTACCTCCTCTGGATGGTCAAGTTGGAAATAAAACCTGACACGGAAGACAGTAAATGATGTAAGCACAGGAACGCTAGCAAAGACTAAGCAGCGTTATTATTCCCAAACCGTCTGTGGTGTCGCTGAGGACGAGGCTCTCTAGGTCGCTCCACTCTGTGTTGAGCCGCTTCATCAGCTTGAAGGCATTGACCGGGTGGCCCAGGAAGCCCTCGGGGTCTTGCATGGCTTCCGTCGTCAAAAATTCCAGTTTTTCAGCCCACCTGCCAAAAAAAGCACGTTAGCTTTGTACTCGCAAGGCGTTGCGGCGATGTCGCTTACTTTTTGACCCTCTCCAACTTGTTCTCCTCAGCTTGGATATAGTCCTTGAGGGATGTGACCAGGTCTTTCTCGGTGAACAACAGATCTGTCATTTGGCCTGGGCAAAACACACAATATTAACACACATGGTCACGCATGGCATCTCATGTCAGAAAAATTTGACCTTTTACCTATGGAGGTATAAAAGTCCTGGACTGACAGCGACGGCCGACAGCTCAGCAACAGGAAACACCAACATGGCAGCAGCTTCCTGTGGAGAGATGGATAAAAAATGATAATTTTTTTAAATTACCAAAAAGAACCATTGAGGATGAGGTATTATCTTTTCTACTGTTTTTGAGGTTCTACGTAACGCGCTCAATACATCTTCCGTAGTCTCCCAAAAAAAAAAAAATCAATCAAATCATAAACTCATTGGTCATTGGACCTGGCAGGAAGGCATGCGATAAGATATTGGATCGAAGTTTCTCCCTGGGGCAGGTCGTGACAGGCTCATTTTTCAAATTCCGAATGAATTTCGATGCAAAATGTGCACCATGATATCCCGAAGCCTGGGCCTCAATGTTCAGGCAGATGAGTCTATCATAAGCAACGTGAAGAAACACGTTGGGGACCATTATTTTTCCTCTCACTGAACTGCAATGTGGAGCGGAACCAAGTAAAAAAAGCCAACTGAAAAAAAACTATTATTGTGGGATTGTTATACAAGAACAACTAACTGAACAAAAAAAGGGGGATGCTTGGGGTAGCTATTTTGGAGGAACCAAAGTCCCAGCATGTGTGGTGACAGCCAAATTTCCTTATGGCTGACTGACTCCCGACATGTCGGGCCTGAGAGTTCCCGCAGTTGACCATTTGGGCCAATGGCAGCTAAGACTGACTACATGTGACCCTCAACAAAATAAGCACAAGCAATGATGCGGAAATGATCTCAACCAGTCACACTGTGCCACTGTGTGTGACAAAGTCAAACTGCGGTTAACAGCACATAATTTGGATAGCAACGCATAAATACAAACTCTGGAACACCTTTTGAAAGGTAGCAAGACAGACGCAGGTTCAGACAGGTTCTGCCACATGGACAAGATGCCAGAGAAAATAAGACTTCATGTGGCTTTTCAATTTAGGTCAGCAGCAGGGCAAAATGAAAACAGAGCTGGATTCTTTTTTTACCTTGTAGGAAACATAGAAAGTAACTATCGTCATGTGTTGGTGACAGAGGTGAAAAGGTTACTGTTACCAACACACGACGATAGTTTTACAATGTTTTCATTTGGAATAATGCTTATAAAATCATTTTAATAACTGCCACTGCAAATCAGACTTTGCAGAGAGAAGCTTTGGGACACAAGGCAATAAAACACAAGTCCTGGATCGCAAAATGTTGTACTCGATGAATAAAACATATATTTTATTTTATTTTATATTCATTTGTACTTAATTTTCAGTCATTTTCCCTGTTTGTGAGACACCATTAAATGAAAACAGGCAAAAGTAAGAAATTGGTGGAGTAGAATCCTAGTGTCATTAAACATTTTAAAATCAAGTTTCACAACTTTAAACCAATAATATACTATTTTGCTTCAACAAATAAGCGTGCTGCGTCCCCTTGGATGAACGTCTCATTGAGAGTGAATGGAAGTGGACTGCCACGTCTTCGCCCCTCCCCGCTGCAGAGATTGGGAGCCTTGCCGGATAAACATTACCCGTTCCAAGTGCTGCACTTTAACAAATAAGCATAAAACGACCGAGTGGCTTTTAAATTAACCCAACAGATTTGGTTTACAAACCAATTTAGCTTTCCTTGCGAGGAAACCGTAATAAGACGACTGTTAGCTTATAGCATCAGGTGAGCTAGTGTTCAAGCTCAGAGATGACACTTGAGACCAAGATCAGAATGACTCGGCTTCATAACCTTAACGAACGTTTTGAGACGTATGTACCGACTGATTGGAATGCAAGTGGCTTAATTGTGTTTAAAAACATGTAGCAGCGCACAATCTAGCACAGGAAATTCAGTGGCCGTCGCAGTCCATGTTGTCTAGGTTACCACATTATGCACCGACACATTCTTATTCTTACGTTTGATTAGGTTTAATGATTCTAAATCGTAATTAAACTATTGAAGATGAACAAAGTTGCCAGCTAGCTATAGCGTAGCCTAGCTTAAAGGCACGCAGAGCTGCAATATTAAAGTGCGTAATTGGCATTGGTAAACAAACTATTGTGACAGTCGTCTAAGTATCATTAATGACGACGTTTACCTTATAAAATGCATCGTGGTTGTAGAAAAGTGTCCGAGTGATCAGTTAGCTCGGTGGTGCAGTCAAGCGAGCGAAGGTAGATGCAGAAATTCGAGTGGTGTCGGTGGCCCGACGCACTGTTGGACGTCTGCTTTTTGGGGTGGACAACGCAAGACCTAAAAGGACTACGTGCAGACTCTCACATGCTTCCCAGCCTCCTTAGCTCTTGCGAGGGGGCCGTCGTTTCGAATCTTCAGGGGAGGTGTCGTCATGCATGCTGGGACAGTACTACTTTGGGGGGGGGGTTTTAATCACAGCGTAACCGTACCGTGCCACATGTTTATAACTTGACTGGGCTAAAAAAAAAAAAAACTGTGTTAATGGATATTTTGGAAATCATTTTTTTTTTCTAGACACCGTTTGGAAATAGAGACTTCCGAGTTCTCCCACATTCCAGAAAATTCCCCGCAAACCCAAAACGTGTCTGGTGGGAGGGAATTCCTTCCTCCGGGCAACAGGGTGGAGTTACGTGCGACCGTGAGTGTGTGCGCACAGTAAACTGTGAGGATAACTTCAACGTGTATTTTGGATGCAATAAATCATAACAAGCAGCATCTGGCAGTAATTCAGGAAGTAATTTGGTTACTTGCAGAAGTCTCTTAATTTTGGCGGCATAGTGGATTTGTGGTCAACAGGTTCTGGGTTTGAATCTCAGCTCAAGTGCTCCAGTGTGCGTGTCTTTTCTCCCACGGCCCAAAACACGATATGTTCGGTTCATTAAAGATTATGAGCATAATCTTGTGTGAGTGGTTCTTTGTTTGACCAGCCCAAGGTGTGCCCCGCCCCTCTCACAAAGTCATCGGAGATGGAAAGAATAGGTAAGGAGTTAATTAAGATGGATGAAGGCGGGTAAATCCACACCGCAGGCACAGCTACCAAATGCACGAAGGGAGTGATCCATTAATCCATTTTCTGGCGTGCTGGAATCTATCCCAGCGGTCATCTGGCAGTCGGCGGGGGAAACCCTGAACTGATTGCCAGCCAATCGCAGGGCACACAGAGACGAACAACCATACGCACTCACACCTAAGGACAATTTCGAGTGCTCGACCAGCATGTTTTTGGGATGTGGGAAGACACCGGAGTTACCGGGGGAAACCCACGTAGGCACAGGGAGAACATGCATAAGATGGAATCGAACCTGTAACCTCTGAACTATGAGGTATGACTACTAACATGCTAGCCAGTGCTGCCGACTTGGAGTGATCCAAAACTAAAATGTCCCCAGGAGCTAGATGCAAAGCAACACTGGTAGCAGAACCAACATAACTGGGAATATGACATCTAATTTTGATCCAACTATTTCTAGAGTGTGCCCTGCGATCGCCTGGCGACCACTCCTGGGTGCTTCTCGACCAGGAGAGCCTCAGACTCAGCCATGATAATAGTTAGGAGTACAAGGTGAGCATGGTTCCTAGGTTCGCTATCATTATCCTACTTCCAGTCCATTTTGGCTTAAGTGGGCGCAGGGACAACAGTGGAGGTGGATGGGAATGTCACAAACAGATGTCGAAAAGCCGAGAGAAATAAGACCATTTGTTTTACTCTCCTGGATCAGTGAAGTCAGAGCGGAAAAAATCTTTAACAGTGAGCGTTACAGGAGCAGCTTTGACTTGGCCTTATCTTTAAAGATGTGTCATTCAACACAGTAGACATTCCACGGATGGCGTCACTTTTATCTGTTCCATCCCCTAAAGGGACACTTCATGAATGGCTATTCACAATTGTTTATGTAATGAGGGGGACAAACAAAGCTGGACCAAAGTCCACCTGGACAATTCAAGTGCATGACCGGCGAGGAGAAAGAGGCAGCAGAGCATGTTAGAAGGACGCCACGTTCCCTCCAGTGAAAACACTTCACCGCAACATTTCTTATTTGTTATTTTAACGATCACAGTCTGCAAGTAAAATTTGGGAGGACTGACAGATGGTGAGTAAACTACCTTTGCCTTAATCGATCACTCCCTTTGGTTTTACACTTTCTTTTTCTGAATGGAATCAATCAGACAAACAATGTCTGGCTTTACATGCCAGACGGTGAACTGGAAATACAGAATGGCTAAGCTGGACAAATCTCTGCATTTTTTCGGAGTGTTGTGTGATTTTCTCTTTTGCCACATCTGACTCTAGATAAGACCCCACCACATTCCCGGTCAATGACCTTGCGTAGAATGTCAACATGCCTCTTGTCTGAAAGGTAACTCTGTATCTTCATGTTCTTTTTGTTTTCATGTATTTATCATCTGGCTGAACTATCGCAAACTCTCAAAGGTTACCTTGATAAATACAACAGTGGCGAAATCAACAAATTCCGCTGACAAAAAATGTAATCCTCATTTTAATGATCTGACAGATGTCCCAAAATTGACTAACCTTCTATACAGTATGACTAAACCACTGGTGTCAAACTCAAGGCCCGGGGGCCAGATACGGCCCGCCACAACATTTTGTGTGGCCCACGAAGACAAATTGTGCATCAAATTTGTGTCATTACTAGAATTGCAAATTGTCTTCACCTTTAATAATATCTTTTTTTTTCATATTTGTCCAGTTTTTACTCGTCTGATTTGAAGACGAGTTATTTGTGAGTTTGTTTTGTAGATTTTACTGTATATAATATGAGGTGCTTATACCTCTATGTGGGTTGACAGTCATAATGGCCCTCTGAAAGAAGCTATGACTACAATGCGGCCCGCGAAAAAAACGAGTTTGACACCCCTGGATTAAAGCATTTATGTAACTTTTCTAACCAATAAAAACTACTTATTAATAGTGAAGTGTTCATTTGTGAATCACAAAAAGAACAAAAATGATTTAGTTAATGAACTGCTCTATTTGTTAATGTGTGTTGTGGGAGGTGGAGGAGTTGGAGATGGTGTTCCATCACTGTGACGACCTTCTCCTCCAACCAAGCCTCGAAGACCCTGCTGCCCTTTCTCTGTGCAGCGGTCGTCTTCTTATATGGCTTGGGCGTTGGGCTCCGCTCGTTTGTGGCCGACATCTTTCTCCCGCAGTACCACTACCCGTACGCGGTGGCGCTCTGCTTTGGCCAGGTTGGTATTAATTATTAAATTGAATAAATGTGTGTGTGTGTGTGTTTGCTGTACCGCCAAAGGGCAACGTTGGGTGCGGGTTTAATGGAATGCTTCAAAGTCTTTGCATGCAAGTGAAAGGCCGAGCAAAGGTGGATGCAAATGAGTGAGGCTTGTGAGGGACAATCAGTGAAACAAACCTTGAGCGGAGGGTGAGAATTAACCGTGGAAGCTATGTGGGCAAACAAATGTGCACCATTGAGTAGCACAAATAGCGCACTCAAGGTTGAACTGTTAACAAATGTCAATACATAGTGTGGCGTGCACGTTGCATGTTTGCCTAGCTTTGCCTTCAGTTGCCATGGTAATGAAAGATGTACGCTAATTTCCATGAAGGAATGACATTTGATTGGTCATGTTCATTTGGCCTAAAATAATACATAAGCCTTTGCAATGCTTGCAATCTGCAAAATGTTGTAAATCACATTTCGGTTTGAGAGCTACAGTTTAATAACGACCTTGTAATTTGCATCACACTCCCGCTGGGATTGTGATTGTTAAAGTTCAAACGTCATTATTCGACAGGCCATCTGCCGGGTTCCATTTATGTTTGCCTCAGTGCTCCATTAAATCCGCCATCTGTGAATATCAATTGTGCTCCTTTAATTAAGCTAAAGGAGGAACCGAATCATTACCAGAAGTTTCTGTGCGGTGCAAACCGGATTCGGTTGAAGTTGGGAAATTGTGTAAAATGGAAATAAAAACAAAATACAATGATTTGAAAATCCTTTTCAACTTATATTCAATTGAATACACTACAAAGACAACAGATTTAATGCTCAAACTCGTAAACTTTATTTTATTTTTCAAATTATAATTGACTTAGAATTTCATGGCTGCAACACGTGCAGTAAAAGTTGGGAAAGGTCATGTTTACCACTTTGTTACATCACCTTTCCTTTTAATAACACTCAATAAACATTTTGGAAGAGAGGGGACTAATTCTCTTAGCTTCTAGCTTCTTTCCCATTCTTGCTTGATGACCCGCTTCAGTTGTTCAACAGTCCGGGGTCTTCCCTGTCGTATTTTACACTTCATAATGCGCCACACATTTTCAATGGGAGACAAGTCTGGACTGCAAGTGGGCCAGGGAAGAACCTGGACTCTTTTACTTCGAAGCCACGCTGTTGTAACACGTGCAGAATGTGGCTTGGCATTATCTTGCTGAAATAAGCAGCGGCGTCCATGAAAAAGACATCGCTTGGACGGCAGCATATGTTGCTCCAAAATCCGTATGTACTTTTCAGCATTTATGTTGCCTTTACAGAAATGTAAGTCACCTATGCCATGGGAACTAATGACCCCCATACCATCACAGATGTTGGCTTTTGAACTTTGCGTTGATAACAGTCCGGATGGTCCGCTTCCTCTTTGGTCCGGGGGACACAACGTCCAGTGTTTCCGAAAACTATTTGAAAAGTGGACTCATCAGACCACAAAACACGTTTTTATTGTGCATCAGTCTATTTTACATGAGCTCGGGCCCAGAGAATTCATATACGGCTTTTGCTTTGCATGGTAGTTTTGACCCGCACTTACTGATGTAGTGATGAACTGTATTTGCTGACAGTGGTTTTCTGAAGTTTTCCTGAGCCCATTTGGTGATATCCTTTCCACACTCATGTCGGTTTTTAAGGCAGTGCCGTCTGAGGGATCGAAGGTCACGGTCATTCAGTGTTGGTTTTCGGCTTACGTGCAGTGATTTCACCCGATTGTCTGAACCTTTTGATGATATTATGGACCATAGATGTTGAAACCCCTAAATTCCTTGCAATTTTGCTTTGAGAAATGTTGTTCTTAAAGTGTTCAACTATTTTCTCACGCACTTGTGGACTAAATGGTGAACCTTAGCCCATCCTTGCTTGTGAATGACTGAGCATATTTGTGAAGGCTTCTTTTATACCCAATCATGGTACCCAATTAGCCTGATCACATGTGGGATGTTCCAAATAGGTGTTTGATGAACTTTTCTCAGCTTTCTCTGTGTTTTTTTGCCACCTTTCCCAACTTCTACTGGAAGTGTTGCAGCCATGAAATTCGAAGTTAATTATTATTTGGCAAAAAACAATTAAGTTTATCAGTTTGAACATTGAATATGTTCTCTTTGTAGCGTATTCAATTGAATAGGGGTTGAGAAGGATTTTCAAATCGTTGTATTTTGGTTTTATTTACATTTTACACAATTTCCCAACTTCAACCGAATCTGGTTGTACACAACTGCAAACTTTGTTTTCCAGGTTCTGTCATCAGTGTTCTTCTTCAATCTCCTCCACCTCCTGGGAGTGGCGCCACTGAGGCGGTTCAGTCGTCCACTTGCAGAGCGTCTCTTGGTTCCGTCCATCTGTAGCAGCGTCCACGCCACGCTGGCCCTGTGGGCCGAGGCTAACAGCTCCGACGCGAGCCTCTTTTCGCTCGCCCTGTGGCCGCTGCCTCTCATCACGATGGGCCTGAGCTTTGCGCTGAAGGTAACAGCGCCGCCCTCTGGCCACACCTATGTCCTTGTCGCTATCCTGACTGGGTCATCTCTGGTCTGCACAGGTAACTCAACTTATTTTAATGTTCTTTATTACTTTGGGTTAAAATACTTCTACTCCAATGTCTTCGGTTCCCTCTCACAGCAGGGCATGGTCTATCAGTAGTGGAGCCTCTTGAGTACATATATGCGCCATTGGCCGTCATGCTCCTCAGCCTCTCCCTGACTTGGCTGTCTAAAGTGTCCGAGGCCGACCGCCGGTTCTCGGCTTTGGACATCTACTACGTATTGCTGGTCAACCAGTGCTGGCTGCTGGGCCTCCTGTGGATGCTGCATCCGGACGGCCCCCTGTTGGTGCTGAGTCGGGCCAGCTGGCACAGCCTGCTCTTCCACGCTTACCTGCTGGCCATTCTGCTGTTGGGCACGCTCCTCAATTTTGTCGTGGTTATGTCGGCGCTGTGCGTTTCACCGCTGGCTGCGGCGCTGTTACACTTGGCAGGGGAACTGCTGCAGCCCTTTGTACAGCTTCTGTGGTTTTAGACAGACTGGCATTTCCTCAAGGTTATTTATTATTTATTTATCTATCTCAGTCACTGAGGTTATATTCTTACTGTCTGTTGATATTTATTGAATGAAAGACAAAAGCATTGAAAAATAAAATGCATAAATATACTGTGTACAGCTCTGATTAACGGATCAGGGAATGGAAAAATGGTGACATCACTGAGGGCCAAAACTGTGGTCAAAATATTTCATTGAAAGACACGATGTACTTTGATTGCAAAAATATTTATTGGGTTACAGCATATCAAATGTAAATATCTACAGTGATATTTCTACACATTATTTCATTAAAAAGTCAGCCTCAGAGTGGTGTATTCATCATGGAAGCAGATACAGCTGGAAAATCTTGATTCATGCTTTCACTTTGAGTTACGACAGTTTCCTCATTCATTAGGACTCGGCGCCTGCTATGGGCGGTCCGAGTTTGGGGGGAGGTGTACCCCCAGACTCTGCAGCAGGTTGGAGGCGGGTCCGGCCAGCCCTTCCTGGGAGCTGAGTGACTCCATAAGGTTGGTAAGCAGGTTGAGGTCCAAGTCGAGAGGCTGGATCTCCTCATCCTTCGCCTCTGCGGCAGGAGGTGAGGCGGATGGAGCTGTCTGCGTAGAGAATGAGTGCTTTTTACAGTTACTCATGCAACTTCCTACTTTTAGCCATGTTCACATCTGTAGACTAAGAAGGGATGAACTTCTGAATATGCAGCAACTACCTGTCCATCCATGTTCTTACCGTCTGATTAAAGCTCTGCCCGATGTGAGTGTTCATTAGCTCTTGGTCCATCTGGTCCATGTATTCTTTAAGGGTGTCCAAAGACTCTATCCCATTCATCTCTGCAGGACCGGCAGGTCCCTCTTCTATGTCTTCATCTTCTTCATCTTCGTCAAGATCGTCGGAATCTAACGTTTCCTCCTCACTTACGTCTAAAGAAAAAAAGAAGACAGATTCAAGTCAAGTGAGCAGGACGTTTCAAAACAAACGACGTACCTAATATTTGTTCCATTTCTTTGATGAGGGTTGGCATGTCGAAAGCAAAAGGATTGTTGCTTGAACAGTTCCTGTGATAAAAGACATAAGTGAATATTTAGGACCTGATCTCAGTGGATCCCAAACCTTTTACTTCAAGTACCACCCACAAATACGTCGCTTCATTCAGTCAAATGGAGAATAAATACAACTGAACTGTACTTGAGCAGTGATTCCTTTGTGCGCCACTAGAGGGAGCCCATTATCACAGTGCTTCAGAATCACTGCATCAGCTGACGGGTCTCACCACGGCAACTCGGCCCCCAAGTACGATGACTTGGCATTGAGGAACCGTGTCATCTTCTGGCTGACCCCCACCAGACTGTAACCGGCCTCCGCTTCTTCATTGCTGTCCTCCGTCGCCGTACTCTTGGCGTCTTCTTCATGCTCGACGGGCTGAGGACGTTTGGCGGATACGAGGTCCGGTCTGGACCCGGCCCTTTCCTCAAGCATGCGCTCCAGATCCTGGGCGGTGACGTTCAACCAATTGTCACCTGAAGATGTCCATGAAGAAACATACTGTTAACATCTGATCTTAAGTTGAATGTGTTATTCAGACACTTGGTTCAAAAACAAAACACAAAAAACAATAGCTTAGATTGCACTCACTGTCCTCTTGAGGAAGCTGTGCCTCTTGTTTCCTCAACTCCTCTACGTCGATGGGACCACAGGAGCTCAGCAGTTGAAGAACCTCCTCCCCTGGAGACATGTCACTGCAAGATGTCTCAGTTCAAGATCAGACATTACAGCTTAGGTAACTAACACATAAGAAATGTTTTGCTCACCCGGATTTGGAGGCGACCGACTGTTTAAAGAAATTTTCCGCCGATGTCATCAGCTGTCTGAAACGTGCTGAACCCTCAAGCTCTTCCTGCGCTCAAACAGGACATTTGAATTATTTTCACAGGTCACACGTGCATTCATGTTTCCATCAGACGAGGCAGACTAACCCGGAAGTAACCGTTGCGCTTCAGACTTTGCAGGAACCCTTTCCACTCCGGGTTACAACTGACCGACGAGTCTTCCTCCGAAGACGGTAGCCTGCACTTGGAGCACAGGATCTCGAAACCATGAGCCTGGGACACACGTACACAGTGGTCACTATTTGTCTCCGGTGATACCAATGAGCCAATTTCCACAATATTGTTTCACCAGCTTCATGCCCAGCTCGTGCGCTTTGTACAGGGAGTCCGAGCGTGCGGGCATGGCGAAGCCGCTCCTCCTGTCCGGCACAAACTGTTGCTGCTGCAGCTGAGCGTACAGGCAGCGAGTGAACGTCACCTGAAAGAGCACGCGACATCTCAAAGTGAACGGCCGGCCGGTAGCGTTGCTAAACCCCGTACGCTATTTTACGTACTGAGGTTAAGACCCGCGTGTCAGGAGCGAAGTGCTTGAAATTTCGGCATGCTTGGAGGTCGACTGGGTCCCGCAGGTAAAAGGCCGACACGGCGGGGGCCACCAGGTCAGGCCTCTGCGCCAAAACCAGAGCCACCCCCGCTGGTACGAAGCAGTGGGCGCGGTGCTGGCTGGCTCCAATCTTCTCCGGATATCTAAACGTGAATAAAAGTGATTTTGAGCTAAAACAACTGTCCTAACCATTTTCCAAGCAGGTCAGGAGAGGAACTAAAATCCCTCCTCAGACACCAAAGGACAATCGCTCAGGATAATCTTTCACAGACATCTGATAATTGGGCCTTTGTCAGCTCAATTTAGGCTCAATAATTGTATGTGCACGCCCCACCTAAAGAGCTAATCCTTCTCCGAGAGTGCACTAACGCTTTTATTCATTATCTAAATGATCTCCGAACAACACAGCCAGCTGCGTCTCATTTTGCTGTGTCCTCTGTGAAGGACACAATCTGCTGCTCTTGTATGTGACAAAAGACAATGTGCGCATTGCCAAGACAAAACTCAAGTCATCTCACTTGAAGGAATTTCTCCTAGGCAATAACTGGTTGATTTAGGACAGACTAAACGTTTGTAGCTTCTCACCCATCCAGCCGCTTATTCAGCGCCCAAGTAATCTTGGGGCTTGCCCGGCATGCTTCTGGCTGTGAGGAGAGTAGCGCCAGAGCCTGCTGAATACTCGGTACCACATCCTTCGGGATCCCTGTTGGACTGGAACGCGAAGGGCGGGGAAGGAGATGCAACGCGCCTCGGTAGATGAACACCTGGCAAAAGTAAAACAATTGGAACTGTTATGTCAGGCTGCTTTCGAGTGCCGTATCAGAACATTTTTATGAGTCTGAGCATGAGATTTCTAACAGTTGTACTTGAACACACCTCATCCAAAACACTCACCCTGTTCTCACTGGAGTCTGGATCCAACCATTTAGGAAGATGATCCGCTACTTCGATTAGAAGAAATTCACCATCGTTGTCCTCAACTCTGTCCAAAGACACACAAATATATAAACAAATAAATAAAATTAAAAAGCCAAGTATTATACGGATTTTCCCACCTTGCAGCAAGCTCCGAAAAAGCCTCTGTAATTTGCTTCAGAAGGTAAACAATGAACCACTCATCCTCCACGTTGTCACCAAACTGGGTGCTGCCACCGATATGAGCCGGAAGATCCCCTAAACAGTAAAGAATATCAAGCAGTGTGGACGACAAGTCAAGGCTGGATAGTACTCCTACCTTTCTCGGGATAATACTTGAGGTTAAATGACTGATTCTGCCAAATATACTGCATGGACAGAGGCGCTATTTTTGCAAGGATCTCTTCCACAAGACGCGAGAGATGTTCATCGGTGTGTTGCACCGGCTGCGTCAGAAAGAGTTTGTACTGGACTGTATCCTCCTGGACAACTCTCCTCTGGAGGAAATCCATTGCTTGCTGCAGTGTAATTGAATCCCTGTGGAGAAAAGATTTTAAGTAATTCAAAAGTGCAATGCACAAATTTCAACACACATATAATGAGCTATTAATCCTACCTTGAATTATTTTAAGACGTTTTTTAATATAGATAATATTATTAACGTTGCTACTTTTATTTACGCCTCTATCACACCATTTCCATTCCTCATTGTCGTGCGTCCTACTGCAAAATCTCCTCGACTCGCCAAGTCGGAAAGAAAAGGTTCCTACAATGACTTCAACGTGACCTAAATCGTTTTTTGTACTTCAAAATAATAATGTTTTTTGCTTATATAGTTATAGCTATAATCATAACAGAATATTGGAATGCTTTTTGAGAACTTTGCTTTATTTTCTAAATCAAGTAAGCATAAAAATCTAAAGCGAAATATACCAACGGCAGACGGGCATATTTTAGAAGCGCATCGTCGTAATGAATGCCGGGAGTTGTAGTTAAACGCGGATCCCGTGTCCAGTAATCCACACATCGTAACCATGACAGCCGTGTTGTTGGCGGTGCTAACGACAGTAAAATAGGCGTTCACATTAGGAAAGATAGCGTGACATTAATGCGTGGAAAGTGTCAACCGAAGAGATAGGTGACCGTCAAACATAATATTCAACGTAGCAATTATAGGAAGCGAATTTCTTTGAGGAAATAGCAACGGCGTTGGTGCCATGTTAGCTAAACCGCAAAGTGTGGCCGCTACATAACGTTGTTTTACGCGTTCGGAAGCCAGGTTAGCATTTATGGAAATGTCTCGTTTATTGCTCCGCCTAAGTAGCGGGTTCAAGATGCGGGGCCGAGGAGGCGAGGAAAGGACTTGAGCCTTTAGCCACGGTGGGAAGGAGAATGATTTCACGTTACAACAGGAGACCTGTATCGCACAAGCTAGAGATGTAAGTACGAAACATGGCTAACAATAATTGTGTTAGCATCATTACAATCCTTCATCACTACGAGGGGCAAACAAGAGTAACAATAATGTTAAAATCATGTATGTCTGAAATCAGTTTTCTCATATTTATATTACATGTTAAAATAGTAGACGCAAACATTGTATTTTATCATTAAATTGGACGGGATCCTCGGTTTACCATGTTTTGAAGATACGAACGGGGCGCAATGAACTAAGGGTTGAAAGTGTCAAGTGGAAGAAGACACACTCAGTTACTACCGTACATGATTTTCGCATGACTTTTTTTTAAAATATATATATTTACAGCCCAACTTGGCTATAATGTCTCAGTGGGGTAGATTGAGTACCCCAATTGTCTCGACCAAAGTCAGCAGGAATGGGCTCCAGTATAGAAAATGGATTGATTCATAGTATACAATATTTATTAACTGTGTTTTACTGTGCAGCCGCGGCCTGTCTCGCAGCACCCTCGACCACCACCCTCTGCCCGAGGAGGCATACGGCCAAACCCCTCTGTGCCCCCTCGATGACGTGGATGAGATCGTCTCCATCCGCAACAGGTAAGGCAGCCTTACTTCTTCTGCGGAGCCAAGAAAGAGTTCTTGAAATGCGAAACTGCGTACATTAATCGATATCGTGTTGCCTCCTTCAGATGTGCAGCGAAAAGAATAACTAATGAGAGCAGCTTGATAGAATATTCTATCACATTGACCTTTACCCTTTCTTTTCCACTGGGAAACCTTGCCTCTTGATTATATGATCAACCCCAAAAAACCCATACCAGACTAACAGTAAACTAATCCTTTTTACATAGTTCTGAGACATCTGGTGCTTCCAGCACGTCTGACCGTCCGACCGTCATCTCTTTGGACTCCAGCCGGTCCTGGTCGGGCATCCACAGCTCCACAGGCACCGGCGTCTCCACAGAGAGGAGTTCTGTCTTTTCTTGGGGCTACGATGTAAGACTCTGCTTCTTCACTACACTTTGTCGCATCCTGTAGTCGCAGAGAAAAAAAGAATCCTCACCAGATGCACATTGTGAAATTTTAATTAGAGGTTTGATTGACATTCTTAGGCTACATAGTGTGCAAGTTGCTTTGTTTGTCTCCTGCTTCTGGGCATTCACAAGGCCTGCGCCTGCTGGGTATTGTTTGTAGGCACAGTTGGTCCTGTAAACATTTTTTTCCAAGAGCTCAATATTTTATTTATTTCAACTTCCTCCAACTGCTTCTAAGAAACAAAACTCTGTGGGAGTATTTTGTGTATTTTGCAACTCCGCTTGATCTTGTATGTCTTTTTTGTGCCCTTCTGGCACTTTCGCATGAAACAAAAACATTCTATTCTGTATAAACTGTCGACGGAAGATTGGAGTTGCACACTAAAAAGCACCAAATAATTGCTCTTCTTCATCGCAGGAGTTCGACAAGGCGGCTTCCTGCCAAGTGCAGCAAATGTTTGACGAGATCGACAAAGAGCTGTACGAGGGCAAAAGCAGCGGGAGAGCGATACTTCCGAGGCTACAGGAGGAGTGCCAGCAATGGGCCACGCGCTTCCCTCATCTTCGGTTTGGATCTCGCCCATCTGGAAATAGCAATTCATCCTTTCATTAAATTATAAAATAGTTTCTTATCACTTGTGGTTTTTGTAACTCAGAATTCTGGGCACTCAGCTGGTGTGTCCCAGCGATGAAGGCTTTCGGTGGTACGCAAGCTCAGGGACGATCGGCAAGAGCTCCAGTGGTGGCCCATCGACATCCCAGCAGGCTGAGGAAGACGACGACAGTACAGAGTGAATTTTTGCTTTGCTTTCTATCTGCTGTATCTTTTTAATCTATTCATCTAGTTATTTCTTCATTCATTCATTCATTCTTCCTTTTTGTGGGTTTAAGGTTGAACGTGTTGGGTCGGAGCGCAGCCCTGCTCAATTCCAACTCAGCTGAACCAAACGGGTTTTTAAGCGTGAGGGACTCCGCTCCCAGAGTGATCGAGGTGGAGGGCAACATGGAGGAGTACCTGGCCTTTGATCGCATCAGCCTGGAGGACGAGAAAGAGCGAGGATTCCCTGAGCCGTGCCCGAGGCGCGGCTGCATGCCTCCCGTCTCACCCTACGGGTGCCGCCGCCAGGCTGTATTGGACCATTTGTTCGACGACCTGTGGCGGCAGCTAGTGGGTTGCATGAGCGAGCTGGTCCACCGCCAGTGGGAACGTGGTGCCTCCGGTATGCCCGCCTCCACTGTACGTTTTATTTCATTTGAACAAATTATCAAGGCCTTCGCTTGAACTTGCATGAATGGCAGGTGACGAAAAGCCGTCGGGGAACTTGAGCCCAGTGCCGCAGAATTCCTTGACGTCGTTTGCCACCGTTCCAAGCATGCTGCCTAAAGTTGGCCAGAGCCGTGCGCTGGCTCCGCCTCTGCTCGCCCCTGGCTTGCCCTTCCAGGTAACTAAGCCGGCATTTGAATAGCAATGTGAAAGCTGACAGGCTTAGCATCCATTCAAATTGTTCTGATGTTATGTCAAGGCGACGCGTTCACAGCTATTGACAATTTAGAATCTTCAATGATCCTAAGAAGCAGTTTTTTAGGGGGGTGGTGAGTAAGAGCACCACACCTCATAATTTTTTTTTACAAATTCCACGCAGAAACACTGAACTAATATTTAAATCCGGACCCTTATGGCTGTGAGGCAGATATGATAACCATTAGCTTGCCATGCTAATTTGTTCTTTGACAATTTGGTGCAGCGCCATCTGCATCTTTTAGCATTGGAACATGATTTTCTATCAAATGTGATGTTTACAGATGGCTTAGAATAAATAAACTAACTTCGTTACTCTGTCAGTGCCCCCAAATTCATGAAGTCTTTTCTCTCCTCCGACCTTGTCATCTACATCTGCTCTTTTTCTTTTTCTTACCTTTGTTTTCCCGTTACCTCCTTCATGACTATCCGCTGTCTCTCTCCGGCACCTCACTTAAAGAAGTTGAGGGGCTCAAAGTGCAAGTCCCGCCGGAAGGCCCAAAAGCAGAAAGGGCCACCCAGTGTATGTAACCTGCCTCGCTCGGAGCCACAATGGCGGCATGCTGCTATTTTGGCTCCTCGTCTTTTAGTTCTAGACAGAATGTGCTTGTGCTTGTCTATTAACCCGAAAGCTATTCATGAATTAACTGCAGCTTACCGTCTTGAATGCTTTTCTTGTCTTTCAAGTCTTGTGAATATTGTTTTGTGGATTGCCTTGCATATTCTTTTCTGGGGGGGCTGCACGATAATTAACTGCGAAGATGCTGGCTGAATTGTTGACATTAAAACGACTAAGAGCCGGGGGCAGCAAACTGCTTCAAGTAAAGTTCAACAGTTGTCAGCCATCATCCATATCGCTTGCTTTTGTTTTTCTCGCACCAGGTCGGAAGGATTTCCATGGGAGGCGTCCAGCAGGACTTGAACGACCTCATCATGATCCACAGCATTCCGCTGCAACAGAGGAACTTGGCCACACTGGACAAAACTCAGTAAAAAATCTCCCTAATATAACGAAAAAGGCACACACAAAATGTTTAGAATTGCTTTTAGTAATCAATTCAACCACAAATATTTACCAGAGGGCGACTTGGACCCCTCTAGAACCTTTTCATTTGGCACTAATCTTTTCTTCCATTCACTCTGCAGGGAGCCGGAGGAGCGCGGCCCTCTCAGACCAGGTTCGGGCTTGGCGGCGGCCGGGCGGCCCCGTCCTCGCCGAGTCCCGGAGCAGGGCTTGTCTTTGCTGAGCCGCCTGCCCCAGTCAGCCCGCCGGAGAAACCCGGCACCCCGCACTCTCCAACCTCTCGTCCCCAGCCTGAGTCCGTCCGGCACGGCCAGCTCCATGGATGAGGTCATTCGGGGTACAAGGCTGTGAGTTGCCTTGCTCACATGCGTAGATGAGAGTCGAGTGAAGCGGCGACTTTTTTCAGCAGACACACTTTAAACTGCTCCAGTGTCGAAGAACAAGAGGGAAACCTTGTGGATTTCTGTGTGTGTATTTAAAGACCCACGGCCAGCGATCGCCTGACGTCTCCATTCTTTGCGCTGAGCAGGAACGCCCTCCTTCCACCCATTGGCGCCGAAAACGCAGAGCAACCCAAAACCGTTCAGGTGAGAGCCCAACAACTCCACATTATGTTGCTGCTTGAGAGAAGCTAAAAGAATTCTGTGACATTCCTTTTACAGCAGCGCCACAAAGGCCCATCCAGCCGGGCCCACAGCGCCCTAAACGATGAGGTCGCCAGTTCAATTCCGAGGGATCGCCTTTATCCGTTGGATGTCTTCTCCCGACCCAACACCACGCACACATACAGGGTAAACCGTCACCTTTGCAGAGACGTCAGTTTCCACATGCGCCGTGCTCTGAGCTCGGATCTTGCCCCACAGTCGGATACTCCGTACCGGCGCTCCTTCACCGTGCTGGACAACATTGGACAGGGTCGGCCCGGCAGAGCCTCAGTGGCCACAGGTGGGCCGCGTCTTGGTTTACGACAAGGGGTGCACACTTGTACAACCGCCTTGAAGGAGATAATAGACATCCAGGACATTTGTAACAATCTCTCCTCACTTCCCTAAGATTCCCTTGGAATCGGCGTGACTGGCGTCAGCCTCGGGATCAGCAGCTCATCTTTCCTAGACTCGTTTTCTCAGCGCCCACTGGGCCGCTGGCCAATCAGGGACGAGGACGAGGGGACGGACTTTCAAACCTCGCACCCAGGTTAGTCGACAGTTTAGGGTTTTCTTTTTCCATCACTTCTCAGTTAAATATCATGTCATTTTGACACAAACATAAAATGTTACAAAGATATTAAAGTTTTTTAAAAAAATGTTTATATGTAAGAAATAATTTCTGCATTTCCTTGTCTTGCAGCTCCACTGGTGCCCATATCAGGGCCATCTCGGTCTCACGGCCGGGGGGGTGTCTCATCCAGAGCAAGCAGACAGGGACTGTAGCTGGTGGCTTCCAAATGTCTCCGTGCACTTTAGCCTTCCTTCTTGATACTGTTTAGATACACGGCACGGTCAAGTGCCCACACATTTTTCTTTTGTTGTACAAAAATGTTTTGTACTGTTATTGTACAGCTTTGATAAAAGGTCTATTTTTGTATTTTGAGTCTAAGACCAAGTGTCAGTTGTAGTACCAAACCCAACCTGTGAGAGGCAGCATGGTGCCACATGGCATCCAGACTGCTAAAATGAAGAAACAGGTAAACTGTGATTAGTCATGACCTGAGCAGGCAACTGTGAGGATAAACGTGGATTTTTCTGGATTTAAAAAAAAAAAAATTCTTCCAATGCAATATTAATCCAAATACTACGCTCACACTAATGGGGGTGCATAGAACATATTGTCAATTTCTGAATTGAGCTTCATGTCTGGAAAACAACTCAACCACTGCAAGTCATGTACAAGAATAACAATTTTATTTTCCTCTGACATTGACAACATAGTACACATTTAACATTTTATGACAGGAACATCACATTTCAAACAATGAAGATAATTTGACTTAACTAATGGCAATAAGCTGCAACTTCATCTTGAACTGGTGCAAAATAAAATTTCCATAACTGAGAGTCCAAATGCTCCTCACTTCTTTCCCCTCTTAGAGGACTTTCCACCTTTCTTGGAGTACTTGGCCTCTAAGTCGGACAGGAAGCTGTTGAAGTTCTGCTCTCTGGATGCGTGTTTTTTCTGCACAAAAAACAACAAATGAAGCGGGCAAACAAAGTAAGCGTGCATCAATGGTGTTTTGTTTCCTGCCTTGATCATCATCGTGAGGCTGTCGTCCTCCTGGCCGAGGCCCATCTCTTTCTGCATCTCTTCTGCTTCTTTTCGCTCTCTGTCCGCCTGGAGTGAAAATGAAATTTCAGAATACCGGATGCGAATTCCGTCACGCGAGTTAACTCACCCTTTTCCTGCGAGCCCTCTTCTTCTTGACACTCTCCTGCGCAAAGGCGGGGAATTCCTCCACCTCCCCATCCTTGATCGCCGCACGGATGATGTCTTCCAGCCTGGGCTCGTCATCCTGGGAGCAGCATAGCACAGAGGCCAGGATGGCGTCCATATCTCCCTGATGCTGCGTGTAGAACTGCAGTAGGTCATTCCTCTCTTCGTCTGAGCCCTTGTATTGCTTTTCAAAATCAAGGATGTCCTGCACGGTGATCTAGAGAACGGACAGACCAGGTTGACGATGAGTAAAAACAACCACCTTTTTTTTTGTCTTTTTATAAACAGCCCAACATGTTGAGCCCACTATGATGAATTTCAACACCTTGGGGAAGCGCAGCTTCCAGTAGTCGTCCCAGCAGCGATCCTTACTCAATATGTCAGACTCCTCGTCCACCACGCCCTGCTCATCGTAGACAGCCCGCTGTTCCTTATCGCTGAGCACCACATACAACTTGCCTAACACCTGCGAGAGAGGACGTTTAGGAATTGGAGGCGAGTATCAGTTTTAATGATGCCTCCAATCTATCAGTTCCACTTATTGATTTGGTCCTATTGTAATCCATCGGAGAGTTGTTTTTAAGACATTACGTAATCATTGCAAATTTGTTTGGTAGGTGTACCTGGAGATTTTCCCAATGTACAAACAACTCTAAATTGACTCGTGATCCGTTTAACTGCTATTAATATACATATAGGCTAGGATATTCACCGCAGCAAAACTGCATATGCTATATTTCTCTCTGTAAGCATCTGACTGCAGAAGTTACCTGGAACTTCTCTGTGGCTTGCGGGTCGTCGGGGGCCCGGTCCGGGTGAACCTTTAGCGACACTTTGTAGTAGCTCCTGCGGATCTCCGCCTCGGTCGCCTCTTTTTTAATGCCCAGCACCTCGTACAGGTTCGCCGTCTTGAACAGGACCTGGCACCGGTCAAGCAAAGCCATCCTGCCGTTGTTTAGCTTAGCTTACCCGAGGTTTTGACCTAGGCCAGTCGATACCGATTTGCTTTTGTTGTCACTCGACAGTTTTGGCGCGCTGGTCTGTCACATATATCCGCATTTGCACAAACGCACTGACGTCATAATAAACGTATTGTTCTATTGGTTACAGTGACTTGACGTCACATCTACGCGACAGAGCTCGTGGTACAGTACATTCTTGTTGGATTAAAAACAGAAAACGTCATAATAAATCGAAATTATTCAAGTAATATTTTATATTTGTGATTTTTATTACTCATTGACTAATGATATTTTTGTAACAAATACATATTTGGGTGATGGACAGACCCTAATGACATGGCAATCCTCCTTGCTACTGTCAGTGCTGAAGTGGCCAGTCTTAACCATGGCGAAAAGGCCTATTGTGATTTTATAAAGAATGTAGTAAAATACGCCTGGTATTTATTTGGAGCGTTTGAGGCAGGACAAGAATACATCAATGACAATGAGGCAACAGACACAAGTTTGTTTGATTTTCTCCACTGATTCATGCAAAAAGTACAACACAAAGATACACACTTTTGACTTTGAACTAAGCATCTGTAGATTGCACGCCCGCTGCGTTGATACAATAAGCAGCACCGGAAATATACACTACAAATCCCCCCCAGTTCCCCCGCTGCTCCCCTTCCCGCCCACATGTCTCAGATGTCATCCAATTATTGCCCCATCTGTTTCTGTTGCATATTGGGCACTCTGCTTTTTTTCTTGCCTGACAACACAAACCTCATTTGTCCTTTGTACTCGGGCACAAAACGAGTACTTGGACCGCTGCCACGTCATGATCACGATGGACGATGAGAAGAATTGTGTTGTAAATATTGAATAGGAATAATATGAATATTTGCTGGTGTGTGTGGACTCTTCTCGCGTCCTCAGAAGAAGACAAGTGGCCAGGCCAACTATTGCTCCTCCAAAAGGGAATAAATCCTTCTGTCTCACAACAGTCAAATGGCTTCATTCTCATGATCAGGCTTTACAGTGTAGTCCACAACCCTCCTGCAGGGAGCGGTATCTCAGCACTCCTTCCTGGTCTTGACTATCTTGCTGGCATACTTGACAGGGATCCCCCAGCGTCTCATTAAATAGACATCAAACACATAAGTGGTCCCCGGCTCTAGGCTTCCAATCGCAGCCGTCGTCACGGCCCGCCTTGGGTTCAGCTCCTGGAAATACTTGCAGAGAACCCTCTCGGTATCCGAGCGGGATTCCGGTCCCAGACAGGATGCGTTGAGGGTGTCCTCGTCGCGTCGGCCCCGCTGCTTTCGCTGGTACACACAGTAGAGGCTCCTCTCCTCTGTGCCCATCCAGGCGAGGGTGACGCTGTTGCAGCCACGTAAGCGGTTGAAGGATTTGACTTGCAAGGTGGAAGGAAGTGATGGGACGCCCTTGCGGTGGTAGGCTGAGGAGGTCTGTAATTTGACCGAAGCCTTCAGACCCCCGAGTAAGGAAGCCGTGGAGCTCTCGCTCATGGCGGTTCCTTCCCTCTCCAGGTGGATGAGATAAACCGAGCTTCCCTGGAGCCAAACTTGCACCAAGTCCTTCCCCACGGCCCGAGTGGTCAGAACACGACCTTTACTGGAGACGGTGAGCTTGAATTTGTTGCCCCCGCCGCAGCTCTGCACGGTGAGGAGACCGCTCTGTTGCGACCCGCGAGGACGGAAGTTGAAGAACTGCTCGGATCTCGGTCCCGTGTCATGGAAGGTGACCCACCTCAGCTCACCTTCTCTCAACGAGGTGACGGACGGCTGGGCTTCCCCGTGGGTCCGGGCGGCGGTCCCCTCGTAGGCGGCGCTGGTCCCATTGACTCGGTCCCTTGCGAAGACATCAAAGTAGTACTGCGTGTCGGGTAGGAGCTCAGAGACTGTGCAGACGTTCTCCGTCCCTTGGCAGACACACTGAAGATCCCCATTAGGAGATGGACTCTTTTCCTCCAAGTCCGCCTCCCACTGCTCCCACCACCACTCCTTCAAGATGGGCCATGCTGTCACCCTCCTCTTCTTCTCTGTCTTCTCTCTGTTTTTATCCCTCTCTTCCCTGGCGCTCTCTTGGGCTGCGCAAAGACTGGGCAAGTTGCGTTGGGAGTTGACCAAGACGCAGTAATCATATTTGTCCTGAGAGGGACCAGCAAGCGAGGCGCTGGGAGTCCAGCTGAGGGTGACGCTCGTCATCCCCACGCCCAATGTGTGTACGCGGGGGTCAGCCGGGATCTCTGGGAAAGCGCCCGAAGGGCCTGAGCCTTGGTGAAGGTACACTGTGGCGCTGCTGCTCTGCTGTTTGGAGCGCATCCTCAGAATGTAGATGGACGCGTGGGGGGACGCCCGACCGCTGTAGGTGTCCGCTGTACCGCCGGAAAAAGTGTGTATTTTCTCCTCAGTCCCAGGACCCCTCCACCACATCTCGGGCATACTCTTTTTGGAGCTCCCTGTGGGGGAAAAGAACAAATATGTAGTAGATGAGGACAGTTTTGGAAAACTCTTTTTTTTTTTTTTTTTTTACAAACTAAAATCATTCCAGTTCTGTACATTTTGCAGACATCAGACGAATATTGAATATAAACCCATCTAACCATTTTCTGAACTGCTTATCCTTACAACCCAATTTTTCAAAAGAGTAAATCATGAAACAAAAAATGTCAGTTCATTTTGAGGCAAACCTAACTTGCATGATGTCACTGGTAAATGAAAAAACAGGCAAGGAGAAATCTTTCTACAAATGTTGCTGGATCAAAGTGAATAATTCACACTGGCAACGGGGGACCCGCCAACTGAGGCTCTGAATGATTCATTCGTCATTTTATGATGTCATTTTTCTTACTTTACCATGTGGAGGACCTTTTTTGTGTTGAAGGTGCCTGGGCTGGAACAGAATCCTTAGCAACAATGCTAACGATAGATAACACAAGATAGGTCCACTCACACTCATGACTCTTGAGAGGTTTGTCCTTCAGGGTGCGAGCAGCCAGGCTCCACTCAATGGGCGAGTCACAAGGGCTGACGGTCACCGACATGGCCGCCGCCTTCCTCAGCGTGAAGTACGTCCTGCGGACGAAGGTTGTCTTGAAAAATGAACAGTCGCCACCAACAGATCACGCTTGTCGCTCTACCTTTGAGTGCGTCCTTTCGGGAGTGTCACAGTGCTGAGCTTGCCTTCTGATAACCAGGCGGCGGGCCAGAGCGTCACCTCGTTCTCGGGCGCAGAGGCCGAAAGGACCAAGGGCAACGACGCGCTCCAGAACAGAACCAGAATCGCGCAGAGACAGCGGGACAGCGATTCCACTGCCATCCTTCCCGTTTCTTTGCTTTGCTCTGATTGACCCTCGCTTCTAGAAACACACAAAATGAAACGTTAAGCCAAATCCTCTTGAAACCATGCGCTCATATAAAGGAGTTCATCAAATCCATTTGGGTCGCCGATGATCACGTATGACTCTAAAACTCATTTCCATTTGACTTCATTCATCTATTTCTGTACCACGCAGGTGCACAGAGCCGGCCGAGTTGACTTGGCTCACAGACGAGATGATTACAGGTCTGCGTGTACTTTTCCCCTCCCCGGAGAGGCCCGCGTTTGTTCAAAGCGACGGCGTCTCCGCAAAGTGACACGAGCGCCTTTGCCTCTAACAAGATGTTAGCGCCGTGCCCCCGCAGATCGGATGACAATCGTGGCAGGAAGAACCACGGAGGCGGCTAGACACACACACGCACACACACACACACATCTAAATCTTGCGGGACGCTGCCGAATTGCAAACTCCACGAGCTACAAAGTCACACAAAAAGAGGCAGCGATGGCTCATTACTCTTGCACGGAGAAAGGGAGGCAACTGGAGGGATGTTGTTGGATTCTGGAGTAATTAGAGGGGAAGGAAACTAAAGGGGGAAAGATGGTTGGGAATCAGGAAAAAAAAAAACAGTCAAGTCGGTTGACGTTTTAAGGACAAGCTGATTGACTTTCATACAGATTTTGTGTATGCGTGTGTGTATGTGTGTGTGTGTGCAGCCACTGATGAAATATGCATTTGGCTGCTCGGCAGATGAATTTTCATAAGGCAAAAATGAGAGAGCGAGCGCAAGAGCGGGAGCTTAGTGAACTTAACCAGCGGCCTCTATAAATACCCACGCCGTCCACTTGAAACACTGCAGCTGACCACTTTTGATGGCTTTTTCCATTTCAAGATACATTTGGCTGCTCCTTTTCCACAACTCCCCTGCTGTTTATTCCTCTTCTTAGTCACTTGCCGAGAAGGAAGCCAAATAAGGGACAGGTTGGAAGCGGCGTGCTCTCCGCTCACACGTCCCATTCGTTTCCCGGACCATCTGCCTCCCGTCATTTGTATGGAGGGAGGGATTAAGTTGCATGGCGCGACTTGTCTTTCCATTGAGGACGGTTGACAAGGTGACGTGCGGGTGATGTTTACCACCTGGCGACGTCGTCCTTATCCTTCCAGGCAGACTTTTCGGGGCGCGATTCAACATGCACGCATGCAAAACAAGCCCCAAACAAGTTATCGGGCAGCTTTTCTTACCGTCTCCTTCGTCGCGCAGGCTCTCCTCCGCCACTGGGATGGCATCAAGTGAGGGATGGAGGAAGAGGAGGAGGGGGGATGGATGGAGGAGGAGGAGGAGTGAAGAGATGGAGGAGGAGCGACGAGCAGGTTGTTTCTTCTTCACACATGCAGGCTCTTGGAGACAACTCCTTGGGGGGGGATCCACCCTGGAAAAAAAAAGAAAGAAGTCATCTAATTAGGGATATTACTTGAAAACTGTCTTGCATAAATAAATAAGTAAATAAATAAATAAATAAATAAATAAATAAATGAAAACTATTTGAAAATTATCGCAAAATTAGAATTGGCAAGACTGCTTTCAGTCCCTCAAAATTAAAGCTGTTCATCTTGTCCTGACTAAATTTTAATGATTAAAAGAGTTGCAGAAAAATAAAAAAGAAACTGTTGAAATTTGTAAAGGATGATGATGTCATTGAATGCATGCAGGGGGAAGAGAATGAGGAGGCCCTATTTGGCGTGCAAAGCAGCATTGTAAAAAAAAAAAAAAAAAAATCTCCCGATAACATCTCTGAGAGGCGGGCTGTGGGCGGTTGTGTTTTTAGAGGTGACACTGACTTTGGGCCCGTTATCGGCACGCTCGATCGAGGCGCTCTCACCGCCTCTAATTGAACACGTTTAAATGCAAAGAAGAGCCCATCAGACATTTCATGGATTTTATGCAAATGTGTTGTGTGTGTGAGTGCCAGGTTTGAAAAAGTCATTTGAAAGCACATTGGCTTCATCAACACCGATCTTGTCCATATTTGGCACATTTACCCGGCGGAGGTAAATTTGGAGACAAAAGCGCAGTTACCAAATAAATCAACATCCAAAACTACCCCCGTTCTTCTAATATCTACAAACAAATTTTATCAGAAAAAATGTTTTTGATGATTTCCTTTAGTAGTCTAATTTTTGCATGTCACAGGGTTGTTTGAACAGGGGGGTGTAGATTTATATCCACTGTTGCTTCTTTATTATCAACTGTGTTGATTGTCTCAACAGAAAAAAAATGCACTGCTGGTTTTGTCTTTATTATAGATTTCATACAGGAAATATGCCAACTCAGCAATTTTGACGATGAAATATTAATTGGATTCAAAAGAACATTCCTATAAAACACAGAATCCAGATTATAAATGTTGTCATTAACTTGTGTACTTTATTCTCTTCATGTAATGGCCAATCATTTCTTTTGGTGTCATTGTGCAGATTGATGGAGGAGAAATGCTACAGACGGCAGAGCGAGTGCTAAGAGGTTTTCTATATGGGGTGTCGGGCGGCCCCATATGTGCCTATAGATGAAGTGCCACTCTCGGGTGGAGGGGGTCGGGGTCCTTCAGCTCCCCACACAAAAAGGGTGAGTGTCGCTCTTGAATCGATATCACCAGGAACATACAAGTCTTGCCACTTTGTGTGAGGACCCCGCCCCTCCTCCCTTCACTCTCTTATGACAGACCCTCATTGAGCAGACACTCCAACACAAGCCTATTGAGGTCACTCTGAACGGGACCCCCATAAACACCCTTTTGCAATATTGCCCGCCGTCGCCTTTCAAGTGGAATTTTCTCCAATCTACGAGCCACGACTAAATGCGCCCTCGATTTTCACGGAGGGCCCTTTGCAGTGCGGCTGGAGTTGCCTTCAAAGTCTTCCGCTTCGGATGGCTCGCCATTGGTTGGCTCGCTTTGTACTGAGAAGTTGTGAAAGTCGGCAGTCTGGCAGCGGGAGATATGAGGCGGGGGGGTGTTTGATGACTGGATGGTGATTAACCTTGAATAAATTAATATGCGCTTGTAAAGGATATGGGAGATGAAATGTATAGCAGGAAGTGATGGACACACTTCCTCTCCTCACATGTCTTCCGCTGGCCTGAATATTTTCTTTGATCATCCGCTTTTTCCTCCACTGCAGCCCCGCCCCTTTTGTGTCCATTAAATAATTAATAGCCATACATACAGTCGTCTCTCTGCCAGAGCGTCGATGTTAGATTTCACTTGTCATAATTGCAGCAAAAGCAGTCTTTTCATCTATTATTGATGGGCGCTTACATGCTATATATAATGCAGGGGAAAGGGGGGGCGTGGCAAATGGGGGGGGCTATTAAAGTATTACTTTCAAGGGGGTTCTTTTACTCTCACTTTTGTGGATTGACACAGACATGGCAGTGAGTGGCGGGCGCGGGGGGTTCATTTTTATTTTTATCACAAGCAGGCGCCCATCTGCTCCTATGCCGTCGCTGCGTTTGTGTGTCTGTGTGTGTGCGTGTACCTCTGGGGTGGTCTCGACTCTACATACATACACACACACAGATCACATCAGCACCCAAAAGGGACAAGGTGGGCGGAAGGAGGGTGGGCGGGAAGGTTAGAGAGGGTGGCCGGTGGGTGGCGCATACATCATGGCCGTCGTCTTGCGTCCAAACGAGGTGTGACAAGAGGAGAGGGGGGCTCGTTTGCAAGCGTGTGACAGGGAAGGCAAAGCGGGATTAAGCAATCTAGCCATGATTGGACGGGACTGAGGAGGAGGGTGAAGACACGAAAGAATAAGAAGTGATAAGGAGGGGGAGGTGTGTGTATGTGTGTGTGTGTGGACCGCCGGGGTGGCCTCGACTCTACATGTTCCCTTTTTGCATAAAGAGGGAATCAAGTCATCATCGGTGGAGATTTACGGGATACCAAGTGGGCGGAGCATCACTCATCATTAGCAAATTCATGAGCACGGTCAAACTAAAGTTCAACCAAAGTCCACTTCAGTTGGGGGACAAATTATTGGACGATGTGGGGACCCACGGGAGTCTTCCTAATGCACTTGCCATGCAATCGCCTGACCTTGGCGGAGGTCAAGCGCGTCTCAGCTCCAGGATGCCATTCCAGCTTATGCGTCCTCGTTTTCGGAGCTTTTTCCCCTCCTTTCATCAGCCACGCATTCCCTCGCTCTTCCTCATCATTCTACCCCCCCACCCCACCCTCATTTCTGATCCATTTTTTATGCATCACGCCATCACCAAGCATTCCCAAGCACACTTTTGTACATTTCCCTCTTGCTCTTTCTCCACCATCTTTATGATGTGCCTGCCTCCTCTTTTTCTTCTCGGTTCTTTACAAGGCACCATCAACGAAGCCCTCGCTTTTAATGACTTGTTTACGGCGTTCCTTATTAAGTTCTTTTGTGGCACCGACACGCGCAAATGTCAGCGATTTTATTGAACAATACCGAGTGTAGGCCGCATGTCCAGATATTTATTTGCGCCATTTTGCGGATGTGATAAATCCAAAATATATTGCTGAATGAAATAACCAGACTTCAATTCTATTAGCTAAGTTATTGACAAATGAGTCGATTCACACGACGCTGAGATTCTAAATAATGATCTGATGTATTCAAGATCTTTATTATTAAAGTCAAATTTCTCGCAAATGAGCTGATATCCCCCACGGGAAGAGATATTAAACCCGGGGATCCTCGGCCTAATGACACCATCAGACTTATTTAATGGAGTCTGTAAAATGTCACGATCAGCCGAGCTAATAAAGACCGAGCGCCGTGTTGAATTTTTAATGAACGAGCATAGTTTATGATATCATCAAGTTGGAGGGAGTTACGGTGTCGGTCATGTGACCCGCAAACATGGTTCATTGGAGAACGGGCTTGTTTTTTGGATGAAGTGATGACTTGACATTGACACCAAGCATGTCATTGCTGTGATGTGTGAGGACAATGATGATGATGATGAAGATGTCGCCAGTGGGTGACATGCATGCTATGTTGGAGTGTGAAAGAATTATGCAGACAGAAAAGAGGAACATAAATAAGCTCAAGGCTGTTTGAGCATTTATTTGATACTCTCACGGGGTCGCTTATGTGGGATGCAGGAAAGGATGAATGGCATGCAGGGAGGGCAGCATGGTGGGTGACATTATTAACCCTTGTTTTATGGGTAATAACAAGGACGGCCATATGGCACAGGGGGAGGATGCATGATGCTGTTTTACAAATGAGTGGCCATTTGTAAAATAGCATCAAGCATGCACATAGTAAATACAAACAAGAGGACGCGATTGCGTAATGCAACACAATCTTCTTAGCAGAAGGCTCAAAAACAAAGATGTCATCCCTCTCAGGTATAATAATAATCCCAAAACAGCAAGGTTCTCGTGTTACATCATTCAACAGGACCGAAAGGAAGATCTTAAATTACTCTTTTTGAATAATTTAGTGCTTATTGACCAAATCTGAGAATTGTCCAGCATTCCCCCGAGAACAAACGCGTATGGGGAGGGGGGTTCGACAAAAATACGCCATTTACAGTAGCTCCTGAAAAAAAGATCAGAATGAAAAAGCACGAGTTGAACCTGAAAAAAGGAGATATGAATCTGAAAATATAAAACATGCAACTGAAAAGAAAAGACCTAAAAATTTCAAAAATAAATTGAGGTGAAACCTGAAAATTAAGTTTATTCCAAAAACAAGGTGAAGCAAAACTATTTTCAACTCGAAAAACTTTATATAAAAGTATTTTTATATTTGAATTTTTTTTTTCAAGTTTCAATCTCAACACGTTTATTTTCAATACAAACTTTTTGACCCTAATCTACCTCCATAGAAATTTCTATTTCTATATAACGTATATAGAACTAAATTATCTATAGTTCAAAGGTAAAAAAAAAAATGCAGCTAAACCAGTGCGACAAGCTCATTGGCTACAGCCCCAAAAAGCAGACGAGCCCGCGTTCACCCAGACAGACACTCCCACTTGATACTTTCAGGCAATTTATTTTAGACTAATGTGCAACTAAGAGTCTGGCCAGTGATGTTTTTTTTCCCTTGATTTTGTAAGCATTATATTCTGTATTTTTTCCCTTTTTTATGCGCTGTTCTTTGTTTTTTTTTAATCCTTTTTATGTAAAGCACATTGAGTTGCCTTGTGTGTGAAATAAATCTGCCTTGCCTTAAAAAAGTCAATATCTGTGTTGGGAATAACATACACTGTTAGTTTTTGGTGAAACAAACGGAAAAACTAGATCGTCATCAGCGCGAGTCATGAACAGGTATCCAAAGACAACACTGAAATAGCTAAAAAGCGCTTCAAACAAACGGAATATTTCACCCAGCACTGCGCTTTTCCACATCCAATATGGTGGGAATGTTAACATACATTTAGCAAAAAAAAAAAAAAAAGCATGGTTTTCAGATATTTGCAATAACAACAAATGTGAGGGTCACGTGATTTCAGAGAACACCAAACTCAAATTTACGTTGTAGTTACGCACAGCTACCAGGAGACGGCGATGTTTCATCACGTTGTTTGTATGTATGTATGTATGTATGTATGTATGTATGTATGTATGTATGTATGTATGTATGTATGTATGTATGTGTGTATGTATGTATGTATGTATGTATGTATGTATGTATGTATGTATGTATTGTATTGTATTGTATGTATGTATGTATTTATGTATTTATGTATTTAATTTGTTTATTTCTTGTCAGAGAGAGAGGAAAATAATGGACGACATCACGAAGCACGGAATTGAGTGTGTCATATTGTAGAGTCAAAACACTACAAGTTCAACATTTATCATTTATCTTCAAAAATATTCAGGAAACAAATCTGGGTTTACTTAGCAGGGTGTTTCAAAGTCATCCAAAGAAAGCAGGATTTGTTATCTGCTATATCTTGTTTTTTAGTGGAAGCAGTATGACGCATTTTTTTTAGAAGTCGACATTTTCCGTCAAAGTGAAACCAAAAGCTGCTGCTACCACGCGAATAGCTGCACTTGGAAGCAGGCTGCATCGGCGTGAAAATGCGGGGAAAGAGTTCAGCACTTCGCAAAGCTTTTGCGGTGACTTTGGCACTCGTCGCGGACGCTTGCCTGGTTCACGGCATCGCACCTGTGGTGCGCGCGGGGAGTTTACTATGGCTGTCGGTCTGGCTGCTCGCGTTTATCCGGTGTTGTTTGGCGCTGAGCGCCGTCTACCTTCTTAACCTCGGGGAAGTCCCCCGGGAGCCGGCTCGTTTCCTCGCCTTGCACAGCGCGCTCCCCGCCGCCATGGAGAGCCTGGCCGCCGCCGTGCCTCTCGGGGACCACTGGTGCGGCGCGACTATCACGTCTGCAGGGGTCGCGCGCTGCTGGATGATGTGCGCCGGATTATCTCTGACCGCCGCCTTGTTTTGGGAAGTCTGGGTTCCGGACTCGAGTGGGGCGAAAGAGAAGCGACAAAAGCCTAGAGTTTTATTCATGAAGGTGATTCGCATGTACAGGCCGGACTTGGCTTTGCTGCTGGGAGGATTTTGCTTTCTCAACCTGGCTGCTGTCTGTAAGTACACTGATGACGATGAAGGAAGGGGTCCAAATGAACGAGTGGGGCCTGCCTTGACTTACGAGTTTCATTTGTTGTATGGAGAAATAGAGGCTCCTTGTTTTAAAAACTGAAATAAAATGGAAAGAGACTACCTAACTATTCACTAGGGGAACATGTTTTTGTCACTCAGGTGAGATCCAGATCCAGTTTTACACGGGCAAGGTGATTGACAACCTGAGAGACAATTATGTGCCAGATGAGTTCTTGTCAGCACTGCTTCTCCTGTGCGTCTTCTCAGTGGGAAGGTGAGATTGTTTAACCTGACCCCCAAAATGTCAGCCTACATCTTAAACCTAACATCAATTAATAAATCCCACGAAGAATAAAAAAAATTGCCGATTTTTGTTTATTATGTTTTCTGACGCTCATTAAAAAAATGATAGGATAATTTGAATGGCAAATTATTTGGAGACCCATTCGGGAACGGAACCAATGATAAAGTGAATACCCGTCTTGTTTTTGTTGGAGCAGCATGGTGGGCACAGGGGGCAGAGGGGGTTTCCTTATGTGGGCCATCAACTCCTTCAAGTGCAGAGTGAAAGGACAATTGTTCCGAGCTCAGACCAAACAGGAAATTGGATTTTTCGACACCACAAAGATCGGTAAGGCGTGATAACTAAGATAGAACAAGATCTCTGACTCCTCGACATTATGGTGTTTTATAATATTTGATTTCTTCGTGTGCAGGTGAGCTCACTTCCTTGCTTTCCAAAGACATCCCCCTGATGGCGGAAACGGTTTGTCTGAACATCAACGTTCTGCTGAGGAACCTCATAAAGACGGTGTACACGCTGATCTTCATGTTCGACCTTTCATGGACACTGACGTGTTTAGTTCTATTGGAGGTCCCCGTCACTGGCCTCATACAGTCCGTCACCCATAAACACTCCCGGGTAACGCCGACAAACCAATCGCAACCATTGATTACTTCTGCAGCTCTGCTTCCCATTCCGTTCAATCAAACGGATGATGAGCGATAATCAACCTTGTGCTTGCAGCGGTTGACGCAGGCCACGCATGACTCCGTGACCGCGGCAAATGAAACGGCCAATGAGATCGTCTCGGCCGTTCGGACGGTGCGCAGCTTCAACGCGGGGAAACACGAGGTCCGTCGCTATGACAACAAGCTGTTGGACACGCACAGGCTCAAGAGACGGCGGGACACTGTCAGGGTTGTGTCTCTTCTGGCGCAAAGGGTAAGCTGTTGGCGAGATTTTTGGAGATTCCACAGCAAGACTGGATTTCAGGGGTCTGCCAAAAATATGAATGACTGACCTTTGTTTCTACAATAGTCATTTGAGAAGTGTTCCATTCCAAGAGCAGACAGAGGTTGATTTTCGTGCCTGTGCTTGTAGCTGACAGGTTTGGCTATTCAAGTGCTGATGTTGTGGTACGCCAGGCTGTTCATCCAGAGGGGTCACATGACCATCGGGGACCTGGTCTCCTTCATCCTCTACCAGTCACACATCGGACACAATATCAGGGTAACAGCGCTGAAAGTATCGCCAGATAAATCCGACATCTCTTTAGAACCGGTACTCATCCTGGGAATGTTGCCTGCCAGACTCTGTTCTACATCAGCAGCCAGATGGTGAACTCGGTGGGTGCGGCCGGGGAAGTCTTTGAGGTTCTGGATCGACAGCCTCGGATCAGGACGGACGGGGAACTCGCACCCGATCGGCTCGCAGGACACGTCATCTTCCGTCATCTCAAATTCACCTACCCGGCACATCCCGACGTAGCGGTGCTGCAGGTGGGCGTCACCTTCTTCTCATATCTGTGTGGATTCTCAGTCGTGGTATTCCACCAAAAATCAAACGGAGGAAAGTAGTAGTTGATCATGTTTGAACTTGAGCCAGCAGAGACATGAACTGGGAGACTTGAGAGATTTGGCGCTATTCTTCCGCGGCAAGCCCTTCTTCTCAATTCAATACACCTTTGTCATCAGGACTTCAATTTGGAGCTGCCAGTGGGTCAGATAACGGCACTGGTGGGTGTGTCCGGACAGGGAAAAAGCACCTGCGCCAGTTTGCTCAAGCGCTTGTACGAGCCGCACGGTGGACAAATCCTGTTGGACGACGTCAAGCTGGAGTTGTACGACTACCACTATCTCAGCAAAAAGGTGAACGCTCGAACCAAAACTGATGGTTACATCTGATAACTGACAAGTAGGGCTGAAACAATACATGTTTTGGGATTTTGATCTTTTGGTACGGTACGAAGGAAGACCGAGTTCCCACACATATTGTTGTGTCTTTAACAATTGTCAACAAACCGTGTGCTTCGGCAGATTGCCGTGGTCAGCCAAGAGCCGGTGCTCTTCTCCGGTTCCATCAGACACAACATCGCTTACGGCCTTCCGGACTGCTCTCTGGACGCCATCCAGAAGGCGGCCTTCCAGGCCAACGCCCACAACTTCATCACACTGCTGGAGAAGGGCTACGATACCGGTGAGTGGACGTGGACTTCAGTTTTGTACCTCGCTTATTTTGAGACTGGCCTGGCTTGAACTTGTCTTAATACTCGGTGCTTAAAATATGAAAGTCAAGATTTAAGACTTGCACGGTTCCACGTCTGAAGATGATTGTTTCCGGTGTAAATGCACGTCTTGACTGGAGTGTCGGATTTGATTGTTTGCCAGAGGTTGGTGAGGGGGGCAGTCTGCTATCCAAGAGCGAGCGGCAACGTGTGGCCATCGCTCGAGCGCTTGTCAGGCAACCACGAGTTCTCGTCCTGGACGAAGTAACCAGCTCCCTAGATGAGCATAGCCAAAACAAGGTACGGTAAACTCAGCGATTCCAGGCCTGACACAAATCGTCGGAAAAATTACAACATAAAAATGTGACAAAGGTTCGTCTCACTGGACGCAGGTCCTCCAGGATCTGGTGAGGCCTTCTGACCTAACCGTACTGGTGATCACCCACAACCTGAAGACTATTGAGACGGCCGACCAGATTGCTGTGATAGGTGCAGGCAGTGTTCAGGAGCGAGGAACCCACCGCCAGCTGATGGAAAAGAATGGGATGTACTGTAAAATGAGAGGGATGCTTGCCACCGCTGGAAGCTAATTTCTTCAGAAGCACTTTTTTTCTTTTTTCTCTATGTGTTTATTTTGCTTACGCAATTTCATTTGATTTTATACAAAAACTATATTTGATAACAAAAATGAAGCTCGCTATATTTGTATCTTTGAATATTCTGAATAAAGTTGTCAACCAAACTGACATGCATTTAAAACCTGAATTTATTTAGATACTTTTTCCTCCAACAAAAATTTATTCACATGTACTTACTGTATCAAACTAAAAATAAAATGGTATTAATTTGGCTTGCACTGTTTGTAATTTAGAATATTTGACCAACTGTTTTCGTATAGTACAGTGCACCAAGTGAGGAATTCACCAGATACCAGTTAGGCAAGAATGAGGAAATTGAGTGGATGAAGCCTGCCGCCAATCCCCCGCCATTTTAGGACTGAGAGCAAATTTGAATCTGTTGCCCCCTCCCCAAGCAAAATTACAAGGGGTATTAATTCTAACAGCAGCCCTATTAGAATAAGACAAACCCGGGAAAATAAGAGTGGCATTCAGAAACAGTCAGTTTTAAATTAAGCTTATTTCCATTGCTGTATTCATTTTGTTCATTTACAAATACGTTTTCTAGGAATACCTACAGATGAGGAAAAAGCAACTGGTCTGGAACGCTGTACCGTGCAAGCCCTAAAATCGGGAAAAGTAAGCCTATAAAAATGAAATTACAGTACAGTTTACACATTTTTTTAGACTGCACTTCATATACGTATGTACGAAAAATGTATCAATACACTTACATTATGCTGAAACCTATGAAGTATGCAGGAACAAAGAAGAACCCAACATCTTGCCTTGTATTGGATAAGAGAGGATGGTGGGCTGCCTTTTTAAGTGATCTTTAAAAGGGAGGATTTATTTTGTAAACAATGCAATCCAAATCAACAAATATAACCTGCCAAAGTGGTCAAAAGTCATCATGAGCTGTCTCATTGAAATCTTGACCATAGGTATTATTAACATCAGTCTGCTGTTTCTTTATTAAGGACAAATTGATCTTACAAACATATTTCCAAATCTGTCAAGCCTTAATATATATATATATATCAATAAAATATTGTCTCCTGAAAATGACCAGAATCATTTTATTTGTTGACCATTTTAATCTTGAAAGCCAACACAATGCACTCAAAGCAAATGTCTTGCATGATTCTGTATCAATTATCACACTGGAGTGGAACTTATGTGAAAGAAAGGTTAGTACAGTCATTTCTATAGCACACACTTCATGCATATGGGTGGTCTGTTAGCTTTGTCAATTTTTAATCACCTCAGCGACACTGAAACAAACATGTTTTGTTCTGATCACTTGGAAAGTGTTCATTTCAACTGGATCATTTTATTCTCCATTTTCAGTCAAGTACTGTTGCAGGATTAGATTAGTCAGAAAGGTAGTGCTATTTATTGGTAATTATATGTTGCTTGTTACTATCGTGTCAAAGTTTTGTATACACCGTTAACGCCACTTTTTTGCACTTGCCAAATCCAAACAATGAATGAGCCTAAGTGCAATATGAAATGTAAGTCCACTTCTAATATGTGTTTTACTCACCGAAACACTATGACAGATTTAAAAAAGCTGGGGAGAAAAAAAAATCCAAGTAACATGAAAACTTGACATGGCAAAGTCTTCTAGCCTGTTTTCAAGCAATGCTCACGCTGCTCGTTTGCTACAGTCTGCAAAGCAAAACGATGGAAGCCATCAACATTCTGAACATGGTCATCTGGAGCTTTCCAAATAGTCCTCATGCTAGATTGAAGCCTTGATTATGATCTATAGCTTGAAGAAGCTTCTCACGCAGTGTTTCCGCATTAGTGTATTTGGGCAGGTCCAACAGGTTGAAGCACGTGTGGGCGACAGGCAAATAAAGTTCTCCTCCATTGGTCGGCTGGATCACTAGTTTAAGGCTTTTCATGCCCAAGATGGGTATGCGATCACTTCCTGTGAGGAATACTGAGGGGACAAATGACATTTCACATTTCATGTTCCAAGTACTAGCATCCTATATATTAAAGAAAGAAAGACTTACAGAGAAACTGTTTTTTCTTCTCTAAAGGAAGGTTGTGGAACTCTTCCCAGAAGAGCTTGATGGTGGGATGTTCAGCCCAGTACTCTCCCTTGTATTCAGTGCTCTGAGGCGGGGGGAAAAAAAAATAAATAAAAATAAAATAAAGAGAGAGAGAGGCATGAGATTCTAAAAATCCAAACCCGGAAAGAATCTGTGGATGTATTTCTGAGCTATAAATGAACAAACAACACCTTATTCAACCAGACAAATAATGCAAAACCTTTTCAAGTTCAGTCCAGTCATAGTTGGTGTTGCCAATCACCATGGCTTGCAGTTCATTGGGCTGGAACAGCTCCAGAACTT
Source organism: Syngnathus leptorhynchus (assembly GCF_054491065.1). Classification (NCBI taxonomy): domain Eukaryota; kingdom Metazoa; phylum Chordata; class Actinopteri; order Syngnathiformes; family Syngnathidae; genus Syngnathus; species Syngnathus leptorhynchus. The sequence goes on along the minus strand of NC_141204.1, from coordinate 10,412,676 downwards.
TGCCTCCACAAATCTTGTGGAAGCCTGCATAGAAGCACTCAAAGAGTGGGGCAACTGAGGTGTTGAATGTGTAGTCTACGTAGGCATTGACGAAGTCTTGCCTGGATGGACAAATAGTTATTGCATGTGTACAAAGCATTCAAATGCTTTGAGCACACAATTTTGCATTCAATAGATAGTGCCAAAACAATTTGAAGCAATTACCTGTTGGATTTATTTACATTGATGTTTTCACCATTGGGTATGAGGTCCAACACCTCTGTCGCACCGTAGTTTTCTTCTGTGATCTAAAAAGACAAAGGTTATAGGTCAAAGAAAATTGTCATTTGTGAGCATGTGTTGACGTCCCTGGTGATTGTAAGCAATATAACATGTTAACAAAGTGTTCTGGGAAAAACTCATAGAAACATTTTTGCTTCACTTCTACATGAGGCGTTACACAATGATAACCATACTTACTGTGAAGTTCAAGCAGAATGTTTCCTCAAGGTCATCTTCGTGGTAGTCCAGCAACAGTTGGAGACTCCTAATTGAAGGCAAATTAATACATTCACTAATTAGATTGTTTGAAAGCATTATAACTGTCTCGTGTTTAAAAGGAGCCACATTATGCAAAAATAAACTTCTTAGAGCTTCTAGCATGTGTGTATAGCATTTACTGACTGACCCTTGATCTTACCTTCCCACCTCTGGCTTGAGCTCCTTCAGGTCATCTAACGTGGGATTCCTCTTCAGAAGCTTCTTGTACAGGGCCACTGGAAAGTTGAGCTCCACAATAGTGAGGTTGTAGATGGCCAGACCGCATATGACTCCGATGAGGTTAAATAATTCAATGTCCTCAAAGGTCTGGAAGGAACATTAGCTAACTGTCACAACTACTAAAGATTTTTTTATTTTTTTTTGACACTGCAAAGTACATGTCGCTACTTGAATCTAGTTCTCCAATAAATGCGTCAAGGTGTGTTGAATTTGCTCTTGAGCAATTAGAATGAACATAATAAATGAAAATGAAATGAACAATTCGAGTAAGTTTCAATATTCGGCGTGTGTGTGTAATACAAGCTAGCCATTCCATTCAATCAATACCTTGCTTGAAAACCAGAGGAGCCTGGACTCCTCGTGGTAACGAAACATCCCGTACTTTGGATCCAACAGCTCTTTCATGATTAGGAGGAAGAACTCCTTCCTCACACCTCCCGCATCCACTGCCTCTTCCCCCACAAAAATAACCTGCCATAGGTAGTCACCATCACGTTTCACCAAAGGAAATGTCTTCACGTGAATTTCACTGTCGTGGATTTCACCTTAAGCGGCTTCTTATAGTCGACGTTCTTTGACTTTCGGAGAACTTCCATGGTGTCTCCAACTATATTGTCCCTCCGGACAATCAGGATGAGGCATGGGTTGACCGATTCCACAGCAGGCAAGAACATGGAACTCAAGTTTTGCATTTGGGCCTGATCCACTGCCATCTACCAATACAAGAATGCTGATTAGATTCTTGGAAGCACGGACGCTATTAGCTCCTATTTACCTGCATTTGTAAAACAGCATCAGTGTGTAACAGAGTAGTCTTTGCTGGGGCATCAAATACAAAGGGATACCTGCACATGGTCACCACACCATCAGGACCCTGAGGACAGAGAGGCATTCCGGAATGAGTCATATTTGTCGAAGAATCCAAAGTGATGTAAAATTTCAATAAGCAGGCGAAATTACTTGCCCCTGGATACATTTGTCTCTGAATCCATGTGATGTAGTCATTTCTGATGTCTATTAAATCATCCAACTCATGAATGTAGAATTTATCGTATTGTATAATCTGTCCACCTCTCTCATTCACCTGAAGTGACACAAATGCAGACATGATTTAACAATTGGATGTACTGTGGTACCTTAGCTTACGAGTTGAATTTGTTCTGTGAGCAAACTCATACAACCCAATTTACTTATGCCAAATCAAAATGCCACCATGCCTCATTACACACCTTGTGAAAGATTTCCAGCAGTCGAAGTGACGTGTCCAGAAAACTGGTGAAAATTCTTTGCTCTGTTGACGGGATTCCAACCTTGTGCATCTGGAGCAGGTACACCACCACTCCTTTGTACATCTCGACCAGCCGCTGGAACACTTGGGGCTCAAAGGTGGACCACCAGTTTGCTGAAGCAAACCAGACAGAAAAGTTGGGCATCGGCTTGAGAAACATTCTAACAACTTAACCCACTCAACAATGGACACATAAACTTGAATGTTAAGTTCCATAAATGTACCCTGGTGAGCTAAAGTGAACAAGCGTGGCTTGGTGGAAACGTGATCAAATGTGTCGTAACATGTCTGTATGCTTTTCCCTCCTACCTAGCACTTTAAGCGGAGCTTCTTTCAGGCTGATGACGGATTTGGCAAATGGGATAGAGATAGTCACATAATTGTTGGAATCATTGAAGAGAGGGCATTCTGGGAGAATGAGGTAGAGCCTCAGCGCTTCTATGTCTGGAGGAGAGTTGATCAGTCTTGGAATAAGATTCTTCTCCACACTTGCAGCAATCTGATAGTGATGAAGAAAGTATAGAAGTCAGCTTTGCAACAATCAATCATCATAATTGATTTCATGACAACTGACCTGTTGGCCAATCTCAGGGTGGTCTGGTGTAATCAGTCTTTGAAATTGGAGGCGGGCCATGTTTAGATCGATACCTGAACATTTACTGCTGGTACTGTAGTGATCTGGTTGACTGATGACAGAAATGCACAGTTGATGACTGAATAGATGAGATTTAAAATGCAAATTTTGGAAGGTTCTGTTTGCACATGACACAACATACAAATGAGTACTTTGTAAATTTTAGCTTTATTCTACGGTGGAGTGTTTTTTTTTTCTTTTTTGTTGAACGACAGAGTGCAATTGTGTGATGTGAAACAGAATGATAGCCAATAAGTGACCCGGAGGTGGTGTTGCTGTACAAAATTTGAGGAGCAAATGGTTAACATTCATCATAAAAATGACTAAGAAAAGTATTTGCAACTTTAGTGTAGTTATCAGACAAGCCAAAACGTTCGCCTAGGTTCTTGTTCTACAAGTCCTACTACTACTTTTCCTTCAACTTCTGCCAGTCTGGCTATCCTGCGGAAACATGCTGTTCTCAGGTCAGTTTTGGTTATATGACTGACACAGTTTCCTGTTTAAAAAAAACACCACACACTTAAGAGATTAAAAAAACCAAAACAAAAAAAGTTTGCACCCTGCCTGACTTGATAAGCAAGCAAACGGAGCACTTCAGGGGGCAATCCAAAAAACGCTATCTGTTTCACCTAAAAGTAAATCTGAGACAAAACGGAATGGGAAAGAACTTTTTAGTTTCCGGGCAAAATAAAAATAAAGGCAAAGCAAATTCTGTATAATATCACAAAAGAACTATGCACATCTTTATCTCGAACAGTTTATGACACCTAAGCTCAGTTCGGATTAACTCCACGAGGGTGCTTTTTCTCTTTGGCTCCTTACCTCATTGACAAAAAGGACCCGTTGAGGCAGCTTGCAGTTGAGAACACCAGGTCAATCTCACTGAGGGAATCACAAGAGCAGAACAATTAGTGTGACTGACATTTACAGCCAATTTTAAACCAAGAAATGACTGAAAAATGTACAATTAGTTAGTACAATGAGTTAATACACAGTCAGCTGTTGTGAGGAGAGGACTTTACTTGGAGATTTCTAGCGGGAGTCTTCCGGATGTATGGTTCAGCCATCTTTGTATGGTTTCCTCATTCAAAGTACAAACTCTTCGCTGGGCGTCAAGTGTCGCCACTTTATCATTGTTTTGCAGGCTCTACAAGAACAACCCCGCCCCCCCCAAAATTAAGAATTTGCTACACTGGATAAATCCCCTGTCAAATATGTTGTTACCAAATAAAAAGAAAAACTTACGTTAGCAGTACAATAGTGAGCAAAGCTTTGGTCCCCTCCTGCATAAATCCTCTTGATACAACAGTTCTGATTCATGACTGTAAAGGTAAACGTGGAAGTAAAGCCGTTCATGACCCAAATTCATTTTAGACAGATGACGGGTAAGCAGGAGAAAGTTAGCCTCAATTTTTCAAATAGTTTTGAAAACAGAGCCCGATTTCAGATTCCTAATAATGTTGGAGTAAAAAAATAAAGAAAGCAAAACATCAGTAAAATTCAACAGATGTTTAGATTTACGGAAGGAGTTAGCCAATTAAGTTTTGTTATTAGTTTCATTGATCATATTCTACCGAGTTCTCACCACTATCATCTGAATCAACAGAGTGTATCCAGGGAAACTTGACAGGCCCCGGAGTTTTCCTGTTGCAGCTGGAACGTGTACCAAGCTGTCCATTCCCACCAAGACCAAATGAGTCCATCTTTCCACATGAGGGTGTGAAAGCCAGTGTGTGCTGCCTTTAATGAGCAAAATGATTTGGGGGAAGCAATCTTGAATAAATATGAAAAACATGTGATTTTGTAACACAGTGAGTAGTCTTACCTTCCACATGCAATCTGCGTGACTACATTTCCCATGAGCTCAAACACTTTCCTTGGGTTGATTTCATGATTTGTAGAGTTATGCCCCAGCTGACCATATCCTCCTGCACCGAAGGTAAAGACACCTCCTTCCTGTAGAAGTAGTAACACCACTTCTCAACTCTCATGCAGAAATGAACAAATGAGTGAAATAAAAGAGAACATTATATTAATTTTATTGATGGTATTGACAGTTAGCAACTCTCTTAATAGGAAAAGGAACCACACAAGTAAATAATTAAACTTATTCTCTACAATGTGATTCAATATATGTATATATTTTTACATTTGAGATTCTTAAACTTAAATTGCGATTTTGCAATTACCCATTAGCAGTATTACAATCAGATGTTTACATTTGCAGTATCTTCCTTTTCAAACTACATTATTGAATTTAGTAACTACAGTTTTGAGTGTAAATCTAAAAAATAACTAAATTGGAGTCAAACTAAAAGACAATACAGTAATAAATGTAGGATTGGAAAAAAAAAACTGTAGAAAAATAAAGTTGTGAAGTTATTTCCTTTCCTATGAATTTATTTTCCATATGTCCGCTAAGCTGTGATAATGAATTTAATTTTACACCAGTTACAAATTATGACTTACCTTGGTCAAGGCTGCTGTATGATCTTCTCCACAGGAGACAAAAATTACTCTCTGCGATCTAAGAGACTTCAACAGGGTTGGAAAACACCGGTCTGAGGGGGAAAAAAAGCAAAAGCAAAAGTCAATGACTGATGAACAAGTAAAAAGTAAATGCACGAGCACATGAGAACAAATGTTAAAAGTGTACTTTAAATGAATTAGCTGACAATAATGTTTGAAAATTTGGATAACAAAATAACTCCATAATAAATGCAGAGCCAGCACTTGTCAAGACCGAACGTATTATCCATTGTGAAAGAAAGCTTCAAATGTATTAATATTCGATAGCTTCTCTCACCATTGGTGTCATTGACACCGAGCTGACCAAACTTGTTACGGCCCCAACCGAACACAGCTCCTGAGAGCGTGAGGGTGAAACTGTGAGCGCCGCCTGCTGTTATCTGAGCAAAAGGAATGCCCTGCAGAGACTGAATGATTTGAGGGGTAGAAATGCCTTGTTCATTTGGTCCTAGGCCGAGCTGTCCATATCGATTTTGACCCCAGGAGAAAAGCTGGCTCCCTGGGGGGGGGGACAAAATAAACATATCAATAAGATTGTGGTCATGCTGATTATGGTTAAGAACCATCTTCACCTTTTGAAAGTGCTAGTGAGTGCCAGTACCCACAGGCTACCTGAGTGATTTGAACATCAGTCAAAGTCTTGATGTTCCTGCCGTCATCAGGGAGAAAAAGGTTAAACAAATATTTGTGCTTTTTTTCCTCATCATTGGTACATAAGCCAGCATCTTAGCAAAATAACATGAAATCACCTAGGCACACGAACACATTCTTCAAAGTTGTTTAAGCCCAGCTGTCCATCTGAACCAAGGCCCCATGAGAAAACTTGCCCGCTGTCATTCAAGGCAAGCGTATGGGACTCTCCACAGGACACTGCTATTATGATTTGAGCATCCAGAGCCACAACCTGTTCTAATAGAGGAAAACGATATTAAATGATAGAGTCATTTCACAAAAAGAAAGGACCGTGAACTAAATGACAGACTGAACTTTTCTTTCTTTTTTTTTTTAAATAAAAACATTAACCTGGTTTCTTTCGGGACTTCTCATGGCCAAGTTGACCGAGATCATTGCAACCACACGTGTATACTGTCCCATCATCCAGCACGATTGCTGTGTGCTTGCGTCCACAGCCTACATCGCGCACTTGCTTTGCAAGAAAGAAGTCACAATTCCTTGGCTCCACCACTATCTCTTCATCGATGCCCCCCAAACCAAGCTGGCCATAGGAAGCATTGCCCCAGCACAGCATTGTGGTTTTTCCTTGTGGCTAAATAAGCCAGCCGGAGCCTAGGTGTAAATATAAAAGAGAAATGATTTCAAACAAACCAATCACCCAGATTCACGCAAATATTAACTCATTTATACTATGTGGGCCGGCATGGCAGCATGGTGGTAGAGTTGTTGTCTGTCACACAGAATGTTGTTGGTCCGATTCTCAGCCCCTGGTGACTATACAAAAGTGACCTTGAGCAAAATGCTGTACAATACATCCTAGTGGGCGTGGACAAAGAAAATGAGTAGCAATATATATTGTGCCTACTTAAACAAGGGACAACAGTAGAATTACACTTGTCAAGCTGTCATAATACAAAAACTACTGTATGACATCCGGTTTACATCCCAAATTAAAGTGAACTCTCACCGCCGGGGATCAGGCCAAATAATACGCTTGTTATGAATTTAATTTGTAGTCATTGAGATTATGGCAATTATGTCAAACGCATTTACGGAAGTCAGCGTTTTCTAACAAAAGCAACACAGCGCTATAACCAAGATAGCGACTGGCTTGTCTTTACGGCTATCTTTACCCACTATGCTGTCTTACTTTGACGTCCTTAGCACGATGGCGAGACTATTAGCCTTAGCCAGGATTACCTCTTTCTCAACGTTTTATTCCAAATCTTTACAGCAGAAACCCAAAGGCTTTTTAAGCTCAAACCACAATCTTGCTACGGTTTAGTTGTACATTCTTCTTCGCTTGCCACGCACGGTTTTGGAAGCAGCGGAATACCCAGTGATGGGTGCATTGTCGTAAAAAGGCGCTAAAAGCAGCACACAGCAAATCTTACCGATGTAGACTGCGCTAATGACGCTATTGTTGTGTAGCTCACGTTCTCAAAGACACGTTGATTCCCACAGTTGCTCCACCATTCCTCTCCACTCCACTCCACATACCCTTCCTTATCTGTCAACAACTGCTGTTACGAGCATTCTGGGGGGACTACAACACGTCAAGTTGTTCATTTTTAACAACTTGCATTGTCGATTATACTTGGTTTGCAAAAATCATCATGTCGATATCTTTATCGGCTAGGCATGATTTATTGCGCGTCCGAGCGATATTTATAAATCAATAGGAATGACTGAAGTTTGTATTTGTTATTTTCGTGCTGTTTTTGTTGCTGCTCGTATTGTCGAGCGCAAACGTGTGTACCTTTAGTTTGAAGGTAAGCTCGCGGTAGTTCCGTGACTGACGTTATCTTTATTCACAATGGGGAAGAAATATTGCGAAGCGTCGACAACGTTCACGGCAAGCTGCGCATGCGCTGTTTACTGCGTTTTCACCCATTTTGCATGCACACGCAAATACACGCGCATACATACATGAGCGCACATGCACTCACACGCACGCACCCACGTGCACGCGCGCGCACACGCACGCGCACGCACACTCTTTCCTGGCTTATGGTTATGAAAACTACATTTCTGGGAATTATCGAACCATCACGTTGTTCACAACGGTGGTTTGAGGTTTTAGCTTTCAAATTGGAGCTCGGCACTGCTTAATATTAGAAAATATACCATTAAGTTGGCAAAAAATGTAGATCTCACATTTAGGACGGATGGATGGATGGATCACAGTAGCTACAGTGCATATTGAAAACAGTGAACTTTACTGGAGTTGTGTGAGGTTATGGACAGTGTATATGCAACATAGAAGCAGCTGCAAAAATATTCCTAGGATGTCATTAAGTTAATGACTTCAAAGTGACAGGCTGGGTTCAAGCTGAACTGGTTGCCAAACAACTGAAGGCAACATATGCACAAACATTAACGCCTATCTACAATGTAGAGTCACATTTTAGAATATGTATACATTGTGTTGGGAGAACATGCAAACTCCAACCTCAAACCTTTGACTTATGAAGCAGAAGTACACATTTCAATGCGTGAATGCTTTAAATCGTCAAGTTTCCTCCTTACTGCAATCCACTATTGAGAAACGAGGAAAACAATAACAGCGGGACAACAATGACACTTAAATGGAAACAACACCCTATTTTACGTAATCACCTACGTAAAAAGCACGTGAATACCTATCATGGGAGAATGAATTGAAAACGTTACAGTTCCTGTCCGGCGGGTTCTCCCATTTGCTTCAAGCATTATAGTGTGCTTTCAACTCAGAGCAGGAGACACTTCTTTCTTAACAATTCAGGGCACCAACAAGGGAAATGCTGTACTTGCTCGGGGTAAGTAAAAACATTTCATTTATTGATGTCTCATTGGGTTTTATATTTGTGATGTTGACCGCAGCATTTCTGTTCAAACCAACAGACAGTTGCGGGCCTTCTCGTCATCATTATGTGTTTCTCAAAAGGACTTACAGAGGCAAGTGAACCTTAAAATTGATCTTACTTTTTGTTTGGATCAAGTGGTTGATTTCCACAAACTGACACTACATGCAAAATAACTTTCTGCAGTTAAACGTGTCCGATGGCTGAGGTTTTAATTTGATTGTCTTTAACAGGAAAATAAACATAAAAAAACACAGATATTGGAATCGAACGGCAACAAGGTCAGTAAAAAAAAAAAAAAAAGGCTCTTGATGCATATGATAAGAGACTCAATAATTGATATTTTTGTGTGTCAACGGAAGGACTTGAGTGAGGGAGATCTGCATTTATTGGCCAAGATCCTTTCAGTAGGCCTGGTGGATGCAGATCCAAACTACCTCCACCATCTTAAAGGCTACAGAGATCTCAGAGGCGGATGACGTGGACAGGCGCACGCAATTATTCAAGAACACGACAAAAGTCCTGTTGGTGAAGATAGTGACTGAATGATCACGACCTCCGGCTATTTAGAATGGTGTTTTGAATTACAGGAGTTCCTTCCCACACAGGCCAAAATGATGAATCCATGATGAATTGCCCTACAATGACGTTAGACATGCAGAGAAAGTTACCACAGTTTTGTTTCTCCTGTTCAATTAATAGTTTTATCAATTAAAAAAAGAATAGGATTTGACAAGAAAGAGCAGGCAAAGGATGTCTCTGAAACTTGTTTTATTTAGATTTTTTTTTTTAGGTTTTGTACACACTTTTGTTGTAAAGAGAAAGTGCTAGAATACACAAATCTTTCCAGTGAAATTATGAACTTGCTGTTTACATTGCAATATTCTTGATCATAGTGGTAAAGATTGTTGTTTGTTGCCTTTGAAACAAAAACAAAGACACACAAATGATCAAAGCCCTGTTGTCTTTTCCTCTGTCAGTGAAGTTTTTTTCCCCACATGCGGCTGTTGAGTTTGTCTCCGAGGAGGTAGAGTAATGTCACCACAGACATGTTAAAACAAAAGAAGCCTAGCAGACCAACACCATTGAAATGTCCAAGGAGGGGATAAACCCAAATCCCCACTTTGATGTGCACCCAGAGAATCCTGCAGAGAATGTAAGAAGGAAGGGAAAAGAGGTTTCACTGTCACTGATCAGAGGAGTCGAACTTGCTTTTTTCCCCACATGCAAAAACTTAGTAATTGTTTTACATCACGTGGGGCTGCCATGACAGGTAAAAAAACAGTTCCATTGGATTGTTAAGTTGTTTTTGGAATTTGGAATCACGTCACAGAAAATAGGACCACCCAATGCTTTATACATTTTTTTTCAAAGGAATTCATATTTTTGCAATGACTTTCCTGTCAAAATGCCTTTATTAAAAAAACGTGAAGTCATCCTTGTTTATTTTTGTTGCACATAAAAAGATGCAGTGGGCCACTACTGCCTTTTTGTCTCAAGACCTGTGTCTTTGATCAAATGTACAAAATAAACCACACACACACATTTACTGTTCATTTTAAATAAACACAGTTGAACTGGTCCAAATGTCAGACAACACTATCTTAAACTTCCGAAGCAGAAGATTAACCATTAAAGTTGCAACAACAGCAATTCAGTTCTTTATCATTTCAGTCTGTATTATAGTGATTGGGCACTTACCAGAATAGGTAACCCACACCCACTAATCCCAGTGTGGCCAGTGCATTTTTTGTTCGTGGGTAGGCATGTGGCTGCGCCAGGAATTCTCCAAGTAACAAAGGAAAGACAAATGTATGCTAAGAAAACGGATCAGAAATGAGTCATTACAAGGGAATTAATCATATAGATTTTCATAAAATGTTGAAAATACATATTTTTCAGACCATGGCGTGGTTTATCCAAGGAGGGATGAAGGCGTCCATTGTTGCCGGGTAAACCAACTCTCTGTCATAGGCAAATAGAGCCCAAAAGAGAAGAACAACAAACTAAAGAAGACCTAAAGTTGTATTGACTTGTTCTGTAACATTTTTAAAATGTTTTCTAAGTATATAACTCACCATGCCTACAGGGAATGCAAAGACAGAGAATATTAGATCTGTAAATCTGTTCAGCGTGCTATCAGATTGTTTCCCACGCTGAAGATCGTTTACGGCCGCCAATCCAAAGAATAACATTTGGAGTATCTGAAACACAGCAAGTAAAATACCGTATATGTCTGTACATGTCATCTCTTCCAAACATGATATTGTACTTACTAAGTTCAAAAATGTGAGATATTTCCAAGGTCCCCCATACACAAAGATCCCAGGTGGTAATTCCTCACCATCCTTAGCAGCCAAAGTAATGACAACAAAAGCATACCAGCTGAATACGCTGATATGGTAAACTTTCTTCAGGCTTGAAGTCATTTTATAATAAGACTGATTTCCACAAAGCAAACTACAAGCTGATAAAAGCTGCAGGTTGAAGCGTGAAAATTGAAAAGAAGATTAGTGCAAAAGCGCAGTGCAATGCACACACAAGAGGCCCACTGTTCTTAAGGAAATACAGCAGAGGAGTGTGTCTTTCATAAGCGGCGCTCTGCAGCATGTGACTTTATGGCTATGTAGTGCTCAGTGAGCTTGGTCACATTTACTCAATCACACAAATATGATGTAGAGATAAGTACAGTAGATACGAGGCAGAGTATGTGGTTGAAGCTAAACATGGAAAACCTGAATGTCTTGCATCTGTCATGTGTGCAGGGTAATATACGGAGTCATTATTGCACAATGCTCAACAAATGAAAACAACGCACATGTTAAAGGAATCGTTGAAATGTTTTAATGCTGAGCTAATGCTGGGCTCACACACATCTGCATCCACTAGGCCACACGCTTGGTAGGCTGATAGAGCACCCCAAATTGCTCGTAGGTATGAGTGTGAGTGCAGATGATAATGGATGTATTGGTGTGTGTGTGTGTGTGTCTGTGTGCGCACATGTGTAGATACACCATCCTGAGTTAAAACTGAGATCCAACATTGACATTTTAAAAGCAATTTATTTTTTCCATTTTGTCTAGAAGACCAGATATCCATTAAAAGTATCTTTAAAATCATTCTATTTTGTTAATTTGATTCATTTGAGATGTTTTATAGGTAAGGCACAATTTCAGAATACAAAGGCACAAAAACTTAGTTTCTTCAATCACAAAATATAAAAGAAGTTTGTCATTTATCTCCACATGAACATTGTACATGGTCAGGCTTTGAGGTCCTTTAAGGAACATGTTTTCTTATTGCTACAACAGTAATATGGATGACTCAAACGCTGCAAAAATACACCAATAATGTGACAAAGCTGTTCAGACATAACACACACGCACACAAAAAGTTGGCATTACAATAATTTGACACTGAACAGAGTCTAGTTTTTTTTTTTATGCGTATTGCTTTCTTAAAAAGTGGAGTTTATTTATTAATGAATACCTTCATTACCACATTATAGTCAGTTAAAATAATTCTTAAAAGTCTATCTGGCATACTAAGATAAATCAGGTTTAATATGTGATTGTTTCTATCACACTTACGGTCCTCATGTTTCCAACACGTGATTATTATTATTGGATTAAATACCTTTTCTAAATAACATGAAGATAGCTATACAGTATTGGCATTGTAAATTCTAATTCTAAACCGGCAAGCAGGTTTCTAAAGTCTTTGTTAGTTTTACAAATGGCTGCTTGTGTATTCAGGTGAAAACCAAGTTTAAAAGGAATATACATGAGCATAATACCATGACTGCTGCTGAAATATGTAAATGAGGCAATTACGTCATTCTATCACACTTCCAACAAGTCACCAAATGCGGTAACATTTCCATTTGCCCTTAGTTATGACGTGGTGGGAGCCTGTAGTTACAAGAAAACCCGCTAGATGGCAGAAGATACTTTACAACAAGTTCTGTTTCTGCACTACGAATAAATGTCTGACTGGATCGAATTGATTTCTATTTACTGTAGAAGATTTAGAGTTCATCCAGCCAATTGGTAAGAAACTATGTTGTCTTTATCATCACGGTATATTTTTGAACACCCCCATGTTATAAAACCAGGGCAGGCTCTTGTGATCACGATTCTAAACAAGCCATCAAAGCTGTAGCAATTCTATTGAGGACAAAGTACTGTGGGGAGCAATGAAATAAAAAGCCAAGGCTCCTCAATTAGTCACTTGTAACAAATTGCACTTTACCCATCCATGTCTTTAAAACCGTTTATCACATACTACATGTGCGCTGTCAACCGTCAGTAAAGGCACTCCACGCTGACTTAAGCGATAGTGATTGACAAATAGAACCCCTACCCTATTGGTCTTTACTGATACCATGCGTCTTTGTCAGCTTGTCAGCTTTCTGCTGTACTTCAGTCTCTAATCTTTTCTCGCGGCTTTCTCTCTGGATCCCAGTTAAGAAGTCATCTAAAAGCGAGAGGGGGGGAAAAAGTTTTTGGTTATAGAGGTGAGCACAAATCGTAATGTGTGAAAAATATTTTAAGAATAATTCAGCTTACATCAAAGCGACTGTAAACCTTCCTCTCCTTCCTCATATTTTGAAGCCTCTCCAGCAGCTTGTCACGGTCCTGAGACGAATTTGGCATGTCGCTGCTTAGTGACCCGATCTCTCTTTCTTTTTCCCTCTTGGCATTTTTGTCAGCTTCATCTTCTTTCTCATCATCGGTGACGGGTGACTCCTTTGTAGACTCATTCCTGCATTGGCTATTTGCCGAAATCTGTTCGAGCAGCAGTTTGGTATCATCTCGGAGGTTGCTGCTCGAGAGCACGCCAGCAGTTGATGAGTGATAGCGAGACTGGCTTGACTTTGGCTGCTTGGATGGTACCCCGTCTTCTGCTGTCCTTCCTGAACATTTATTTTGCCCTGTTGGTTCATTTATTCTTTCACTATCCTCCATTTTATTTTCAAAAACTAATTTCAAATCTTTGCTGACATCATTTTGATAGTCCATGCTAGTGCTATCAAGAGGTGATGGCACCGTCGTGACAGATGTGTCAACTGAGGTAGGGTGCATTGTTATTTTCTTTTTGTCGTTTGGATTCCCATTGGTTAAAAAGTTGGTGTCAGGAGATCCATGTAATGTTGGCGTTGCACTTTCAGCGTGAGAAGGCGAAACAGACTGAACCAACACAGATGAACATAAATCTGGAACAGTTGACAATCCTTCCGGGTTAGCATCAGTCGGGGAAGTTGCTTGCCTTAATTGCTCTTGAGATGAGTATTGTTTTTGGTCAGATTTAGAATGAATATGAAAGCCAAATATATTGGATTCCAGCGGGACGTCCCCTTTGTCTTGTCTGGGAGATGAGAGGGCACCAATGGGTGACACCCCAGACTCATCTACAGGAAGGTTTTGGTCTTGAGCAGCCACTGCTTGTTTCTTCTTCAAAATGGCTTCCTCAGTAGACTTGGTGGGACGAGGAGGGGAGGCACTGACAGATTTTTCCAGGTGTATTTTATCAGTTAGGGACTGCATACTAGGTGAGTCTATGTTAGAGTCATGAGGACTGGATGTGGTTTGATGGCCACGAATGTTTTCAGAGTTAGAGTTTTTTGCATCTGGTTGTGCTACTTTGCTAGATTGTGGTGCCAGAGTAAGAGAAACCACATTGCTCTTGACCTGCGATGAGTCTCGAGTTTGGATGTTAGATGAAGAAGATGATGTTGAATTCCCCGTGGTGGGAGTAAGAACTGGTGATAAGCTTTTATCGGTGCTACGCTTAAGCGATGGAAGATTAGCATGTGTTTCTTTTGTTATAACGGATTGGTGACCAGAGCTACACTCACTCAAAGAAGCTTTGTGAAGCTCTGGATCTTCTGATTCACACTGATGAGTCTCTGTTTCTGCAGAAACAGATAAAGATGCTGCCGTTTGGGTGTTCCCCAATTCTACCTTTTTTAAATCAGTTGGTTGTTCACGTTTTGAGCTTTGGGAGATAACGGTTAGATTACTGACCTGGCCCTCTTGCTTCTTTGCCTGGTGACTGACATCAACAGGTGGCTCTGTAGATTTTGTTTTACTTAAATCTGTTGACTTAACACTTGGTGACATTGACAGTTGGGAAATCTTATCATCTTTCTTTCCATCATTTGGGCCAGCACTATCAGGATCAGTTGGTGTTTTTATTTCAGTCTTCGTGGCTTTCTTCTCAGCTTCTGAAGCCTTAGCAGCTTTGCGTTTTGCTGCTAGCTCTTTGAAAAACACGAATCTCTTATCAGGATCACTCATATCGACAGATGACATCTTGTCGACCGAAGACTTGGGTGCTTGATCAGTTTTTAACATATCAGATTCGGTCCGCTTCAATCTGGATGGTGATGGAGAAACCTTTGCTTCTTCAATATCTGGATGTTGTACCATGAGACTTTCTGAGGAACTCTTTAAATCTTCCTTTGATGAATCTTTATCCTGTGGTTTATCATTTCCCTCTTGCTTGGATGCTTCTGGGGCAGAGCTATCGAACGACTTTAGGTAACGAGACCATCCAAAAGATTCTCTTGCGGATGACCTTCTTTGTCCAAAAACCTGGGAAACAAATGGTAGTTTTGTCTGATCGCCCTCATTTTTGTCACTCTCATCATCTTGTTGTCCTGCTGTATGTTGCTCTAAAGAGTTAAATATCAGAGATGATCTTAATCTTGAGCTTCTTGGCATTGCTGGATTATATTTTCTCCTAAATGACTCTTCCTTCCGAAAAGCGGTAGGTTCCTTTTGTTCAGCCTCTTCTGGTTTCTCCCCTTCAGTTGTTGATGATGATTCGGAGGGTGTTGGTGTTGTTTTGGTGTCAGCTGCCCCAGCGGTACTTTCTTCTGGCAATTTATTTGACTGTTCTGGTTCCAATGCAAAAGCTTTGGCATAAGATGGCAACTGACTTACTCTCGGTACGGCAGGAATTTTAAACTCTCGGACATTTGGGATTTTAGGAATGGATAACTCTGTTGGCTGTACTGTGTTGGATGGCTCCTCGAAAGGATCTGTTGCCTGAGGCGGCATCGATGGCAGGCCTTCATCCCCTGGAATATCATGTGCACTAAGGAACGAGTTAATTCTCCAGTTCCTTAAACCCCGCTTTACCGTGGGGTCTTTCCGGTCAGCGTTGGGCTCCTGTAAAAACTGTTTTTCATCCAATGTAGGCTGAGATAAATTTAAAGCCAAATCTGTGGGAGGTTGTAATTTCTCTGAGACCTGCTCAAAGTCCACATTCCTGGTGGATGATAAATAATTAAGCACAGGGTCAAAATTATCAAATGGCTCCATCTCTTGTGGTAAGCCTGGTTCAGAATACTGATCTGCAGAATGATAGTTTTGGCCCCAGAATCTTTCAGAGCCAACTTCAGGACCTGGGTCCACAATTTTCTGCTGCCCCCTGTGAAACAGCCTTCCCCGGGCCTCAAGGTCTGCTGCGGGTTGAGTTGGGAACGGGTAATTGTACCTGCCGGTAACACCTTCAGCACAAATGTTGCGTTTCAAAGCAGGGTTTTCCATCATTGGAAACTTGGAGTGACCTTGCTGACTGTACTTATCATGGAAAGAGTCATTTCTTTTCAAGTGTGACATTCTCCAGTCAGTTTCCATTTGTTCATCATATGATGGTTTAGTCCAATCCTCTGCATGAGGCATGTCCATTGGTAGAAACTTTCTGGGCTCTCTGTACACGAGTGAAGTTATTTTACTTGGGTATTGCCTTTTTTGTAAAAGGCCAATGTCTTCCATGGCAGCAGGCCCATCAATTAATAATGGTTGTGATTGAGCAAAGAGGATCCGAAACTCTTCATCAAAAGTCGATACAAGCTGTCCAAGGAAAAGATGTGCCATACAGCGATGTAGTTTCTCAAAAGACCACATGAAGCTGTGCAAAAGCAAAATAAATACTATATCAATAAATGTTCAGTCTTCCAAGTTCATTTGGACAAACAAGGTGCTAAGTAATGTGTCAACACATTTCACTGCAAGATAAACACCTTATTTTTGAATTGTATCAAGTAGGGTAGTTACCTGTAGTTCCCACTCAGTACGGCTCTGCAGTCTGTCAGCAAGAAGCGATCCATCATCTGACCTTTGAAGGATTTCCCTGAGCGGCAGTGATAAGTGATGCCAGATACAGTTCTAACCCGAAGAAACTGCAAAACAAGTATTGTAGTGCTTGTGTTCAAATTAAACCAGAGGCTGCACAATATTGCAAAAACATGCGATATGCAATATGGTGGTTGAATATAGCAATATTGATATGACTGTAATATTTAACATGGTCCTGAAGAAATAACGTTTATCTTTCCTAATGAAATCATTAAAAATATGTCCATGCAGAAAAAAAGCAATCTTAAAGTATTCTTGGCTAATTAACTGAAATTACCCAAGATAATGTTCAACTATTCCTATTAGATGGTGATGCATATTTAAGTGTGCATCAGACTGGTAAAATTTAGATTCATAAACATACAATTCCATAAGAAACATGGGCCGATATCACAATATCACTATTCTTTTGATATATTGTCCAGCCCTAATTTGCGCCTTTCATACCTTTTGGGATTCTGGCTGAAAAGTTCAACCTTGCTGTCATTGGATGATTAACACATTTGCCTGCATGCATTTTGGAGCATGGCTCGTAAGATGTGACTAACAATAAGTAGAACATCTGAACTGAACATCAGAGATACTTAAAAATGGTGGCAGATATGTTCTGACTTTGATTCAAATGAGTTTGAATGTGAGTGATGAATTTGGAACACAGTTACTGCTAAGATGTTTATGCACACTTGTGCAGCCATGTTGTCTTACTTGCTAAATGATATTTACGCTCTTCAAAAGCTTTGAAGAAAAGTGTATAGTTTATAGATCACATTTTCATTTCCTATAAAACAAAAATATTTGAACTGTGGTGTGTAGACTTTTTATGTCTAAAATTACCAAACAAGCAACCGAATCAGTTTAAAAAAAAAAAAAGAAAAAAAAAAGGTTGGTGAGTGCAACATCACCTAACCCTAATCACGATTATTTGTTTAAAAAAAAAAAAAAAAAAAGAAACCGGGGGGAAATGATAGCATAATACACTCATAATACTCGCCACACATAACTATGGCTCAGTGAGTTATTTCAAGAACTTCTTCCTGCCTTGCTATTGTTGTAGGATGTTTACAACCCTAATTATGCTCCTTTATCTCAGACAATTAGGCTACAATGTTGAAGGCGAGGTCCATGGCCAAACCTGCTCATTTTTTTCATCTGTGTGAACATGAATTGTAGTTCTTATACTTCAGATAACAAACGGTAATTGCTGCTAATAACTCAATTATACAGGGTCCGGCAAGATTATCTGACACATTTGTAGGTTTATAAAATGCAAATCAATTAAAGAAACAATCCCCCCCCCCCCCCCCGAAAAGTACATACCTATAATGCCATTTTGTTTTGTTTTGTTTCATTTCATTTTCATTTTGTTTTCGAATAATGTTTTGTTTCTTTTCAGTTGCTAACATGAACTGGCCCGGTGGGCATCGCGCTTTCATTGTGGAAAAGCTTTATTAAGAATGAATCTGTAACACACAACGAGCATTCAGTTTGCGCTTCAGACTTGGTAGACATGATCCTGTACCTGCTCGAAACACTATCTTGTTATGGGTTACTAACTTCAGACCCAGTGGATCAGCATTGAAACGAAAATCAACCGGCCGACCTCGCGACACCAGAACTCCAGAAAACTGAATTGCATTGTATGTACTTTCTTTAATTTATTTCCAATTTATTAAACCTACAAATGTGTCAGATCATTTTGCCGCACCCTGTAGTTTCTTTTGTTTCCAAAGTAATAATAATGTATATTGTATGGCTTTAAATGACTCACTTGGATACTCTGTAGATTTACTCTGCAGTTGGACACCATGTTCATGAAATAATTCACGTTCTGCTCGTCTAAAATAATATAGACGGCGACGTTTCTCATGGCTGCATTTAAAATGTCGGCAAATATGTCAACATCAGTAAACATGTCCATCACTATGGCAATAACCTGTGGAAACAAAAACACACATGACAACACTGTGAGGGTCATTCATGTACAGTAGTCTGCTGCCATAAAAAACAAAAACAAAGAACAACCTGCTGAGCATTCTTGATAAGTCGCCGGGCCTGCTCCTTGATACTTGGCATGTCAGGCTCAGGAGGGTTAACCAGAGTGGTGACCTCCGTAGGTCCACTAAAAAGATGCAGCTGAGGCCAGCCAAGATCCAGTCCAGGAGCATCTAGGTCCGAGTGTATTGGCCAGTATGTATCCGAGGAGCTGTCTCCTCCACTCTCGAGAAAGGCTTGCTCCTGGTAAGTGGCCTGCTGAGGAAGGCGTGCTGAGCTCTGAATATATTGGATCTCAGGTGGAGCCAGAAAATCCACCACATCTGCCTTTTGGAGGAACTCATAATATCCTTCCACATTTTCCTCAATCAGTGCATCAATTGCCAGACGATACTCTTCCCGATAGTGAGGAGGAAGGTAGTTGGGGTGCAGGGGATTATCCCCGGCAGAAGAACATTGAGAGCGACGTGCCATACTGCTGGCTGAGGAGATGGAAAGAAAGCACAATCATTTAAAGGCTTCACAAGTGGAAGACACTACCATTAAAATAGAGATCTACCATTAAAATAGAGATCTAAATAAAAAAATATGCACAAGTATAGGCTTGTTTTTAACCTTCTACAGATGCCATTTTGACACAAACATGATTTAAAGAATTGTGAGTGACATTCAATGTTAGTGGTCAGTATTTACATCATATATCAACAACTGTGCAATGTGTAATCACATTGATTATTGATATTACAGATAATCCTGAAAGTAGTACACTTAACCATACGTCATTTGTTCCAACACTGTTATAGGGAACAACATTTTCAAACTAGAAAGAGGAATAATATGTAACTTGTTACACTTATGCAAGTTTCTTCACCCTATTTTCTTACAATTGGCGGTTTAAGTCAAATGAATGAGAAGAGATGAAATTCCAGTCTAGGATAGTTATGGGTGCGGCTCCTCCCTCTGGCCCAAAACACGAGACTACATTCGCGAGTTTACCAAAAAACACTCTTTAGCCGCTGCCCCCCTCCAAATAAAAAAAAAAAGCAGTGAAAAACATAAAAACCGACATCCATACGGACAAATAGGCGAGCGAACGGCGCTCGCAAGGCTCCATGTTTAAAAGTTGTGTTTCTGTCACCCATCTGTTATGACGACTAACAGGTAAAAACGTAGCACACTTGGCAAAAATGTTTTGGGCCATATGTTAGACTCCATGACGTCACAACCTACATAGCTCACCAACACATACACACAAACAAAACAAGTACGTGTAACGTTAATCGGTAAACTTACTGAGCTAACTAACGTC